>NC_140938.1:36798046-37163046 GCF_014529385.1 Adiantum capillus-veneris | reverse complement strand
TCTTACATATGAATACTGGAGTTTGTGCAAATTTATCAAGTCCGCATATAAATAAAAATTGTAAAATATATTTTATTTCATCCATCAAGTCTGTGTTCTTGTACCAGGGAGTTTGGTTTTGCCTATAAAAGGCAAATCTTTGGGAAAACATTTCATTAAGTGAACCTTGGATATAATTGTAATGAGTTTTACTATCCTCACATCCTAAAAGGTTACATAATGTCTTCCACACATTGCTAAGTTCTTTTATTATTGACTTAGGGTTTACCGGTATTAATGGTATGTGATTTAACCCTTTCTTGATAAACTCTTGGAAAGTTTTATGTCTAGCTATGCTAGGGTTAGTGGCGATAACATGTCTTCCAAAAGGTTCTAAGTCAACCAAAAAGTTGGAAAACCTTTTATGAGTTAAACACCCACATGTTTGTGTTTCATCAATTTCTTGGGCAAACACAGAAGATGGTTTGTATAGAGTATGGTTCAAGTTTTTAGTATATTTCCAACCAAAGCAAATCCTCATCTCAGATAGGTCTTTATTAATGTGAAAATCATTTATCAATGTTTGAAAAAACTTATGAGGATTAATAAAGTCCATAAATTTGTTACATAACAATATGTGAACAAATCTTCCATGCATCTTAGCATTGCGTTCAAAATGTAATAATCCATTATTTCTTGTGATAAGTAGATGTACCTAGTCTTCGGAATTTGGGTATTCAAGTGCTTTGGGAGTATCCCCATAATCTTCAGATCCTCTGAATTGCCTTGGCTTCTTGCTTGTTGAAGCCATGCTGCTTGGTGTGTGTGTGATCTTCTTTAGTTGCTCCTTGCCTTTGGGAGGTTTGAGTAGGGTTTCGATTGTATTGGATACGGGTGTGTTGTATAGCTTTTGAAGAAGTGGCATCCCAAGTGTATAGGACCAATCCTTTAGCTGCTTCTAGCATGTGTTCATGAAACTGATAATAGATGATTACCGCATGCCTTAATTTAGTTGGAAACAAAGCAACCCATGCAATAAAGGCATAAACCTGGGCAGGTCCGGATGAAAATTGAAAAAACCTTGGTAAATTCTGGAATACGTACCACAAAAACTGATCAAACCAAATGATTGAAGCGGAACAACTGGAGTTTGGATCCACCCTTTTGCATTGGCATTTAAGGAAGGGTCTATATGAATTCCAACAGTTTCTTAGAAATCGTTTTTGATCCTTAGCCGTGTCCATAAGAGAGAGTTCCTTGGTGCGAGCAATGATTGAAGAGCTTGGGCATTTTTTGCCATCGACATCGGATAATTTGACATGTTTAAGCTCGAAGAGAACATCTTGTGCCAAAAGGTGCTTGGAGTGTAAGGCTAAAGTTTTACACTACTCAACAATGTCCATGGGAATACTACACAGTAACCCTAGAGAGGAAATTGTAAAAGGTGCCCGATGGTTTAAAATTACATAATCCCAGAGCTTATATTCAAGTCGAATAGCATCCAACTCAACCTGCCTGGGTGGTAGTAAAGGGATTACCTCTGAAAAGAGTTTAGAAACTGCTCGTTCGGGGGATACACTATTTGAATCTGCTAAGAAGTTGAGAGTTTCCTTCTCTTCTTCCTCCAATAGGTCTAGATCAAGAAGGGGATCAATCACCTTTTTTGAGTGCTTGATTTCTACAGGCACTGCTGGAAGGTTATTGATAAAATATAACTTGTTTACAATAGTGGGTAGATAAACAAAATAAAAGTCAAGGTCGGAACTATCTTGTGCGTCAATAATGGGTAGCTTAGCTAAGAAGGTATTAAAGGCCTCTAGAAGCTTATCCTTCTCTTTTCTGGAAAGAATCAATAAGGAGAGCCAATCATTTATAGAAGCAGTGTTTAATACCGATATAGAGTGGGTGCTTAAAGATTGTTTTTCAAAGTCCATCAATTTTTTGTGAAATTCCACACCTTTGAAACAAGAAACTATACATTGGGTACCAATGGGTGGAATAGGAATGCCTTCTTCTATTCCATATCCCAGACGGGTGAGAGATGGAATCCAAAAAGCCTGAATAAATCACCATACAATAATAAGCCAACAATTCTTTTTCACGAAACAAACCGTACTAAGTTTCCTCAGTCTATGATAGATACCCGACCAAAGGTATCCTGGGAAAATTATGTGTGTTTTTTATTGAAAAATCCCATCATTTAGAATCATATATTGAGAGAACTTAAATACTATTTGCACTTACCATGTTGTGTAAATACCAAAGCAAAGTACAATCTTTTTGATATAAAACTTATTACAAGATACTTCGATACATGGAAAACTAGAAGCTTTTAGCCGGAACTCCTAGTAGATCAAAGCGGGGATCTTTACCTGCCAACCAACCACAAGTACAATTAATTTGCACTAAATGGGTGACAGGTATATCAAGCAATCCCCACTGCTTGTTGTCGTTGTCACACCCTGGACCCCAACCTTACTCCTAATCATATGTTATGTTTTCTTTTGCTCATCTATGCAAGTAGGGTCGGTTACGGTCTATGAAGGTTTTTATGGGTTTACAAGGCTTGGAGATGGGGTCTCTAATTGCTATTGGATTGGTTCTCTGTTTCCCTTTATGTGCTGCCAGGAGCTTGTCCCGAATCTGTTGTAGCTTAAATACATCTCGAGTGATGCTCATCCTAGTTGTCTGCCTGTACCCCTGTTTGTCAACAATGGTTACACATATGAGTTTAGCATTCTTAGATATTGTACTAGATGTTGCCATAGGGGCAGCCTTATCTCTATGGTTTACAAGTCTGCATTCAATTTATAAGTATATCTACCTTGTGAAAATTTTGGCAGTATTTTGTTTGTAACACCTTTCAAAAAAACATTCTTACACAATGATATCTGTACTCAAAAGAGGTTGTCATATACCCTTCATTCATCAATGGTCACACATATGAGTTTAGCACCCCTATATATTATCCCTAGATGTTGTCCTAAGGGCATCATTATCTCTATGTTCTATAAGTCAGTATCCTAATTTTATATGTACATCTAATTTATGAAAATTTTGGCAGCATTTCGTTTGAAAAACCTTTCTTTTTTCAAAAAAACCAGTCTTACCCAATGACCTCTGTCCTCACATGAGGTTGTCATATACTCTCTTCCAAATCTTTGATCCATTTTTATGCTACACAATAGTCGTAAAAAAGACAGATGGCTACACATATGATCTTTATCATTATTCTACCAAATGTTGTGTTAGGGGCATTCTTGTCTTTATGGTTTATAAGTTAGCATAAGTATATCTAATTTGTGAAAATTTTGGCAGCATTTTGTTTCTAAAACCTTTTTTAAAAAAAAACCGTTTTTCACAATGATATCTGTCCTCACAGGAGGTGGTCATATACCCTCTTTCAAACTTTTGATACAGTTTTATGCAAGATAGTAATCTTAAAAAACTAGTAAGGAAAATAACAAGAGCCTTTTTTTTAACACAATACTTAAAAACAATTGTATTCGGAGCTTTCTGTATCAATTCACCTGGTTATTGCTAGCAGTAGACATCTGTATTGCTCTTCTTTCCCACTTAGTGTTCAAGGCAATGTACCACTTGAAACCATTACCTTTAGCTGTCAAATCATTTTGTGTATATACATTAGTCGTACGATCTGATTTCAAATTATGCATATTACACAATCGGTTTGCATGCTAGTGTGATGCTTACTTGTGTTTGTGTGTATAGGTTTTTGTATACGAATGCCGAACAATATGTATAATTATGCTAATATCCAAGATTGGTTTTGGTATTTAGGCTTGTGTCGTATACTGCTTATATGTATGCCTAGCTTCCTTATGTTTGCAACTATATGGGAGATTCCCCATTGCTCAGATATGCATGTAGACAATCCTAAATCATGTATCTATGCTTGAATGTGTATCAATCAATTCATGCTTTTTTTCAAAAAACCATAATTACCTCTTGTATGCTTATGATCAGGTAATAGCTTGCCAGATTGGTCCTCGTGTGTTGTATGCTGCGGATTTTGTGACGCTATGTCCTCCTCCACTTGAGGCCGGTGTTTTTTCTGACGTTTGAGAGAGTAGGAGGTTGCGTTCGTTTGCGAGCCTTGGTTGCTTCCGTCTATGGTGTGTGTGTGTGTGTGTGTGTGTCTGTGTGTGTGTGTGTGTGTGTGTGTAGAGAGAGATGAGCGCTACAGGAGAGCCTCTATGCTCATTCTTGCACGTTAAAAGCCATAGCTTAAAGCGAGTGTAGAGGCGTGTGCTTATTGCTTACAAGGAGGAAACGCTTCAGGCGAGTAGCTAATATAGCGTATATGTGTGTACTGACCAGCGCTATACAGATGCTCATGAAGCCACGTTTTTATAATCGGCCATAGCCCCAATGGTGCCTTAAAGGCCTGGCTAATGGGTGCCTTGAAGGCTTACTGAACGCCAATATGGCAGCGCCTCTACTCAACGACTTCTGTTTTTAGGATTTGCCTATTTAGATGCCACATTATTTTAAGCCTTTAGAAAATGTACCTTGCTTTTAGATATTATCAACTTTTCTACTTGATGTAGCAAAAGGTAAAACATTCTTCGCGAGTTAGCCAATTACCATAGAGCGAATACTTTCCTCTAGTAAACTGTAATTGTGCCAGTATCACTTTCGGGTCCATGTACTCATTATGTAGGTGAATAAAAATTAGTTACTTGGGTTTTGTAGAGGTTTGATAATCAATGCCAATGAAGACCTGATAATTTCAAGAGTGCATACATGTATCTGGAGAACAAGTTACAAAAGAAGGGGCCTGCCTATGCCAGAAGAAAAGCAAATAGGAAGGGGGGGTGTTTCTGGCTTTGAAATCCATCATCTCGTCTTGCTTTGGAGGCATCCGTATCACTCTTCTTCCAATGGTGTGGTTGCCTGTGTCATGGTTAGTAAAAACTTGTTAAAACTTATGTCTTTTTTTTCTTTTTGGTACTATGTAAGCCCGTGTGTGTTGTGTGGTTATGTGTTCATTATATCACTAAGTTTTTACCACCTTGCATCCCGTGTTCCATATATTGCATGCTTGTGTGTGTGTGCATGTGTGTGTGTGTCAAAAGACGTGTTTATACTGCTAGCATTAAGTCGAGTATGGCAATCAAGGAGTAGATCTAGAAAAATAAGGTCTCGATTCTAGAGCAAGGGGTCACCCTTATAGGTATGGGTGTGTGGAGTGGGAATTGAGTGGGTGTAGACGTGTGTATAATCTCAGAGCGTTTGAAAACATGTAGTCCATGTTCCATATATATTGTGTGTGTGTGTGTGTGTGTGTGTGTGTGTGAGAGAGAGAGAGAGAGAGAGAGAGAGAGAGAGAGAGAGAGAGAGAGGAGGGAAAAAGCTCCCTCTAAAGCTCTCTCCATGGAGGGAGCTTTGGAGGGAGCTTTTTTTTATTTTTGTTACTGCAAGTAAAAATCAAGAAAAAAGCTCCCTAGAAAATCCCTAAGGAAGCTCTCGTGATACCTCTACTCCTCAAAGAGATAGAGTAGACTGACTTAGTGTTGATCTAAAATGACAAACATGGTTTGTCTCAAGGTGTTATCCATGCATTGCTGAGTCTAGAAGGAAACACTTTTCTTTGTTGTCCAACCAATGCAAAATGAGTCCTTCATTACCCTAGATCCACCATTGTGCCATCGACTCTACCACAATTCACCAGCAGTGGGATGATGCAAGGCTCAAGAAATATATATGTATGTGTGTGTGTTGTTATAGAGAGAGAGAGAGAGAGAGAGAGAGAGAATGACAAAGAGAGCAAGAGAGAATATATATTTTTACGGGACCATGCTTCTCAATTAGCTTTTTGAAATGTGTCTAGTGTGAAGAACAATAGCCAAACTAGCCATCAACTCAATTATAAGTTCTAGAAAAAAGGTCACATGCACTTCAACATTGGTCATGACATTGGTCATAAGTGTCATCATTGCATTATTATGAAGTCCACATACCCACAGGGGAATCCACTTGCTTGTTGTTTTTGCTAGAAGCTATGGGATAGAAGATTTACATTGAGTTTTTCTATGTTGCATGTCCATAGTAACGCTCGCGTACCTCTTTGATGTGCATAGGATGTCATTGGGTGCATGTCAACTTTTAGTATTCCTTGTATCAGTTGGAACAAAGTCTTCTCATTACCTTGATTTTACAAAATAAAAATTGTCCCCTTTCAACACTGAAGGGGATAAAAGTGACAGGGAAAGGACACATTCACTACGGTATTATAAAAAATGTGGAGAACCATGTCAGCTCCATGCCCTACCTATCTATGGTTCTCTTTTCACAAAATACAGGAGCATTCTATGCATGCAAAATATGTGAATGCATAAATTCTACATTAAAAGTTAATGTCTCTCTATCTAACAAACTCTTATTGTGCATTTGTTTTTATCCAGAATATTTTTATTGCAAAGTCTACCATTGTTTAGTAGTGACGTGAATTGGCCATCAACTATAAACTACTTAGCATTTGTCACTGCAAGATCAGGATTTCCTCGCCTATATTTGTCACTCAATGATGGGGCACATCATTATTAAACTTTGTATTTGAATTCACTTTTGTTATAGGATTGATACATAGGCCTTTTTAAATTATTGATTTTTATAGCTTCGCCATCAATCGTCTTTTTGATTGCAAATGTCATGGCCTCCCATTCACATGCAATATATCCCCTTGGCGTTAGTCGTCTTCTCAATTGCAAGTGTCGTTGTTGATTTATAGAGCACTGCTAAACAATTTTCCTAGCAAAGCATACATGCTCGGGATCAATCATGCACTCGACTAAAAATCTCAAGGGAAATTAATAGCTCATTTTCAAATATCACATCATGCACACTTTAATATCATCAACTAGTTACGTTAAATTTCATCATACATTGTTCGACAGTGGTCGTCATTTCTTCCGTAAATGTTGTCATGCTTACACAAAAACCTTTTTGGATTACCAACCTACCATGCACATGCTCGGCATTAGCCATTCCACTCGGCTAGTAATGTCGGGTAGTGCAAGTGGCCATTTCCATGGGTCATACAAAGAAACTCACTGTCATTAATAAGCATGGTTATGCACTTGAGTTCCTTGTTGATTTATATTTTCCTTGACATCATATGCAAAAAATGTGTTTGACATCATATGCATGTCGATTTATATTTTCCTTGGCATCATATGCAAAATGTGTTCGGTGACACTGTTTATTTGATTTTCTTTCCCTTTTCAGTAACCATAAAGTTCACATCATTGGTAAAGAAATTCTAAGTTCACTTTTGGATTTTGACGAAGGAAGACGCTTGCAAAATTAGACTTTGAGCTCCAAATTCTTGTCACACACCCCAAGCAGTACCTACGCTTTTGATTTATAGAAATACTATGTTTAGGCTTTTTGCTTATGCCTTGTATTCAAAATGGGCATATCTTTCTTCACTAATGATTGGATGTGTCATTGTAATTTACGATAGTATGTTCATATTTTTTGGTTCTCATAGTTGAATACATTAGTCCTTTCTAGTTTAAAAAGACCGATCTAAATGCTTTACATCCACAGTTACACATAAACAGATCCTCTCACAATGACAATAGCGAGTTTATTTCGTGCCAATCATAAAAGATGTTGGAAACACACAATATATCAAGCTATGGGTAGGCAAAAACAAATGCTCTACCTTGCTAGTTCCTCATGGTTCGATGTTCATAGTGTTTATGAAGCCTAGATAGAGAAATGTAATCTCACGGCACAAAACATCACCACCGTGTGTATATGATTTCCAAAAACGATGTTCGGTATAAGAGCGTAAATAAAAAACATAAAAAGTTGGCATATGCCACCTTATTACAAATAGCTAGAATCCATAATATTACAACAAAGTGGGCTTGTTGTCCAAGTACATGCAGACCATCTTAAATGCAAACCAACTTATGGCGCAGCTTCTTAGTGTCATCGGTGTCACAATCAATGTCACCACCACATCAAAAGTGGTTGGAAAAGGTTTGCTTGACAAGAGATCATTACTTGAAAATCCACCAATATACTGTTCAACAAACTTATTATGTGCTGCTTAGCTATGCACCTTATAGACACACAACTAGCAGCAACACCAACATACAATATAAAGAATAATCCAATGCTTAAGAAGTACAAGGCCATCGTTGATCAACCCAACAAAAGACATCCATATGTGTGCTCTCACCATCTGCTATAGCAAATATCATTAGATACCACCGGGAGAATGATCCATATGAGATGATGTAGTAAGCAGATGCTCAATGTGAAATTGACGTTTTGTAGAATCTGTACGGCTCATCAAAGCAATTGAGCATGCACTTTTTGATCTAATGGACTACCAGCTGATGAGTCTAAAGCTAGACACATTACACTGGAGTCAGGCATATTCCCTTTCCTTTTTTCAATAGGAAAAGGCAACTGCCAAGGGCTTCAGTGAGTACAACTACCAATTGAAACAAGCTATCATGATTGTAAATTCCACCAACACCACATTCCTTCAAAGACACATTGATACCTATAAGCGAATACACAAGGATGCATCTATTCAAGATGCAGTTAAACACATTACTCGATACAAACTACCATCGAGCACATTCCTTCAAAGAGACATCGATACGTTAAAGTAGACTCAAAAGGATGCTTCCATCCAAGATGCAGTTAAACATATTGCTTGATACAATGTACCACTGACAATGCCAGGTACTCTCTCGTGGCACCAAAGAAACTTGAGAGACCTCATAAAAATGGTGGACACATGGGGACTCCCACGATTATTCTTGACATTCACTTTGATGAGGTTTTTTGAACTAGATGGCAAGAGATCGCTACAATTGAGAAATTTGCTCAAGGTTACAATCCAAATTTTAGGTGGTGGAACGATTGTCTTGTTGAGTGTGCGGCCCTCTTTCATCACCACTTGCACACATTCTTGAGAAGATACATTCTTAATGGAAGCAATATGCCGAGACGTGTAGAGCATCACTCGTTACGCTTTGAGATATAGGACTGTGGATGGACTGTGGATCATTGAATGTGCACATTGTTTTATGGATCTCTAAAGATGTTTTTCCTCGATTAACAAACGAGATCGCTGCATATATACCAATAGGACTACAAAATGGGTTCTTCATTGAGCCCTAGAAACTCATATTCACAAAACAAATACAGAAGTGTAGGGAATCTTATAAAGTGATGGGAGAAGGAAAAGTGTGTAAATAGGGGTTCCCATTTGAACCACACTACAATACAAAATCCCACTATAGACACTTGCACTTTTTGATGGCTTTACTATCGGCTTGGTTACAAACACCAAAATATTATTCCACATCATCCCATTTTTCCTCCTCTTATGAAAAGCACACATGAACATTCAAAGAGTCTCAAATTCATCTAAATCATACTACCTTCTCAAGTATGCAATTAAACCTGAGCCCCATGGAAGACTAAACCTTTCGATAGATGATGCTACAAGGATTGGACTTCATGGCATGGATGAGATCAAGCTCCACCTGATTGTAGCCTCAATATTATCAAAGACAATCTTTGCAATAGAAGCAACAATCAACAACATTACAAAGAGCGACTCCTCCTCACCATCACTTCGACAAAGGTTGTTATCTCGTAGCCGACTATAGTCATGCATCCAATTGATTTCTGTTGTGCAAGGACATTGCATTTAGAAAACATCACATTCCATGAGTACCATAAGAAATACAAAATCTTAAACCCAAGCAAACATACCCCTATACAAGGCTTTCATGATGCATACAACAACACTTTCCTCGTGACCCAACACCTTATGAGGTTCACAGGATACGACCTAGGCCATCAAACAAAGGAACTTTTCAAACAACGACTTATTACAAAAATTTCCCTTTAGGAATGAGACAGAGCTTCTCTCTCCAAGTAATACATCCTCTTCCTACTTTATGGTGTCATAAAATATAATATCTAAATTTACCAAATGATTTTCTCATATTAAACTGATCATTTAATATGGGAAGATAAAAGGGAAACAAGAGTTAGGATATAGATATGTGCTTCTAGACCTATCTCAATAGGGGACCAAAAGGAGAAATGGTTGCATCTCAATAGGGGTCCAAAAGGAGACAGTCTACCAAAGAGCAATGTGCAATAAGTGCTTCTAGATTTACCTTAGCAAGGGACAAAGAGGAGAGATGGTTACATCTCAATAGGGGTCCAAAAGGAGGTAGTCTATCAAAGAGCAACATGTATCTAATGGAGCTTAAAAGACCTTAGGGTTAGCTTCACTAAATACCTCCAAAAGTTAGTGTTAAAAAAGTCCTTTGACCTTAGGCAAGCTAGGGCTGACCTTGAGGTGGGAATCCTATCCAAGCATGAGGTGCTTGTCGGCTTGCTAACTAAAGTGTTTAAAGTGTTTGTGGGAACCTTGCCCAAGCTTGAGGTGATTCTCATGCTTAAATGATTAAGGTTCTTGAAGTGTTCAATTCAAAGATAAACTCTCAAGAGGCATGAACAGTTTCCATGCTTAATTGACTAAGTGCTTGAAGTGTTCAATTTAAACCAAATGACTTAAGAAGCATAAAAGACACATGTCAAAATCCTCCACATGTGGCCCTCATGATGTGCTTGAATCCTATTAGATAGGCTTTAAAGGGGTCCAATGAGAATTTAGATGCATAAAAATAAATAATTAAGTTCTTTCTCTCAAAGAGGAAAAAGAGGACACATGTCCAAAAGATATAATTAAATAATACGAGAGAGAGAGAGAGAGAGAGAGAGAGAGAGAGAGAGAGAGAGAGAGAGAGTATACTCTCTCTCACACATACACATTCTCTCATTATGTGAAGTGCAAAGTGCAAGATCTCCATCTCCTTCTCCAAGCTTGTTGAGAAGTTGAGAGCCTACACCAACAATCTTGGCTATGGAATGCAAATGCAACCAAGAGCCATGCTTCAATGGTTAAGCTTGCCATCTTCTTCATCTTCATTACTATGCTATTATGCTATGCTCAACAAGAAGAGTAATGATAAGTGAGGAACTATTTCTTTCTCCTATGAATGATTCTTCCTCCTCTTCCCTACCCTCATTCCTCACTAGCTCTCTCCACCTTCAAAGGTGTTTGAGGCCTTGGGACTGATGCTTGGGATAGTTAACGCTTTTTGCAAAGTTTATGTTATGCTCGTGATGCATGAAGCTTTCCATCTTCATAGCATCCCCAAGGTCATAAGGAACACAAAGATTGTATTGTACCAAGTCTCTCTTGATGGGAGAATCTATAATGCAAACGCCTTTTGGAGGGGGGACCGCGGCTCCAAATAAATCCGGTCCTCAACTATTGTCATGTTCTCTAATACTCCCTCTCTTGCAAAAGTATTGTTCATGCCAAGTTAATTAAGTACTATTTTTATGTTAGTACCATCAATTAAGTTCACCCTCTATGTTCTCAAAGTGATCTCACAAAAATGCTCACTTTAATTCTCTTAATTATGCTATTCTCAAAGTTCATAGGCTATTTCCATTACATATGGAGTACAAGATCCATGAATTGATTGTTAGTGGTGAAGACTTGCAGATGTATATAAACAAACACACACAATGCAACATGACCATGTCTGAAAATGTAGGGCACACTCTCAATCTAATAAAACAAAAAAGCATTCTCAGCCATGGAAATATAGTCACATGTGCAACAAACCAACCTCTTGCGTCAACAACCTCCTTAAGTCGCGGTAGAATGCCTCAACTCCTTCAAGAATTCCATGAGACCAACAATGCATCTCTTACTTCACAATAGCAAAGAATCTTTGAAGAGGTATCAAGACTAAACAAAGGCCTATATATCATAATAGGTGTGCTAGGGTGTGGAAAGACGTTCCTTATAAAATACTTGACCTTATCTTTTTTTAAAGATAATAAAAATGTTATCCTCAGTGCATCCACAGGAGTAGTAGTTACCCACCTTAGTACCTTAGTGACAAAAATTCACTAGCAAATCAAAATTCCTTCATCAAAATAACATTTTTCACAAGCAATACATCCCATCAATGAGAGATTTATAGCCATCAATGATTCCAACATCATTATCATTGACGTAATATCAATGCTGACATGTACAATTTTCAACATGATCGTTCTGAACATAAGTAATGGAACACTGCTTGATGCACTTTTCCAGAAGCTCAATCCTATTCTTTGGTGATCTTGCATAGCTACCACCAATATGCCACAACCAGTAACCCCTATCTCATGAATGCAACATTCAAAATTTGGCATGCATAGCTGCAATGACCACACATGACATGAATTTCTTGGTTCGACATGCAACAGACCAATCTACGTCCAATTCTTAAAGATTCTCCCGTGTTAAGCAACCAATATAGCAGCAAATTATAAATACACTATCATAGTTCATAAATGATGAACATAGGCTCCTCAGGACTATTGATGACTCAACTACAATAATATGCACACACAGGGAAGAATCCTATAAGTACAAAAACTTGATTTTGCAAAAGTGTTTCCCAACATCCGATTTGGTCATTGTTGCACTTAAGATCAATGTCCTTGACCAGCCACTGTTGAAGTATTGGCTAGAAGATAAGGCTTTTAATGACCTGGACAAGACCGTGATTGGTGCTAAGTGTACGATTTCAAAGAACATTAACTTGGCTTTAAGTGCAACAAATGGATCAACTTGCCAAATACTATCTATATCACGTGACAATACTGGTCACATTGTTATAATAGAAGTACAATTGCTTACCACTAGTACTACCCTGATTGTTTGAAGAACAAAGCATGCTAGGGCAATTGATAGCAAATGGCACCACAAAAGCACATTTCCTCTAGCACTAGCGTACACAATTATTGGAAACGAGTCACAAGGGGCCATGGTATCGAGGAAAGCCATTCTCATCATAAAACAAGAATTTGCAATAGGCTTGAAATATGTCATGTTCTCCCATGGTGTGACAGACATACGCCACCTCAAAACACTCAATATGCCAACCCCAAAAATGTTTTGGACTACGAAGAACATTCGCTCCCCATGGTCAGAATTCTCCCCATGACTTTAAGTATATTCCTTATTTTGTACATGGTCAAAAATATCTCCATGCATAATCCTTATATTGTACATATTTATTGCATATCATCTACATACTAAGTGCATAGCTACTGAGCCGCCCTTATAATCTCACCTTGTTTCATGTAGATTATATTTCCACTGGCCAACTAACCTTGTATAAGTTATCATGGACACAGACAACGTAAATAGAATTTGGATGCTATCTATTCATCACTTTGCTTTACACCTTTCAATAGTGAGCCCCCAAGTGCATTCATTGAGGGCTTCCGCACTGCTCAACTTCTCCAGTCATACATCAACAAATGTAGTGATAGAAACAAAGAATACAGAAATAATGAATTTGGCAATAGGTACGATTGACAATTGATTTTGAAGCCAAGAAAAGAGCACACATCAACAATCCTCCAAAATGTATGAGAGAAGATGTGTCAACCTTCCCCTTGTTCACACAAAATTTTGAATCCCAGATTTTACATAGAACTAAGAATAGGACCACTGCTATTGCACTAGAAACACAATTAATTTTTTCTCATGATGCGAGGGGTACAATAATTTAAAGGGCATCCCATAGTACTTAATCGTTTACTCTATTTGTTGTGGATAATTTTTCAACTTCTGATTCTACTCTTTGTCGGACATTTGTTCACTTTTTGCATATGTAATTTTTTAGAGTGTCCTCCTGTTTGGTTATCTGCGCCGCATTAACAACCTCATCGTAGATTTGAATTTATTGATTAAACCATTCACTATCACATTAGCATTTTTGGCTGCGTATGAAATTCCTGAAATTCTATAGAATTTCAAGAAATAGTATCACCGCTTATGAAACTGGACGATCCATTTTATCAAGCAATGCACCTGCTATAATACTATTTGCCAACATAGATCCAAAACTACATAATGAACAAATATATGTAGATCAGCAAACCTCATGACTTGATGATAGTGAGTGGCTCACAACAAACACCACAACTTCTGGAGTCCTTACTACGCTCTGTGGAATGAAGACATTGGGAAGATACATATAAAGGTAAACTATTTACTTTCTTGCAGCTCTAAAGGACACCTTCTTGTGTTCATATGCATATTGGCAAAGCTCCATATCTTAAACAGATTGACTTCCACTTCCATAACCTCCCTCCACATGATATCATCAATTTAACACAATTTATAAAAAGACATTGTAACTATGAAGTCCTCAAATTAGCAACAACGAAAGAGCTCTACTATCCACTTCAGCTAAGCACTCCCCACAATTACTCCGACAGATAACGGTTCCATCCCTATCAGTAATGTATCCACAAAGCTGTTTCCTTGGTTTACGTTTATAATAACTAGTATGGCCGGCCGGCTTTGCCCGCCTCTCTCTCTCTCTCTCTCTCTCTCTCTCTCTCTCTCTCTCTCTCTGTTCGCTGTGTTCTCGGAGGTGCAGGGAACACTACCGGCTCAAAGGTGCTTCCGCCACATGTCAAGGGGGGACCAGAATCCCTCCCCCTTTTATAAGTGTATAGATATTGTAGCTGGTCTTTCTTTCTTACCTGGAGTCACTACTGGCTCTAGTTTCATTTTATTCATTTGTTCCAAGATTCCTCCGAATCCTTGGAATTGAGCGCATTGTGCCTCGCCCCATAGCCCTTCACAAGGACCCTCTAAAAGGGAACTTGAGGTTCGAACATGCGCGTATAACAATGATTCACCATTTCCAAGGCATTGTAGACCACAAGGACAACTGCTTTCATGTGTCGAGAGGGTTGCATGTTGACTTCAAAAAAAGACTGCATCACGCTTTTGCACGTCCTGGGGTCTGCATGCAGCAATCTGCATCGACGCTGTCATTGCCCTGCAAAGCTACGGGGCTGTTGGTCTCTTGCATGCGACACTTGCCTCCTTTGTTGAGACATGCAATTGCCTCGCGACGTACGCTCAACGCTTCTGCTACAGAGTATGGCCATCAGCTTCTGCCACGGTTGCACTGCTCCATGGCCATTGGGTTCTGCCATCTGCTCCTGCGCGACCTTCTCTCACGCTGCGCTCGAAAATGAATATTCTCTTTAAGGGGAGATTTTCTCATTTTTTACAGCTGGGTACCGCCTACTTCCATTCACTACCTTCACTAGCATCCATATCATCTTCCATTTATGTTCCACATCGATAAACTCGAATACTCCACCCTGCACTTCCACACGAGCGACTTGCTTCCTCCTCCTACTTCATATTCACTACCTTCACTAACATCCATTAACCCCCTCCAATCCGAAGCTTAGTCTCCGTCCCTAGTGAACAAGAAGCCTGGAGGCAGACAAAAGCTCCCGATTTTCCGTGGGGCTCGTCTGAACCCAGCCTATATGTCCTGCCATCGTGATGTTTCACCTTCTATGGATGGAAACTACGCTTGCTGGATAGCTCGCTAGACACATTTGATCATTCTGGCTCAATGCAGGCATGCAGTCGTATGTCTCTCGTGAGCTGCATGCTCCAGGACGCTAACTTGCAAGAACCCTTTCTTGACTGCTGAAGACCTGCCACACGTATGGCTTTCATGCCACAGCTCACTGTGCCTCCCGGTGCTTTTGAAGGTATGTCTTTTGAAGCTCACTGCGCCTTTCGGTGCTTTTGAAGGTAAGAGATGCACTTCTGCTTTCAGAAGCCTCATTTCACATAATCTACTAAGGGCAGCATCCTCCCTACCAGACGTCTGTCCTCCAGGTGTTGAGCAAGAGACGAAGGCTTTTGCTCACCAAGCTGCATGCATGTCTTGGCCATCAATGCCGACAACAATGGAGGAGGGTCCGCCTGGCGTTCCAGTGGTTTTCTCAATCAATGTATCTCAATGTGTGCCCAATTCCTTTGCTCATTTTACTTCTGTGACACCTCTCCCTCTCCAATATGGAAACCACACCTTGTCAGTGCTGCCGATGCCTCATGAAGGTATGTGTTTCTGGAACTTTGCTTTACTATCAAAGAAGACTTTAGTCATTGACCCATCATAGTTCTGTCATTGGAATCATTCTTAGTAATTGGCAGCCATGTCAAGGGGCTGCCAAGGGGACTTGGCATATGTGATTTCCACCATGCTGATGGTGAAATGGCAAGGCAATGATCCTATGTTTGCAGAGACAATGCACGTTCCTTTTCCATATCATCCATACAAATGAAAAAACCATAGAGACATGCAAAAAAACGACTTAGAATTGTGATGTCTTACCTTACTGTTCAGTAAAATATGTGCAGTGGCTGTTATTCATTAGTAGATTGCAAAGGGTATGGCTTTCTATGTGGCGGGTGCAACAATAAGCAAGTGCTTGCCAACGGGCAAAGAAGGTGC
This sequence comes from Adiantum capillus-veneris, assembly GCF_014529385.1. Classification (NCBI taxonomy): domain Eukaryota; kingdom Viridiplantae; phylum Streptophyta; class Polypodiopsida; order Polypodiales; family Pteridaceae; genus Adiantum; species Adiantum capillus-veneris. The sequence goes on along the minus strand of NC_140938.1, from coordinate 37,146,637 downwards.
TATTTGAAATGACAAGTGATGGCAAAGCACATCCACCCACACCTGGTGGAGCAAATCCTCTCTGCTTTCTTGTAGTTGACTTTGTGGACCTTTTTGTTTTCAGGTGACTTTGTCCTCAATGTTTTAAAACGCTAGGCTCACTACTTGAAAGCTGGGGGGGGGGGGGGGGCACGCCGCTTGTGCCAAGACAAGGGGGGAGGGTTGTCGGATGCGTTTCAAAACACAGGAGACAGGGAACACAACGTTTCAAAATGCATCTGTGTCGGGCGTCGTCTCCCTACAAGGCTGCCGACTAGCAGCGTTTTAAATTGCTGCACGCAGAAGGAAGTGGTATTGGCGCCGCCAATGGGACTTCACCTGCTAACACTAGCAAACGATAGAGTTTTGAAAAGCTAGCTATGTCGGCTAGGTAGCGATGGCACAAAAACGCACTAACATTCTGAAATGCTACTGAGTGGATATCATCTGATTGGGCAGCGTTTTGCAATGCCGTCAACAGAGGGGGGAGGGTTGGGAGCCAGTGACTGGATCTCTTCGTCTTCTCCTCTTTGCGGGACAGCTCTGCCTCACCAAGGCTCTTCACCAACATTGCTCTGAAACCATGTCAAAGTCGACGATGCGGAAGCGTAGAGAAATATAGCAACCTCAGTAAATTGCCCTACCCAGACTTTGATAAATAAGTACCTAAAAGCCAAACTAAATATTGGGATCACATTGGATAGTTCACTTGAGATGCCAAAACTCTAACATAGAGACCATCGTGAATGATATAGTTCTTGGCCTTTGGGCTACAAGAGCCTGCAATCATTGCTTACCAAACTCGGAATTTGCATATTGATTTTTCATGGTGTCAAAAGATACTCCTTGAATGGAGATTGTTGAACTTGACTCAAGAGCCAAGATCTGTCCTTTGCGACTTAATGCATTTGCAACAGGGTTATCTTTACCAGGAACATTTAATCAAGCCACCAAATTGATGAAAAAATTGAGACCACCTTACATGGCGGTCACTCCAATGTACACTAGGCATAGACTGGAGCCATTTGAGGGCTTGATCATGAGTATGCTTCTAATGCTTTAGAGAATGAATGACAGAGAGAAGTTGCTCATCATACACTGAGCAGTTCTTTTTGTCGAAGTCGACGATGCGGAAGTGTAGGACCGGGGGGGGAGAGAGAGAGAGAGAGAGAGAGAGAGAGAGAGAGAGAGAGGAGAGAGAGAGAGAGAGAGAGAGAGAGAGAGAGAGAGAGTGTCACCTGAACCAATCAAACTTGGGAATGAATAACTGTATGATAATACAATGAAGCCAAGGGGGTCACATATATACCTACCTCAGTAAATTGCTCTACCCAGACTTTGACAAATAAGTAAAATAAATACCTAAAAGCCAAAATAAATAATGGGATCACTTTGGGCAGCTCACTTGAGATGTCAAAACTCTGAACACCCTCTTTGCAGCTCATAGTGGACATATATAGTGAGACCAAGTCGATGAAGAAGCTACCATCGACACCCCAGCAACAGCTGTCATGCTGGATACACCTCGGATTTGCTACCCTCAACTTTGTACCTTAGAAAAATGCCATCTTGAGCATCGGTTGCCTTTTAGAAAATTTGAACTGTAAACCACACTACGTCCAAGAATCATATTTACAGGGGACGGAGAGGATGGGGCTTAGGAATGTGGAACGGCCGTAACCGGGTCGGGTCGGAAGGGAACGGTCTGTTTTTCATCTGACCGGCGGGAACGCAGGCAATTGTACGGGGGACGGACCGGAGCGGCAAGGAATGGGTGGATTTTTCAAAATTTGAAAATTTGACTGTTTTTAACGGACATAATTGACACCCAACGTTTGTTTTTTGCGGGAGACTTGGGAGGCTATAAAAGCACCCTTGGGCCTTTGAGTCTCTCAACTTCAATCAAGGCTCAAGTGACAAGCCTCTCCTCTCTACCGTCTAGACTCTACAGTCTACCTTCGGGCGCTCAAGCTCTACCCTGGAGTCTCTCTACCCACTCTCTCCCTCTTCTATCGTCACAAAGTGATGACGTGGCTGCCCGCTCTGCAAGAAACCCTAACCCTAAAATAAAAAACCCTAATTTTGTTGAAACCCTAACCTAAAATCAAAAACCCTAATTCTGTTGAAACCCTAATCTTGAAATGCTGACTGGCTGCAGCGTAAAACGCGAAAAGGCTGCCATGTGGAAAGCAGTACGGAATCCGTGATTTACGGTGCAACTTTTGGGCAAAACTCTGGCGCAGCTTTTTGCTGCTTTATTTTACGCAAGAGAAAGTCTTCTGCTTTATTTTATTACAGAGAGAGAGAAAGTTGGAGCTTTTTGGATTGCTTTATTTCCACATTAAGCAAGAGAAAGAGAGAGAAAGAGCTTTTGCTTTATTCTGAAAGCTTTTAAACTTAGAAGCTGTTTGGGGATTTTGATTTTCAGCTTTTGGGGCTCTGCTTTTGGCATCCCTTGTAAGTTTAAATATGTGAGCAGGCCTCTCACAACTCAGAGCATCTGGACGCAGAGTCTGAGTGTGAGCGCCTATCCGCACTCTTGTACTTTGAACTCAGATTAATACAAAAAGAAATACCAAAAGGGGCGCCAGTCTTTGGGGCCAATATCTCTAGGCACGGAACTCCGCCGGGCCAGTGTCGAATAAATTGTGAATTGTGAACTGTTTTGAAGTGGTTATTTGGTGCTGTCGTGGTAGATTCTTGACTTGGAGTGTCCAAGTCTGTTACAGTGGTATCAGAGCACGGTCGATTTCTAATCTACGGGAAATTTGATCCCTAATTTTTTTTTCCGTGGCACCTATGGCTTCAAGCAAAGATCAATCAACTCCCTCTGCATCCGGAGATGCGGGAAGGGATCGCAATGAAGATTCACACAAGGAGTATGGCCCGCCTCGGCCTACTCAGGCGGAGCTCGAAGAGATGGAGCGTCAACATTGATCGGCTACGCAACAAAGACGATGCTCAATTTTGCGAAGGACCCAAAATTTGCAAAATTATATGAGCGAGACCTCTTTCGAGGAGGTGCAGACGCAGTGGCGGTAGACCACAAAACCACCTATGAAACCTCCTACTCCCAGGATGTACACAGAGAAGGAATTAGAAGAGGTGGTTGATGCACGAATTGCTCAGCTTTTTGACGCGCAAAACAAAGCTGAAAAGCACGGCAAAAAGCAGAAGAAAGGCACTGACTTTTCGGGCTATTTGGGTCGTCAGACGACATTTGAAAAGGCAAAGAAACAGAAGAAGCGTGTTCGATGTGAAGGAGTACCCAGTTCTTCTTCTTCTTCTTCTTCTGATAGTTCTGCTAGCTCATTTGACTCGAGCGAAGAAGATAGAAAAGGCAAAAAGTGAAGCAAGAAGCATCGCTTCGAAAAGGGCAAAGAAGTCTAAATCTCGCCCCGTGATTGACAGTTCTACAGAGGACTGTCTATCGACAGTTCGGACTCTGATGACAACTTTTATGCAAAGAAGAAGAATTTTTACAAAGCCAACCAATATGACTTTCTGGAAGACAAAAGCAAGAAAGTCCGAGAGTTTAAGTGAAACCGGCCCGTGGGGCGGTAGGCGTTGGATTTCACCCGAAATTCTGTACTTTAGACACACACAGAGTACTTTGCAAAGGTAACCTGTAACGGGGATTAACACCTAAGTACACACACGGCTCGGAAGCTAGAATGCTCCGAGCAGACGTCGACAACCTGTAGGCCCCAAAATTGGCTCCCCTTTCGGTATTTCTTTATTCTTTAACGAAGGGAATAAAACCTGTGATCTCCTACGAGCTGCCCCGCACATTCCAGGTGAAGAAACACTTGTTCTGGCCCGATTTTGGCAGCATAACTGTACTAGGACGCTTCATAGTCAGTATCCCCACGCAATAGATGACTTTCCCGACGCATATAGACACTTTGCAAAACCTGGCGAGAATCTGCAGCACGCTGAATTCTCTGTTTTCTGCCCCGAAAATGTGCCAGATCACCTGTATAGCGGTCCCCTCGTGTCCCCGAACCTCCTGGGGGTATTAGGGTCTGTTTAGGGCGGAAACCCTAAACCTGTAAAAATACACAGCAGGCTGTAATTCCCTGTTTTGGGCTCCGTTTCACGTGCCGGTCGCATCTGTAGCAAGACCTCGAGCTCCCGCACCTGTAGGGCTACTTGCCCTTTGAATCGGACAAGATTTCTCACGTGAAACCTCTCCGAATTCACTTGTACCTGCGGGGGATTAGCCGCTAGCTGATCCAGCACCTGTGCAAGAGGCTCTTGCCTCGGCAATCGCGCATGAACCCACATAACTGTACATTGGTCAAATGAAAAGCCCACTAGAGGAGCATACATATTGCTCATAGGGGGGAGAGAGAGAGAGAGCAGTGCGTAGCATGCAGGGCATCACTCGTGGCACCGCACTGTACATAAGGGGGAAAGGAAGCACTCCATAGCTCTTAACGTGTGACAATTTGCAAATGAGGCCTCTCCCAACATCAAATTCAGCGCCACTTCTTCTTGCATGAGGAAAGTGCACAGAAATGTGCCACTCGGCGCGTTTACAAGCCATTTCCCGTTTCGGGGTTGCCGCCTAAAAATCTCCTGACTGGTTGCCCAATTGACTTCGCGGTAGAGTTGTAAAGTGTTCCCCTAGTCATACCGGAGGTAATGACGCGAACACATTTCGTGGCCCAAAAAGCAGTTCGCTAAATTTTAGGAAATGATTCCGTTGGGCTCCCTGCGGTCATTTGACCATCTATCCTCATTGGGACGCATCCAAAAGTGCAATGTGGCCCAACTGTTGGATACTTTCCGTTGGTAGTGACACCTTGACTTTAGGCCTTTATTGAGTTCACTCCCTAGTATCCACCAACTTGCTAAGTGCGACGGGGGGACCTATATGATCTTGCTCTCAGCCTAGACATCCTCTTACTATACGAATTCCAGTGCCGACCACTTCCCGTCTGCGGGTGAAACTACCGTTCACATCGGCTATACAATGTCCGACTGTTTGCTACTTCAAGAAGAGGGTCTCAAAAATAAAGCAAAACCCATTGGAAAGAAACCAACAACTAAAGTTAGCAGTTGCCACGTCCTTGTGACATAGTTAACTGCTGCCACGTCCCCGTGACATACCCCCCTCTTGAAATCGCAAACGTCCTCGATTGCATACCATAAATACACGCCACTGATGATCTTGTGCTAACAACACTCTTTTATCATCGCATGTATCCGCAAGAAAGGTCATAACACATAGATACAAATGACTTAATGAGACCTTCATACTTTTGTCATTTCCATCTATTACACTGAATTCATATGTACATTTGATGTACTAGCTCTATCATTACCCCTCCTTTGCACACGTTGGGTTGGTGCATAAGTAGGCTGTAACCCAAAGGCTTCAAGGTAAAGCTGCAATACATTTGGTGACTCTGACAGTTCATGCTCTTCCATCCACTTTGCATCCATAGGCGGATAGTTCTTGAACTTCACCAAATAGCGTCTTGCAACTTGTCCTTTAACTTTTCTGTCCTTATGTGCCAAAACTTGCTCAGGTACCAGGATCTCATCAAGTTCCTCAACTTCTGGCCGATCCTCATTTGGCATATCTTCTGGCACATCACCCACGAAGGGTCTTAGAAGACTCACGTGAAACGCATTATGAATCTTTTATGCATCAGGCAATTTCAGCCTGTAAGCCACATCGTTGATCTTGTCAAGCACTTGAAAAGGCCCATAGTAACGCATGCTGAGCTTAGGAAACAACCGTTCCTTGCCCTTCATCTTCTTTAACCTTGCCTTTTCAAACCTTAACAAAACCCAATCACTAGGTGATAACAACAATTCACGATGGTGACGATCAGCAGCCTTTTTCTGCTTTGCCTGAGTCTTCTCCAAGGCAATTTTAATTTTCTTATACATCTCATCCATGTTCTCAACATATCAATCTCCCTCAAAGATCTTGTCCTTTGTATGCAGAATAGGAGGAACCTTTTTGCCGCCTTCAACAATCTCAAAAGGTGCTTGCCAGTAGACGAATGCACCGTATTATTGTACGCATACTCAAGCATAGGCAAATACTGTTCCCACTTGCCCTTATTATCTGACACATAGCATTTCAGCAGATGTAAGACAATAGAATTAGCCTCTTCTGACTGTCCATCAGTTTGTGGATGAAACGAAGACGAGAACTTGAGCGTAGTGTCCATGTTCTCAAACAATCCTCTCCAGAACAAATTGGTCATGCGAGGATCATGATCACTGATAATCGATTGTGGCATACCATGGTACCTAAACACATTGTACATAAACAAGCGTGCCATCTGATCAAATTTTATCTTCTTCCTGACAGGGATAAAATGGGCCTGCTGGTTGAACCTGCTGATAATGGTCCATATACCATCATTTCTTGTTGGCGTTCTTGGAAGATCAAAGATAAAGTCCATAGCAATGCTTTCCCATGGCTTATCCGGTATCGGCAGTGGTTGTAACAACCCTGGTGCCTTTTGCCTGTCAAACTTGACCTTTTGGCAAACTATGCATGCTCGCACAAAGGCATGCACATCTCTCCTCAAGGTAGGCCAATAGAAGAATGTCTCTACCGCTTTAACTGTTGCATCAATGCCACGATGCCCTGTATACGGTGGGACATGACTCTCTTCCATGACCTTATGTCGCAGTGGCCTAGTGACACAAAGTCTGCCATGCATCATCATAAAACCATCTCTGAGGAGGTAGTGCTCGTGATGTTGCCCCTCTTGTAACGGTTCAAAGATCCTTACAAAATCTTCATCAGCAGTATACTGTTCCTTCATGTCATCTAGCTCATGATGATAAGGAATTGACACAGCTGAAATTTGTGGCTTTCTTGATAACGCATCAACCACAACATTCTTCTTGCCTTCCACATGCATAATCTGGAAGTGGAACATGGAAAGAATGTTTGCCCATCGCATATGCTTTTTGGATAACTTTGACTGTGTCAAGAAGTATCGCAAGGTCTGATGATCTGTTTGGACAACAAAATCAGCACCTAAGAGGTAGTGCTTCCAGCTAGAAAGCGAAAGAAAACCTCAAGAACTCAAGAACCCCAAGAACCAAGACCCCCAAGAACCCAAGTTCCTCGTGAACTTAAGAACCCAAGACCACAAGAACCCACAAGAACCCACGACTTCAGTGGATGGTCATCACTCGTAGCGGAATGGCTACTTCGCTTGGAGGTGATGAGCATGAGAGAGGCGAAGAAGAATTTTCCCCACCAGGAGGTTTTTCCAACCCTCACCCTTCCCCATCTACGTCAAGGATTGCACTAACTCCTATGAAGGCTTTCGACCAGATGTTTCTGGAAAGGAGGTTAGAACGTGAAGCAAGACATGCTGAAAGAATGGTAGAAATGGAACGCAGACACGCAGAAAGAAGAGCAAAAAGAAAAGCAGAAATGGAACGCAGACACCAAGAAAGAATTGCAGCCGCCGTCAAAGGAAAGAGCGACCAACACATGAAAGAGTTCTTGCGACTCTTTTCTCAAGCTTAGGCGCAGATGCAAGAGATTCGGGAAAAGGAGACTCTTTCAGTCTCTTCTTCTCCAAAGCATGACACACTGGATTTGCATGATTGTGAGAAGAATGATGATTTGAATGATAATGAGAAGCATGATGATTTGAATGATAATAATAAGCATGATGATTTGACTGACAATGAGAAGCATGATGATTTGGATGATAATGATGAGCATGATGATTTGCATGATCAAGATGTGATTTCTCACAAGCATGATGAGTTGCATGAAGATGACGTGATTGTTCACAAGGATGATGTGTTAGTTGATGCTTTTTCTAGAGAAGCTAACCTTGTTGTAGATTCGATCAATCACGAAGCACCAATCTTGGCTTTCGAGTCGAGGTCCAAAGATTCCCCATAGGACAATTCGATCATTCAGGAAGAACCAATCTTGGCTCTCGAGCCTAGGTCGAAAGAACCCCCACAGGAAGTATTATGTGTTCGCATGATTGATACGCATGCATTGTTCGAGTGTTTCATTCGTGATCGTTTCCTGTATTTTAGTCAACGTCTTTATGTGATCCCTTTTCCTAGGCATGACATATTGTACGTTGATCACGTTTTACTCATGGATGAGCACGAATGTATGCGGATTTTTCATGAAAAGCTGAAAAGTATGTAAGGAAGTCACATTTCATGTCTCTTCCTAGGAATAACACATTCGTAGAACGAGCACATGAAAGTACGAGCACCAAGCATGGGCATTTCCGTTGTGAATTGCCACTGTTGATTGCTCTAGATCATAAGAGAAAGATTCGATCTCAGTGTTTGCATGTGTTTGATGAACGGTTTGTCACTCCGTCTCTATGTTCATCTACATTGCATACACAGTCTTTAGAGAAGACAAGATTTTTTCCATTCACTTTACATGGAATAGGTATGTTCATGGTTTTGTGTTGGAAATGGTTTCAGGAATTTTCAGCCATGGAGATTCTTGAAGAAGAAAGAAGCACGACTCTCGACGAAGTGGAAGCATCGAAGGAGCCACAGAAGACTTTGTGTCGCTTTCGGCGCGGCCCAAAGAAGCAAGCTTTGCAGACCTTTATGAAGTTCAAGTACCGCACGACCCACACATCAGAGTGGGCCGGCGAAGAGTCCCTTCCAGGATTCCGGATGCTATTGGCGATCTCCCTCGACGCCATACAGTTCGGTACCAGTACCTCACTTTGAAAAGGAGGGGATGTCACGTAACACATCCAACCCTATGTGTCCGTGGACAAGCTACAACATGATCAGGGTTCAGTCAATCAAGTCAGTCTAGATTAGAAGTGATTTGGCACGTTTGTGAGTCTATTTGTAGACCGTGCATGACCAATCACTTAGTGTAGATGCATATCCTCCGGTTGCACACAGCATGATCATAAGCATTCCCATCAGATTCCATCAGGGGAATTTTCCAGTGCATTTAGCCTATTTTACCTATTTTTGACATTTTCACTTATTATTTTTAAGTGACTTTTGTTGGAAAGTAGGTAGGGTAATTTTGCTAAGTTTGTATATAAGCAAACTAGAGCTAGCACTATTTGGCAGAAGAGGCAACAGGAGCCAAGCTCAGCAGGCAACTTCTCAGCAAGACCAAGCCTTGGTGGATTTCCTCCAAGCAGCAGATTCCCCCCATCCTAGCGTTTTTTCATCAGCCATTGCTTGGCGTTTTTGCACCAGCACATCATCACCATACCCCCCAGTGCCTAGCGTTTTGCAGCAGCATCCTCGCCAGCAGAAGATCTCACTTAGCGTTTTTGCAGAACCTTAGCCTAGCGTTTTTGCAGAACATCAGCCTAGCGTTTTTGACGATTGCAGCCTTTGCATATTTGCAGCGATTTCAGCATTAGAAGACCATCAAGATCAGCCCTAAAGAAGTAGCAGATTCAGCCCGGAAAGACCATCAGTTTTTAGCCTAAAGAGACCCCAGTTTTCAGCCCTTAAGAATCTCTTTTTTCAGCCCTAAACCTGCAGATTTTCAGCGTCAAGGACCCACCGAAAACAGCCCCCAAATCAGCGTTTTTGGCTCAGTCGCAGATTTCAGCCCGTAGCATTTTTGGATAGCAGTAGAAAGATTGCAAATTTCAGCCCTTAGGTCGACTTCGTCATCCCCGTCGTCATCGTCGACATAGGCTAGACTTGCATCAGTCTCATGCATTCCATTTGTATCAGATTGTGCAATCATAAGTAGACCACTCTCGCCAACGAGAGTGGGGCCTTCGGAGGAGGGTTTTACAACGTCTCTGGTGTCGTATCTCTCTTCTCTCTCTATCTCTCAGTCTCATACACTTGCACGCACAGTGTCCATTCACTTTGTTTGTGATCATAGTATTCTCTCATTAAGAACGGAAGGCTCTACCTTCCATAAGAACAAAAGGAACCTTGAGCACAGTTTGTAGCACTCATCTTGAGCAAAGCGCAAACATTCATTCCGCTGCACCTTACAATATCATCAGATCTGAATCGCCCCGGGAGACGTCTACAAGACAGCCTTTCGGACGACTTTTGGGTTATTTAAGCTTTTGGTGATGCGTTTTGGCCTAACTAATGTTCCTGCGACATTTAACCGGATATTGGATAGGATTTTTCGAGAGTACAGGCTATTTGTTGGCACTTTCTTTGACGATATCATTGTTTTCTCCAAGGATGAGGCAGAACATAGAGATCATCTGCTTCAGGTCTTTCAGGCATTACGAGATCACAAGTTAGTGATTAATGCGAAGAAAAGTGAATTTTTTTTTCCCTAGCAGAGATGCACTTTTTGGGACACATTGTGTCAGCAGCAGGAGTGCAAATGGATCCGGCCAAGATAGAGACTATTCGTGATTGGCCCGCTTTGAAGAATGTCCATGAAGTAAGAAGCTTCTTGGGATTTGTTCGTACTACAGACGGTTCATTCGAAAGTTTGCAAAGGTTGCTTCCTCTTTGCATATCTTGACACAGAAAGGAGTCCCTTTCTCGCGGGGACCCACAGAGGTGACTGCCTTTCAGAGTTTGAAAGAGAAATTGACTACGGGACCAGTTTTGACTTTGCTAGATTTGCAGAAGTCGTTTGAAGTATATTGTGATGCTTGTGGTCGTAGTCTGGGTGCGGTCTTAATGCAAGAAGGCCATGTCATTGCTTACAAGAGCCGATTGTTCTCAAGGCCGGAATTGACAACACAGATTTGTGAGAAAGAGCTTTTGGCGGCTATCCATGCTCTTATTCAGTGGCAACATTACCTACTCGGAGCCGATTTTACGGTTTTCACAGATGATGCGAGTTTACGCTACTTCTTGTCACGGAAGCAACTATCAAAAAAAGCAGATGCGGTGGGCAAACATCTTGTCACGATTTACTTCCGGATTGTCCATGTGCAGGGACATAAGAAATTGGTGGCAAATACTTTGTCCCGAAAGCCGTTGGTTCTGGCTATTTCCACGATACATCATAGGAGCTTCGACGATATGGTCCGTCAGTACGTCACAGAACAGATTTTGCAGATGTATCCAGTTGAATACAGAAACAGGAGATAGTAGCGGACTATTCCATTCGGGATGGATACTTGATGAAGAAAACCATGTTGTGCGTTACACAGCCGTTGAGGGAAAAGGTTTTGACCGAATACCACTGTCCGCCTTTTATGGGTCACCGCGGCATTGCTACCACCTTGAAAGGGATAGAGCGATACTTCTTTTGGTGGGAGACTCAAGAAGGATGTGGACGAGTTTGTGCGTAGTTGCTTGGTATGCTAGAAGGTTCAGTTTGACAGGCATAAAGCACAGGGATTGTTACAGATTTTACCCATACCCACCTGCCCCCGGGAAAGTATTGCAATGGATTTCATCTCCCGAGAACACAGCATGGGCACGACTATTTATTGCCGAGGTCTTTAGATTACATGGCATGCCTGAGACGATTGTCTCCGACAGGGACCCAGGTTCACGAGTTTGTTTTCGGACGGTTGGGGAGAACATAGGCACGCGTTTGTAGTTCTCGTCATCGTTCCACCTGCAAACTGACGAGCAATCAGAGATTGCTAATTCAGTGAAACACATTTGACTCTTTGATGGGGAAGATACCATTTGAGATTTTTGAATTTGCTACGAAGGTTCTACCCTTCCTTAGCGCGAAAGATAAGATTTTTCTTTGAAGGCGACCAATTCATGTCACGTGACACATCCAACCCTGTGTGTCCGTGGACAAGCTACAGCATGATCAGGGTTCAGTTCAGTCAAGTTAGTCTAGATTTAGAAGTGTGCTGGCACTTTTGTGAGTCTATTCGTAGACTGTGTATGCCCAGTCACTTAGTGTAGATGCATATCCTCTGGTTGCACACAGCATGATCATAAGAATTCCCATCAGAATCCATCAGAATCCTTCAGGGGAATTTTCCTGTGCATTTAGCCTATTTTACCTATTTTTGACATTTTTCACTTATTATTTTTAAGTGACTTTTGTCGGAAAGTAGGTAGGGCAAATTGAGTAAGTTTGTATATAAGCAAACCTAGACTAGCACTAAATGGCAGAAGAGGCAACAGGAGCCAAGCTCAATAGGCAACTTCTCAGCAAGACCCCTTGGTGGACTTCCCTCCAAGCAAGACTCAGTCCTAGCGTTTTTCCTCATCGCCAATCCCCCTTTCTCTTGGCGTTTTTCAGCAACCCAAGATTGCCATTGCTCCCTTGCACCTAGCGTTTTGCATCATCGCCTAGCATCTCAGATACAGAGCATCAACAACAGATCTTTATCGCAAGAAGTCCCTGCACACCTAGCGTTTTCCAGATTGCACTCCTAGCGTTTTGGAGATCTTGGCGTTTGCAAATTTAAGCCTTTACAGTTTCCAGCCCTGGCGATTTTCAGCAGTAAAAAGACCATCAGATTCCGCCCCAAGAAAGCTCAGTTTTCAGCCTAAGACCTGCAGATTTTCAGCTACAAAAATCATCAGAAAACAGCCCCAAAATCAGCGTTTTTGGACTTGCCGCAGATTTCAGCCCATAGCGTTTTTGGACAGCAGATAAAAGATTGCAGATTTCAGCCCTTAGGTCGGTATCGTCATCCTCGTCGTCATCGTCGACATAACCTAGACTTGCATCAGTCACATGCATTCAGTTTGTACCAAATTGTGCAATCATAAGTAGACCACTCTTGTCGACGAGAGTGGGGCCTTCGGAGGAGGGTTTTACAACGTCTCTGGTGTCGTATCTCTCTTCTCTCTCTCTCTTAGTCTCATACACTTGCACGCCATAGTGTCCATTCACTTTGTTTGTGATCATAGCACTCTCTCATTAAGAACGGAAGGCTCTACCTTCCATAAGAACAAAAGGAAGCTTGAGCACAGTTCAGAGGACTCATCTTGAGCAAAGCGCAAACATTCATTCCAGTGCACCTAACATTGGTATGAGAGCTTTGGCAGTGTTCTGTATCACTCAAGGAAAGGACCACAAGAACCACATAATTTTTTTTTGCTTGTTGAGATCGCACGAACCCAAGTTCGCTTGGGCGTGTCGATTCCTAATCGTGTTTTTTGAAGAGTGACAGGGATCCCAGGAAAGAAGGACTTGTCAAGCCTCCCCTTGTGCCTCTTTTCACTCATTGAGAGCGGACTGTGCACTTAGCGGCTGGCCACTCGACGTGGGTTGGGAAGAAGCAACCTTGGTGTGAGCGCAAGGCCGCCAAGGGGTGCGTCCGCGGAAAGGAGTAGAACTTGGGTGAAGAGAAGATCCTTCTCAAAACACAGATTGCAAGCGAAAGAAAACCTCAAGAACCTCAAGACCTTGAAGCACCCAAGAACCCAAGATCCTCAAGAACCCCAAGTCCCTCGTGGACTTAAGAACCAAAGATGATAGTGCATAGTCATCACCCGAAGCGGAATGGATACTTCGCATACAGGTGGTGAGCATGAGAGAGGCAACGAAGAGTTCTCCCCACCAAGAGATTTTTCCGACCCTCCCCCTTCACCATCTACGCCACAAAGTGTACCAAATCCTATGGAGGCAATGGTCAAGTCGATGATGGACATGATGGCCAAACAAGAAGAGACTCGCATTGCCTTGGAACGTGAACGCGACGAACAAAAAGAAAGAAAAGAACAAAGAAAGGAGGAAGCGGCAACACGACGCGCGGCCTTGGAGGCCGAGCGTGAAGCTCAAAGAGTGGCCTTGGAGGTCGAGCGTGAGGCTCAAAGAGAACTACACACTCAAGAATTGGTTCGACAAGTACTTGCCTCGAAGTCCGAACCAACCAAAGATCGTGGGAGTTCCTCAAGTGGCGCAAGCCACGATGCGGATTCCAACAACCGAGTCACATAAAAATTGGTTTTCAGTAAGTACGATGGTAAGATAGATGCTACAATTATTCATTCTTGGTTGCATCAATTTAATGCTTATTTTGCGACAACTAAGAAGACAGGAAATAGCAAAGTTTTGACGTCAACCATGTACCTTGCCGGTGATGCCATCAATTGCTACCACGTATGGCAAGAGGCACAGTTACCCGCGCACCTAGAGGAAGCTGACGAATTCACGCCCGTTTCCTTCAATTGGGCTGATTTCCAAGACAAGCTCAAGGCGCGGTTTATGCCACCTCAATACCTAGCACGATTGAAGGAAGATTGACGCAATCTCAAGCAACATGGTATGCCAGTCATGTCTTTTTCTAATCGTGTTTTGCAGCTAGGTACCCAATTACGCAAGTTGGATGATGAACACAAAGAGGCATTCCTTTTTGGGTTAGACGACTATATCAAGTTTAATGTAGAAGTCTTCGGAGAACTAGACTTCCACAAGTACCTCGCAGACTTCTCAGAATGGTAAGAACGGTAACTCTTCTAACCAATCTTCCAACAGTCTCTCAGAAAAAAATTCTTCCAATGAACCTAAGGGTAAGGCTAACACAATTGCTAAACCTAAGCTTACTCCAGATGAAAAGGTAGCACAAGGAATTGTAGGAGGATACATCATGTTGGAAGAGCAAAGCACTTATTCTAAGGAAGGTCGTTGTTTTCATTGTCACATTAAGGGTCACATAAAAAGAACATGTCCTAAGCTTGAGTCGAATGAATCTAAAGAATCCACATAACCCACTTCCTCTGTCAATGCAATTATTGATAACACGATGTAGCCGGGCTACAGTGTCACTTTCACAGGACACAGTTAGTACAGTTGGTCCAGGCTGGTTCACACTGGACGGACCCTCTGGACCCTCTGGCCTAGGAGTGACACGTGGCAGGGTACCGAAGGTGGTCTAGTGGACGTCGTGGCCAGGTCACCACCACCACTCTGTTTGGAGATAGACTTAGCTGGCTGGACATTTATGGGCCGTTGGTGGCTCCTATGGTTGTACATATCAGTAGTCGTTTTGGGACAGTTCTATCTTATCTTGCATGTAGTCGTCTAGAGAGTTTTACACAGAGCACTGCTACACCATCCATGCACATCTGAGCCTCGACACCCTATTTTGTACCTGTGAGTCTTGGGCTGGAGCTGAGTGTGCTGCCACTCCAGAGTCTGTACATGGTCCTTTGAGTTAGTCGAGTCCACATGTTCTGGTCTACTGCTGTGTCTCTGTTATTATCCATTGTTTCGTGTATTTCATTCTGTTGAGAGTTTCTGTTTGTTGAGTGAGATTGTCACGCACATTGCACTGGGGGACACCCACACTGTAGAGAGCACGACACATTATCCGCGCTACAGGTGCTCTCATTTTGGCGATCACGGTGGGACCTCAACTGAAGTCTCACTCTGTTGAGTAGCTGGTTTCTTCGCTTCGCCTGTGCAGTCTAAGTCTCTCGCCTTGCTGGTCTGGTCCCCTCTCGTCCTGGTCCAACTTGCCCTCGTCTCTGGTCTAGACCCCCTCGACCCTGGTCTAGCTGGTCTAGTCACTTCTCTAGTCTAGACCCCCTCGACCCTGGTCTAGCCGGTCTAGTCACTTGTCTGGTCTAGACCCTGGTCTAGTCCTCCTCGTCCCTGGTCCAGCTGGTCTAGACACTCGTCTGGTCTAGTATGGTCTAGTAGAGTCTAGACCAGTCTTCAGCCAGTTCAAGGTTTTCTTGCCCAAAGCTTGGTTGGTTTGGAGGTCACTGTATGACACATACAAGGAGGTCAGTTGAGCGTCAAAGCCCACTACTGAGCCCTCTGAAGTACTATCACAGAAGACGACCTTTGACACCTTGTAGAAATCCTTCAACCTCATCACCTATACCTTCACATACCACATCACCCATTCCTTCATCAGGTTCCCCATCTTCCCGATCACCTTCTCCAGTAAAGCTCTCTCCTATTCTGATACAGCAAGCTATAGAGCAACAGGCTCAGCAAGGAATCATGGAGCCACTAGCTAGTGTTTTGGCCAAGGTAAACATCAAGTTCCTTACCTTCAAAGGGCTTTCTTCAGAAGATGCTGACGACCATGCAAGAAGATTTGTATCTCTCTGTAGGGGACGTGGTCTGAACAGAGAAGATGCTTATTTGGTACTATTTCCATCCACCCTGGATGGCCTAGCAGATAAATGGTACAGTCAATTTGCAGAGAACCATTTTGCAACTTGGGCAGCCTTAAGACAGCAGTTCTGTGCAGCTTTCAGGCCGGGTGACTACCAGGAGAAGGTGTTGGATGAGTTGGCCAACATGGTGCTCAAGCCTGAGGAGACTTTTGCAGAGCTTATGACTAAAACTAAGTCGCTGGTGGCCAAGCTCCCCCAACAACCCGATGAATTCATGGTTAAAAAGTGGGTGGAGAAGGCGCTTCCCAAAACTTCTCAACAAAAACTCCGAGAGAGTCTCCGACCCGACGCCACTCTCGAGGAGTTCATCGCAGCTGCTACTAGGATAGAGGGGGCTAGGAAGCTGTTCAACAACTCTCCTCACATAGAAACTCCCTCTATGTTCTCGGAAGGTAGTTCTGCTGATCCTTTAACTTCTTTACGCAGGGAATTGGAAGCCCTAAAGTTACCGCGAGCTCTTCAAGAGGAGAGGTCCTTCTCTCTTAGACAAGAGAAGCCTCCAAATCATGAGGCATTGGAACAGATTAAGCGCGAGCTAGAAGAGCTCAAGTGTCAGCAAGAGACTAAGGCTACGGTTTGGTGTAGCTCATGCCGCTCTCCAGGGCACCCTCCGCAGGAATGCCCCCTTCGGGTTTACTGCCACTTCTGTATAAAAACCGGACATGAGGACAAGGATTGTTACTACCTAAAGGGATTGCACAAAATACAGCACAGTCTTGGTCCTTCTCTCCAACAAGGGTTAGCACCATCATCCAACATGGGTTCCCACTACGGCCATCCCAACTACATGCCACCTTTGCTCAATACCCCTGCTGTCCAAGGTATGTCAAGTACTTTCCCGACTCAAAGTTTTTATAATGCTAATACCACCTCAACCCCTCAGAGCTTCTACACTTCAGCCTCCAACTCCATGCAGCAACCACCTCGTCCACCGTTTCGTCCTTCCAATCGGCCCATACTCTGCTACAGATGCGGAGAGTATGGGCATTATCAGAGAAAATGCCCTCTGCCAGAAGGCTCTTCTCCGTGCCAACTTTGCCCTGAGGCTCAGGATCACTACACTAAGGATTGTCCAAAACAACGCGCCTCTACCTCTGCGAGCCCAAGTCAAAGCCAACCTGAATTCACCTTTCCCAAGATCAATTTGATAGCAGCTAGTACCAACCCCAAGCCACCCCTTTCTGCCCATATGATTGCCTCTCAAGACAAGTTGCAGCTGGTAGAGGAGCCAGCTGGTGTCCTCACACGAGCTCAGAGGGCAGCCCTCGGCCTCAATCTTCCAGCAGGTACAGCCCTTTCCTCCCCAATGCCTACACCTCCAGCTGACATGCCATCCCCTAGTGCTAAGAAAGGATCTTTTACTATGCTCTCCGATATTGATGGGGCTTTCTTAGAAGCAGTTGCTGACTTACAAAAGATCAAAGTACCAGAGGAACAACAACAGGTAGAAAAAGAGAAGCATACAGCAGAGACAGTCTTGAAGAACACTTTCCAACAAGTGTCCCTCTATGACATGCTTCGACTAGATGCGAGTTTCAGAAGTGACACCCTTGCAGTTATTCAGTCACTTTACCCTGGAGCAGGTCCTAGTGGCGGGCACCTCCCAGTGCGACAGTCAGAGTCCTATATGATATCCAATCCTGCTGCTCCACTCATTGATTATAGAAGCCCTCGCCTAACAGTGTCCGTTTTAGGTAGGCAATTCTCAGGAGTGATAGTGGATGGTGGATCTGGCATCAACCTGATGCCCGAGTTCACTATGCTAGCTCTAGGTCTACAGCCTACTTGCCCTGCTCCCTTCACAGTTACATTGGCCGACCAGCGGACAGTCTACCCAGTGGGCATAGTGGATAATGTGCCTCTGCAGGTACAAGACTTTACTTTTAACTTGGATTTTGTGGTGGTTCGTCTTCCCCAGGTTGAGGGCGGATTTCCCTTGCTTATTGGAAGACCATGGCTGCGACACAATAAAGCACTCCATGATTGGGGAAATGATGCAATGTGGATACATAATTCTGGCTCCTCGATGCAACCCATTCTCTTAGAAGGTGGTATGGATCCCGTGCTGCAACATAGTTCTTTGTCCTTAGCAACCAGCCTCGAATTGGAACAACCTACTCCACCTGACGGGTCAGATGAGGATCTGTTGGAATGGTTGGATGCTACCAAATCTATGCCCTGTTTTGGAGTTTCAATTCACTCTTTGCTTGAAGGTACACCCTCTTCCAATGTTTCCAAGGTAACTAAACCTTATGAGCCACATGAACCAGCTCAAGAGTTGAAGGTCACAGAAGATACTCCTGATGCGCTCTCAGTGAAAGCCCTCTTGATAAAAGCCGTTGAATTTGGAAAGCCGAGGAAAAAGTATATAAGCAAAAAGAAATCTCCCCTACAGGAGTTCAACCCCCTTCAAACATCAGCCCCATTGGTGTCTGCTTCTCCAACCAGAACGAAGCTAACCTCTGTGTCTAGCCAACTCCCTTCACAGAGCAGGTCATGCTTGATGTGCTGGAGGAATTCCCTGCTCCTGCTCGTAGTCTTGCTGAGAATAGTTGGTTCTGTCCTCAACCTGCACTTTCATAATGCTCTGACCTTCCTCACCAACACACCCTCGTCCCTACCCACCCCCTCACATATCCTCGCCCCTACCCTAACCCTACTCGCCTCTACCCTCCCCCTCTTGCCCCTACCCTCCCCCTCTCTACCTCTCGCCCATACCCTCTTCCACTCGCCCCTACCCTCCCCCTCACCCCCTCTCGCCCCTACCCTCCCCCTCACCCCTCTCGCCCCTACCCACCCTCTCCCTCCCCCTCTCGCCCCTACCCTTCCCCTCTCTACCTCTCGCCCATACCCTCTTCCACTCGCCCCTACCCTCCCCCTCACCCCCTCTCGCCCCTACCCTCCCCCTCTCTCCCTCTCGCCCCTACCCTCCCCCTACCCACCCCTCTCGCCCCTACCCTTCCCCTCACCCCTCTCGCCCCTACCCACCCCACTCGCCCCTACCCTCCCCCTACCCACCCCTCTCGCCCCTACCCTCCCCCTCTCGCCCCTACCCACCCCCTCATTCCCTCTCGTCCCTATCTAGCAACCTACCCCTCTCGCCCCTACCCAGTTCCCCTCGCCCATACCCCCTCACTTCCCCTCTCACCACTACCCACCCTCTCCCTCCCCCTCTCGCCCCTACCCTCCTCCTCTCTACCTCTCGCCCATACCCTCTTCCACTCGCCCCTACCCTCCCCCTCACCCCCTCTCGCCCCTACCCTCCCCCTCTCTCCCTCTCGCCCCTACCCTCCCCCTACCCACCCCTCTCGCCCCTACCCTCCCCCTCACCCCTCTCGCCCCTATCCACCCCACTCGCCCCTACCCTCCCCCTCTCGCCCCTACCCTCCCCCTACCCACCCCACTCGCCCCTAAACCCTAAAGCCTAGTTAGAGGCTTAAGGCGATTGCAAGCAGTGCAGTGTTTTTAACTCCACTTTTGAAGTCTGTAAGGTCATGGGCCTAACACCTGCTTCAGAAGGATGTACAGATGCAGTACCTAGTGGTTTTCCTTCACAGTTTTTTCAGTATTCCTCACCGAGACGGTGAGTGGTCTTGTGGCGGGCAACCTGTAGCCGGGCTACAGTGTCACTTTCACAGGACACAGTTAGTACAGTTGGTCCAGGCTGGTTCACACTGGACGGACCCTCTGGACCCTCTGGCCTAGGAGTGACACGTGGCAGGGTACCGACGGTGGTCTAGTGGACGTCGTGGACAGGTCACCACCACCACTCTGTTTGGAGATAGACTTAGCTGGCTGGACATTTATGGGCCGTTGGTGGCTCCTATGGTTGTACATATCAGTAGTCGTTTTGGGACAGTTCTATCTTATCTTGCACGTAGTCGTCTAGAGAGTTTTACACAGAGCACTGCTACACCATCCATGCACATCTGAGCCTCGACACCCTATTTTGTACCTGTGAGTCTTGGGCTGGAGCTGAGTGTGCTGCCACTCCAGAGTTTGTACATGGTCCTTTGAGTTAGTCGAGTCCACATGTTCTGGTCTACTGCTGTGTCTCTGTTATTATCCATTGTTTCGTGTATTTCATTCTGTTGAGAGAGTTTCTGTTTGTTGAGTGAGATTGTCACGCACATTGCACTGGGGGACACCCACACTGTAGAGAGCACGACACATTATCCGCGCTACACACGAGTGTGTCCCAAGTTTCTCTTGACCCTCCCATTGATGATTCTCTCATTAATTGTTATGGTCAGGTGTCGGGGCAGCGTTTTGTCATATTGTTTGACCCAGGTAGTATGCATGATGTGATCAGTCCCTCTCTTGTGGAGAGAGCCTGCCTAGAAGTTAGTCAGAAATCTCCTCTCGAGGTCTCTGACTTTGTTCCCGGTATGGACTCTTTCATCACGCAGGAGTGTCTTGGTGTGTTGTTTACAATTCAACAAGCTGCCTTCAGTAGAAGATTTTTTGTCTTTCCTCTCTCAGGATGTGATATGATTTTGGGCATTCGATGGTTTCGTGATCTTAACCCTCTCATTGATTGGGAGGCTAACACTTTCACTCTCTATGCCAAAAGTGATTCTCCCATTGTCATTCGTGGAGAGGACATTGTTCATTCTCCCTCTCTCATTGCTAATATGCAGGACAAGATTGAAAGGATTCATGAGAAGGAGACTCTCAATCTCTCCTTCTCCAAAGCATGACACACAGGATTTGCATGATTATGAGAAGCATGATGATGATTTGAATGACAATGATAAGCATGATGATTTGGATGATAATGATGAGCATGATGATTTGCATGATCAAGATGTGATTTCTCACAAGCATGATGAGTTGCATGAAGATGATGTGATTGTTCACAAGGATGATGTGTTAGTGGATGTTTTTTCTAGTGAAGCTAACCTCGTTGCAGATTCTATCAATCAGGAAGGATTGATCTTGGCTCTCGAGCCTAGGTCCCAAGAACCCCCTCAGGAAGAACCGATCTTGGCTCTCGAGCCTAGGTCTTAAGAACCATTACAGGAAGTATTATGTGTTTGCATGATTGATACGAACGCATTGTACGAGTGTTTCATTCGTGATCGTTTCCTGTATTTTAGTCAGCGTCTTTATGTGATCCCTTTTCCTAGGCATGACATAGTGTATGTTGAGCACGTTTCACTCATGAATGAGCACAAATGTATGCGGATTTTTCATGAAAAGCTGCAAAGTATGCATTCAAGGAAGTCACATTCCATGTCTCTTCCTTGGCATGACACAGTACTAAAACGAGCACATGAAAATATGAGCACCAAGCATGGTCATTTCCATTGTGAATTGCCACAGTTGATTGATGTAGATTATAAGAGAAAGATTCGATCTCATTGTTTGCATGTGTTTGATGAACGCTTTGTCACTCCGTCTCTATGTTTATCTACATCGCATACACAATCTTTAGAGAAGACAAGATTTTTTCCATTCACTTTACATGGAATGGGTATGTTCATGGTTTTGTGTTGGAAATGGTTTCAGGAATTTTCAGCCATGGAGATTCTTGAAGACGAAAGAAGCATGACACTCGACGAAGTTGAAGCATCGAAGGAGCCACAGGAGACTTTGTCGCTTTCGGCGTGGCCCAAAGAAGCAAGCGTTACAGACCTTTATGAAGTTCAAGTATCACACGAGCCACACCTCAGAGTGGGCCGACGAAGAGTCCTTTCGAGGATTCCGGATGTTATTGGCGATCTCTCTCGACGCCATACAGTTCGGTATCGATACCTCACTTTGAAAAGAAGGGAATGTCATGTGACACATCCAACCCTATGTGTCCGTGGACAAGCTACAACATGATCAGGGTTCAGTTTAGTCAAGTCAGTCTAGATTTAGAAGTGTTTTGGCACTTTTGTGAGTCTATTCGTAGACCGTGCATGCCCAGTCACTTAGTGTAGATGCATATCCTCTGGTTGCACACAGCATGATCATAAGAATTCCCATCAGAATCCATCAGAATCCTTCAGGGGAATTTTCCAGTGCATTTAGCCTATTTTACCTATTTTTGACATTTTTCACTTATTATTTTTAAGTGACTTTTGTTGGAAAGTAGGTAGGGCAAATTGAGTAAGTTTGTATATAAGCAAACCTAAACTAGCACTAAATGGCAGAAGAGGCAACAGGAGCCAAGCTCAACAGACAACTTCTCAGCAAGAACCCTTGGTGGACTTCCCTCCAAGCAAGACTCAGTCCTAGCGTTTTTCCTCATCGCCAGCCTCCCCTTTCTCTTGGCGTTTTTCAGCAACCCAAGATTGCCATTGCTCCCTTGCACCTAGCGTTTTGCATCATCGCCTAGCATCTCCGATACAGAGCATCAGCAGCAGATCTTTACAGCAAGAAGTCCCTGCACACCTAGCGTTTTCCAGATTGCACCCCTAGCGTTTTGGAGATCCTGGCGTTTGCAGATTTCAGCTTTTACAGTTTCCAGCCCTGGCGATTTTCAGTAGTAGAAAGACCATCAGATTCCGCCCCAAGAAACCTCAGTTTTCAGCCTAAGACGTGCGGATTTTCAGCGACAAAGATCATCAGAAAACAGCCCCAAAATCAGCGTTTTTGGACTTGCCGCAGATTTCAGCCCATAGCGTTTTTGGACAGAAGATAAAAGATTGCAGATTTCAGCCCTTAGGTCGGTGTCGCCATCCCCGTCGTCATCGTCGACATAGCCTAGACTTGCATCAGTCACATGCATTCAGTTTGTACCAGATTGTGCAATCATAAGTAGACCACTTTCGTCGACGAGAGTGGGGCCTTCGGAGGAGGGTTTTACGTCTCTGGTGTCGTATCTCTCTTCTCTCTCTATCTCTCAGTCTCATACACTTGCACACATAGTGTCCATTCACTTTGTTTGTGATCATAGCACTCTCTCATTAAGAACGGAAGGCTCTACCTTCCATAAGAACAAAAAGAACCTTGAGCACAATTTGGAGCACTCATCTTGAGCAAAGCGGAAACAATCATTCCGCTGCACCTAACAAATCATGAGGGACTTGGGCCGGAAGGCTTTGCAGAAATTTCTGGAAAGACAAAAAAAGACAGCAGATCGCCATTGTCGTGATTTGAAATTGAAGGAGAAGGATTGGGTGCTCTTACATTATGGGAAGGCACGCCCGAGAAAGAAAAAAAAGGGAAAGGAGCGGCTTCTTTGAAAGCTTAACATGAAATGGTGTGGACCTTTCCAGATTTTCTGAAAAGATGAATGATATCTCCTTTCGACTGAAGCTGCCAGAATACTTGGAGGATTCACAATGTTTTTCATGTGAGTCTCTTGAAGCCTTTTCAAGGCGATGTGCCTGATGATGAACAACTCGAATTGGACGAAAACGAGCTGATACTCGTTCTAGAACGGAAATTGGCACAGAAAGAAAGAAAGAAGGTAAAGCGAACTGACGGTTCTTGGTTAAATTCAAGATCTACTTCGGATTGGATGCGAAGCGAATGGAGGAGGAAGACCTAGCAGATATTCCTCGGAATGTGAATCTTTACCTTGAAGCTTTTGGTTTAGCATAGTCTACTTCAAAAGAAACCTCGAATGCAGCTTGGCCGGAGATTTGGTGCAGTGGGTTTGCACAAGAGGGGAGTTACTCGGCACCTTTGTCAACAGATGCCTCGATTTTTGAATACTAGAGTCACTGATGTCTCTTTGAGCTTCAGGGATACTGAGAGCTGACAGTATTCTGCTGGATGACTTTATGCAATGGAATTCTTGAATATGAACTGATTTGTTCTTGACTTGTTTTTAAGTGCAGGAACTGATAGACAAAATGACTGCAGCATTTCGGTCTAAATGATCTCGAATAGACATGGTTGCAATAGGGGTTAGTCAATTGGGTATCTATGAGGTTCCGACTGGATCTAGATGCAATTGCTAGCTACATTGCCGATAAATCATGGTCTAAGATCTTAATGAATGTTGAATGTCATGTGATGTCTTGTGATGTCGAGTGATGTCCTGTGATGTCGTGTGATGTGACTGTCGATTGGTATATGTGCTAGATGTGTGTTCCTAGTACGTAGGTACTAACAGTCAGTGTCTGCTAAGACGGTTTATGGCCTCTGTCTGTTTTGCAGGCGTAATCGAGGGCGATTACAATGCTTTCAAGAGGGGGGTATGTCACAAAGTGATGACGTGGCTGCTCGCTCTGCAGGAAACCCTAACCCTAAAATAAAAAACCCTCATTTGTTGAAATCCTAACCCTAAAATCAGAAACCCTAATTTTGTTGAAACCCTAACCTTGAAATGTTGACTGACTGCAGCGTAAAACACGGGAAGGTTGCCACGTGGAAAGCAATACGGAATTCGTGATTTACGGCGCAGCTTTTGGGCAAAAATCTGGCGCAGCTTTTTGCTGCTTTATTTTACGCAAGAGAAAGTCTTCTGCTTTACTTTATTAAAGAGAGAGAGAAAGCTGGAGCTTTTTGGATTGCTTTCTTTCCACATTAAGCAAGAGAAAGAGAGAGAAAGAGCTTTTGCTTTATTTTGAAAGCTTTTAAATTTAGAAGCTTGTTGGGAATTTTGATTTTCAGCTTTTGGGGCTCTGCTTTTGGCATCCCTTGTAACTTTAAATATGTGAGCAGGCCTCTCACAACTCAGAGCATCTGGACGCAGAGTCTGAGTGTGAGCGCCTGCCCGCACTCTTGTACTTTGAACTCAGGTTAATACAAAAAGGAATACCGAAAGGGGCGCCAGTCTTTGGGGCCAATATCTCTAGGCACGGAACTCCGCCGGGCGAGTGTCGAATATATTGTGAACTGTGAACTGTTTTGAAGTGGTTTTTTGGTGCTGTCGTGGTGGATTCTTGACTTGGAGTGTCCAAGTCTGTTACATCTACCTCTCAACTTTGAAGCTCTCCTCTACTCTCTCCACACAAGCTCTCCTCTTAGCTCTACTCTCTCTCCACCATCATGTCATCTCAAGCTAATTTCACTTCTCAAGCCGGCTCTTCTCGAAGGAGGCCCGCCGTGCAAACATGGTCGTGGTGGGATGAAGTCAACTCTACCGCGCGTGGTCAAGGTGGCGGTGCAAGACCATGGACATGCAAGCTATGCCCGTACAAGAGAACGGGTGGTGCAAATAAAGTTCAGCCATTGGAGTGGCATAAATGAATGCCGCTTGAGCTCCTTGACTTAGCTCGCACTTAGCTTGCACATGAGAGATTAGAGGCAAAGAATGGATGCCCTGCTCACCGTGAATGACCATGGGGAGGCACCCCTTGAGAGATAGTGAGTGTGCTGTCATCTCTTATGCTCACAAAACCATTTAATGCCTAAAATTATGTCACATCCAACTAGAGGAGACACAACAAACTTGCGGCGAAAAGATGCTCGCTGGATAGAGACTAGCACACCAGGACATTCATGCGTGATCGAAGAGTTCATGCCAAGAGCGAATCCAGACACCTCAATGGGAGTTGCTGGAGTAGCTTCTAAGCGTGCCCTTTTCACAAGAGAATCACTAATCACATCATGCACACTGCCAAGATCAAACAAGGTTACAAGACACTGGCCATTCATATGACCATAACACTTAATGAGAGACTCATGAGGATGATCATTAGAACCTTGGGCCACACTACTTGGCTCAAGCATGATACTAACGAAAGATGTGGGTTATTTCTTAGGTAATTCCTTATGACAATCTCTTCTCATGTGACCCTGCATGTGGACAAGCTGTAACTCCTATCTCTAGGGTTTAGGACAGCCTAGGAAGTGTTATGGCACCCTTGTGAGCCTGTACACAGGACGTGCATGCCCAGGCACTTTAGAGTAGTTGCATACCCTTTGATTGCACATGAGCATAACCAGTGTCTGCTAGGTGCAGGCATTGGGGAGTGCTCCCAAAAAGCACAATTAGGACCAAGCCTAGGTAATAATTGCATACGAAGCACCTCTTATTAGTTCGTCAATTTATTAATAAGTGACATACTAGCATCATTTTATAAAGTCGCGGGGGCTCAATCTGACACTGCTCGACCCAGGCTTTATCAGCTATATAGGAGACCCTAGGGGTCTTCTCTCTCTCTCTCTCTCTCTCTCTCTCTCTCTCTCTCTCTCTCTCTCTCTCGGCAAAGGAGCAATACCTATAGTACAAGGACCACCTGGCGTTTTTGCTTCTTCATTTCAGCCCATCAGCGTTTTTACACCAACACCACTAATGCTTGCAGATCTTCCCCGCAAGAGCAGACCAGCCTAACGCTTTCAGTTTTCCGCCATTCCTCATCATCGATTGCAGATTTCAGCCATAGCCTCATCGTCAGTTTGAAAATCCAAGCCAAATCAGCCCTAGCATTTTCAGATTTCAGCCCTTAATCTCGCGGATCCCAAGATCTACCGCAAGATCCCTTCAGCATTTGAGCATCTAGGACCATTGTATCAGCATTTGTGTAATCTAAAGCACATATTTTCTAAGGATAGAGAGAGGGGCCCTTGGAGGGGGGTTTGGGACCCCATCCAATGTTGGTGTTCTTCTCTCTCTATCACTCATAGAACCTTAACTCACAGTATCATTCTCTTCTCTCTCTCTAGTCTATTGCACATCTTTTTCATGAAGTAAAAAGAAACTCTCTCATGCAATAAAAAGGGAACCTTGAGAGTACGCACTCATTGTGAGGATTCACCATAAATCACTTCCGCTGCACATTACATTGGTATCAGAGCTCTTTGACAATATTCTGTATCATTACTCAAGAGAAGATCCTAAAGAACTTCTCTTAAATTCTTTTTATCAAAGAATCATCGTGTCCTTGCCGTGGACTTATTAGCCACTCCCACCCTTAGTCCATTGCACATCGGCTGCACTCCCATCTTAATCTTTCTATCTTACGAACGATTAATCCATAAAGAACTACTGAAAATGTTTTGCTTGTTTGAGATTTCATGTAACCCAAGACCACTTGGATGTGTCGGTCTCTCTAATCTGTGTTTTTGAAGGGTAACAGGTAACCCAGAGAACAAGGGCTTGTCCAGCCTCCCCTTGTCACAAACTGCTAACGTGTCAAACCACTGAAGAACGGAGTCAACCTCCAGATCCTGGCCGAGGGGCCTAAACCCTAACTGAAGAAGCAGAAGCAATAGAAGGAGTTTTACTCACATGCAAAGTCTTGCAGAGTTTCCTATTTTTAAAGAAGAGTTCCCACCAATTTATGGGACCCCATCCGATGGGACCCAGGGGACCTAAAGGCATTAAAATAAAGCACAATTCCATACACACACACACACTCACAATCTCTTGCGTGGCAAGCTGATGATGTGGCAGTTGTACGTACAAATTTCTGCAATTTGAGCTGGCCGTGCTGACGTGACAAGTACTCAATTCCGTGTTTTAAGTTGGCTGTGGTGACGTGGCATCTGTATGGATTTCCGCAAAACGTGCTGGCAGCTTTTGGGCGCTAGTGCTTTTGGGGCCAGATGATTTTGAGTTTGAAGCTTGTAATGTAAACTGCTTTTCATAAGCCAAGGGCCTTCAAATATGTGTAGAGGGCTCATTCTCTGGCACTCTTCTGGGTGAAGATGCAGAGTGTGAATACCGGCATTATACTGAGTTCAAGTAATATAAAGAAATACCGAAAGGGGTGCCAAGGTTTGGGGCAAGTGCTTTCTTGGGGTGGAATTCCGCCACTCCACATCTCGTGTCGTGCACTCTCTCTCTCTCTCTCTTTCAGTTCAGTGTTATTTGAAGTGCTAAAAGTGTTGAGTATGTTCTTTTTAGTTGGCACGTGGTGCCTGTCTCTCGTGACAGTGGTATCAGAGATTCAGGTGTGTGCTTTTCTGAAAGCATACCGATCCTACCAAAGAGCAGACGGAGCAAGATGGCGCTTCTAAGTTTTACAGGGAGTTTACTAAAGTATCTTCGTGTCCCGACCTTGGACTTACTAGCCACTCCCACCCTTACTTCATCGCACATCGGGCGCGCTCCTGTCTTCATCGCTCTGTCTTAAAGGACATAAGCTATAAAGTTCACTTGCAAGAGATGGATCAAGGATTTTTTTCAAGCTGCTGTTCATCTCAGAGGCACTGCCATGCAGTAGGGGATGTCTATAGCTACCAAGATGCACACTCCAAGGACTTGGCAAGCTTTCAAGAAAACTTTCGCGTGAAGTTATCTGGTTTCTAGCAGCTTCAGGCAGAGTGGGGTATCGTGAAATGCTTCTCCACAGAAACTCTTGCAAATTACTTCTTGAAATTTCTCGACATCTCTCATAAGGTGTCTCTTCTCGAGCTAAAAACCTTGGAGGTCCAGTATGATTGCCAGGTCTTGGGACTACCATCATTGCCACAGGAACATTGCTTGTCGAGGCTTGTTTCGACTGTTCAAGAGTTTATGGACCATGCTCCAGACGGCTACAATTTTATGGAAGAAATCTAACCCTAATCTTGGTGCAGGTTTCAGGATGGAAAGCGAGTCTTCTTTTGGAGCTCGATTGATGTTAAGATTGCTTTTTTAGTTTGAGTTCTGTTTGGTGAACTTGTTTGGAATGGATGGTATGTGTTTTGAACTTGTCTTGGTGCTGATTTGAATTGTTTGACTCTAGTTTTAATACGGGTTTCAATGATTGGTGATTTACTCCTAGGTTGTCACGTGACACTTGCAACCCTATGTGTTCGTGGACAAGCTACAGCATGACCAGGGTTCAGTCAATCAAGTCAAGTCTAGAATAGGAAGTGATCTGGCACTTTTGTGAGTGTGTTCGCAGACCGTGCATGACCGGTCACTTAGATTAGATGCATATCCTCTGGTTGCACACAACATGATCATCAAATTTCCATCATAACCCATCAGGAGCATTTTTACAGTGCATAGACCTATTTTCCCTATTTTTGACATATTTCACTTATTATTTTTAAGTGACTTTGTTGGAAAGTAGGTGGGGCAAATTTACTAAGCTGTATATAAGAAAACCTAGCGCTAGCACTTTCTGGCAGAAGGGGCAGTAGGAGCACCTTGCTCAACAGGCAACTTCTCAGCAAGACCAACCCCTGCGACAACTCTGGCGTTTTCTCTCACCAGAAGGCCTAGCGTTTTGCACTTGATCAGCTAGCGTTTTTGCACTTGCAGATTACCGGCGACAGTAGACAGCAGAGCAGCCCTAGCGTTAGCAGATTTCCCCGAAACGGCAGATCAGCCCCGACAACAGCAAGACAAATCAAGAAGCCTAGCGTTTTGCATTTGCAGGACAACCGGCAGTAGCAGAGCAGAATTCAGCCCTAGCGTTTTTGGTTTGCAGATCAACCTCAGTGTTGTTGCAGATCTTCGCGACGGAATCAGCCCTAGGACCAGCGTTTTCAGTTTTCAGCCTTTAGACACAGCAGAACAAGTCCCGAACCTCGTAGATCTCACCTTCCCGCAGCAGATCCTCGCTGCACGATCAGATCTCGCGTAGTTTGCAGATTCAGCCCGGAAAACGCAGATTTCAGCATCTGCATTTTCAGCGCGTAGTCGTCGTACCGTCGTCATCGACATCATCACCGACATAGAGTCAGAATTTAGCAGATAAAGATTTGCTGATTTCAGCCCTTAGCAGTTTCAGATTTCAGCCCGTCTCGTCGTCGTCCTCATCGGCAAGTCCAAGCATTGTAGAGATTTGTGCAATGAATAGTAGACCGCTCTCGCCATAGAGAGTGGGGCCCTTGGAGGAGGGTTTGACAACATCTTTGGTGTTGTATTCTCTTTTCTCTCTATCTCTCAGTCTCAGCACTTCCATTTACAGTGTTCATTCACTTTGTTTGTGTCCATTGCACTCTATCACTAAAGGAACGGACGGCTCTCCCTTCCGTAAGTAAAGGAACCCTTGAGCACAGTTCGGAGCACTCATCTTGAGCAAAGTTCAACATTCATTCCGCTGCACCTTACATTGGTATCAGAGCTTTGGTAGTGTTCTGTATCACTCAAGGAAAGAACCCCATAATTTTTTTTTGCTTGTTGCGGTCGCACGTAACCCAAGTCCACTTGGATGTGTCGATTCCTAATCGTGTTTTTGAAGTGACAGGAATCCCAAGACAGAAGGGCTTGTCGAGCCTCCCCTTGTGCTTCTTTTCACTCATTGAGAGCGGACCGTGCACTTAGCGGCCGGCCAATTGACGTGAGGTTGGAAAAAACAACCTTGGTGTGAGCGCAAGGCCGCTAAGGGGTGCGCCCGCGGAAAAGAGCAGAACTCGGGTGAAGAGAAGATCCTTCTCTAACACAGATTGCAAGCAAAAGAACTCACAAATCTCAAGAACTCAAGAACCTCAACAATCCAAGACCCTCAAGACCCCCAAGAACCTCAAGACCCGCAAGAACCTCAAGAACTCAAGAACCCCAAGAACCAAGACCCCCAAGAACCCAAGTTCCTCGTGAACTTAAGAACCCAAGACTTCTGTGGATGGTCATCACTCTAAGCGGAATGGATACTTCGCTTGGAGGTGGTGAGCATGGGCGTGGCGAAGAAGAGTTTTCCTCACCAGGAGGTTTTTCCGACCCTTCCCCATCTACGCCAAAGATTGCACTAGATCCTATGGCAGCTTTCGACAAGATGATGATGGACAGGAAGTTAGAACGAGAAGCAAGAAAACCAAAAAGAAAGGCCGACTTTGAGCGTGAGCGCAAGCAAGCACGCTTGGAGGCCGCAGAAAGAAAAGCAGAAATACAGCGTGAACACGAAGAAAGAATGGCACCCATAGAGGATGAGCACAACGAAAGGAAAGCCGCTTTGTTCCGATTCTTTTCTCAAGTGCAGGCACAAATGCAAGAGATTCGGGAAAAGGAGACTCTCTCAGTCTCTTCTTCTTCAAAGCAAGACACACAGGATTTGCATGATGATAAACATGATGAATTACATGATAATGATAAGCATGATGATTTGGATGACAATGACAAGCATGATGATTTTCATGATGATCAAGATGTGATTTCTCACAAGCATGATGATTTGCATGATCAAGATGTGATTTCTCACGAGCATGATGATTTGCACGATAAAGATGATGTGATTGTTCACAAGAATGATGTGTTAGTTGATACTTTCTCTAGTGAAGCTAACATCATTGCAGATTTGATCAATCACGACGAACCGATCTTGGCTCTCGAGTCGAGGTCCACAGAACCCCCACAGGAAGATTCGATCAAACAGGAAGAACCGATCTTGGCTCTCGAGCCTAGGTCCAAAGAACCCTTACATGAAGTATTATGTGTTCGCATGATTAGTCAGCATGCATTGTACACGTGTTTCATTTGTGATCGTTTCCTATATTTTAGTCAGCGTCTTTATGTGACCCCTTTTCCCAGGCATGACATATTGTACGTTGAGCACGTTTCGCTCATGGATGAGCACGGATACATGCGGATTTCTCATGAAAAGCTGAAAAGTATGCATTCAAGGACGTCACATTCCATGTCTCTTTCTTGGCATGACACAGTTGTAGAAAGAGCACAAGAAGGATTGAGCACCAAGGATGGGCATTTCCGTTGTGAATTGCCAAAGTTGAATGATTTAGATCAGAAAGACAAGATTGGATCTCATTGTTTGTGTGTGTGTGGTGAACCGTTTGGCACTCCGTCTCTATGTTCATCTATATTGCATGTACAGTCTTTAGAAAAGACAAGATTTTTTCCAGTCACTTTACATGGAATAGGTTTTTTTGTTGGAAGTGGTTTCAGGAATTTTCAGCCATGGAGATTCTTGAAGAAGAAAGAAGCATGACTCTAGACGAAGTTGAAGTATCGAAGGAGCCACAGAAGACTTTGTCGCTTTTGGCGCGGCCCAAAGAAGCAAGCGTTGCAGACCTTTATGAAGTTCAAGTACCGCACAACCCGCACATCAGAGTGGGCCGGCAAAGAGTCCCTTCGAGGATTCCGTATGCAATTGGCGATCTCCCACGACGCCATACAGTTCGGTACCAATATCTCACTTTGAAAAGGAGGGGATGTCACGTGACACATCCAACCCTATGTGTTCGTGGACAAGCTACAGCATGACCAGGGTTCAGTCAGTCAAGTCAAGTCTAGAATAGGAAGTGATTTGGCACTTTTGTGAGTCTGTTCGCAGATCGTGCATGACCAGTCACTTAGATTAGATGCATATCCTCTGGTTGCACACAGCATGATCATCAGATTTCCGTCAGAACCCATCAGGAGCATTTTTATAGTGCATAGACCTATTTTCCCTATTTTTAACATTTTTCACTTATTATTTTTAAGTGACTTCTGTTGGAAAGTAGGTAGGACAAATTTACTAAGTTGTATATAAGAAAACCTAGCGCTAGCACTTTCTGGCAGAAGAGGCAGCAGGAGCACCTTGCTCAACAGGCAACTTCTCAGCAAGACCAACCCCTGCGACAACTCTGGCGTTTTCTCTCACAAAAAGGCCTAGCATTTTTGCACCAGATCAGCCAGCGTTTTTGCACTTGCAGATTCCCGGTGACAGTAGACAACAGATAAGCCCTAGCGTTAGCAAATTTCCCCGAAACGACAGATCAGCCCCGGCAGCAGCAAGACAAATCAAGAAGCCTAGTGTTTTGCATTTGCAAAACAACGGGCAGCAGTAGAGTAGAATTCAGCCCTAGCGTTTTTGGTTTGCAGATCAACCTCAGCATTGTTGCAGATCTTTGCGACGAAATCAGCCCTAGGACCAACATTTTCAGTTTTCAGCCTTTAGACACGACAGAACAAGTCCCGAACCTCGCAGATCTCACCTTCCCGCAGCAGATCCTCGCCGCACGGTCAGATCCCGCGTAGTTGCAGCTTCAAGCCGGAAAACGCAGATTTCAGCATCTGCGTTTTCAGGGCGTCATCGTCGTACCGTCGTCATCGACATAGAGTCAGAATTCAGCAGATAAAGATTTGCAGATTTCAGCCCTTAGCAGTTTTAGATTTCAGTCTGGTCGTCGACATCGTCGGCAAGTCCAAGCATTGTAGAGATTTGTGCAATCAATAGTAGACCGCTCTCGCCATAGAGAGTGGGGCCCTTGGAGAAGGGTTTTGACATCTCTGGTGTCGTATTCTCTTCTCTCTCTATCTCTGTCTCAGCACTTTCATTCATAGTGTTCATTCACTTTGTTTGTGTCCATTGCACTCTATCACTAAAGGAACGAAAGGCTCTCCCTTCCGTAAGTAAAAGGAACCCTTGAGCACAGTTCGTAGCACTCATCTTGAGCAAAGTTCAACATTCATTCTGCTGCACCTTACATGGGTGGAGTATTGAATGTTTGAAAAGTGTTGTTTTTACTCACGGTCCGGATCCTTTTGGTTATCTACGGGGGAAGTATTAAGAAGTCTGAGTAGTGGTTACACTCATCACCTCCAAACGACAGGCTGCGGTATGGGGGGCGTTTGGTTGTAAAAGGCCTCTATATCTCCCGGCCCGGACCTTTTTAGGTTATGTGGGAGGAGTGATGAGAGAGTCGTTGAATAGGTCATGGCCCGGATCTGGATGGTTATTTACGGTGGGAGTGTTCATCGGTGGCTTTATGTTTCTATATCTTGTAACATGTATATGTGAGCATTTGTGTTGCATTGTGATGTGCCAACCACTGAATATTCCTTACTGGATGAGATACTTCTAGGAAGTCAACGATCGAGGATATCAAGAGTTCCGATCTGGAATGAGATTCCTTATTGGATAAGATTTTTCTGGGAAGCCAACGACCCAAGAAATCAAGAGCTCCAATCTGGAATGAGACTCCTTATTGGATGAGATTCTTCTGGGAAGCCAAGGACCCCGGAAATCAAGAGCTTCGATTTGGAATGAGACAACTGATTGTCCCCCGGAATGTTCCTTGGAATGACCCTTGGAAATTTTTGAGCTAACTTGAGTTGTTTTGCAGATATGCTGTAATCGCGGACGATTACTTTCTTTCAAGAAGGGGGGATGTCACAAACTGCTGACGTGTCAAACCACTAAAGAACGGAGCCAACCTCCATATCCCGATCGAGGGGCCTAAACCCTAAGCGCAGAAGCAAAAGCAGCAGAAGAAGTTTTACCCACTTGCAAAGTCTTGCGGAGTGTCCTAGTTTCAAAGAAGAGTTCCCACCAATTTATGGGACCCCGTTCGATGCGGCCCAAGGGATCTAAAGGCATTCAAATAAAGCAGAACCTCGTGCGCGCACACACACACACACACACACACACACTCACAATCTCTTGCGTGGTGAGCTGATGACAGATAGATTTCGGCAATTCACACTGGTTGTGCTGAAGTGGCAACAAGTATGGAATTCCGCATTTTACGTTGGCTGTGCTGATGTGGGCACATGGACGGATTTTCGCAAAACGTGCTTGCAGCTTTTGGGCGTTAGTGCTTTTGGGGCCAGATGATTTTGAGTTTGAAGCTTTTTATGTAAAGTGCTTTTCATAGGCCAAGGGCCTTCAAATATGTGCAAAGGGCTCAGTCTCAGGCACTCTTCTGAGTGAAGGTGCAAAGCGTGAGTACCGGCATTGTATCGAGTTCAAGTAATATAAAGAAATACCGAAAGGGGTGCCAAGGTTTTGGGGTGGAATTCCGCTACTCCATGTCTCGTGTGTCGTGCACTCTCTTTCTCTCTCACTTCAGTGTTATTTGAAGTGCTAAAAGTATTTAGTATGTTCTTTTTCGTTGGCACGTGGTGCCCGTCTCTCGTGACACCCCTCGTTCCTCTTTTCCGCTCATTGAGAGCGCGCCTTGCACATTACGGCAGGCCAATTGATGTGAGGTGGAAAAAAGAAACCTTGGTGTGAGCCCAAGGCTGCCAAGGGGTACAGAGAAAAGCCTTCTTAAACCTAGATTGCAAACAATACCAAGTACCAAGAACCCCAAGTACCCAAGAATCCCAAGTACTTCGTACCCAAGAATCCCAAGTACCCAAGAACCCTGAGTATCCCAAGTACCTAAGAACCCCAAGTACCCCAAGTACCCCCTATACTTAGTTTATGGCCATCACTCTAAGCGGAATAGATACTGTGCGACGACTCCAACAATCCAATCAGTGAAAATTTGACTTTCAATAAGTATGATGGTAACATGGATGCATCTGTGATTAACTAAGAACCCCAAGTCCCCCAATACTCAGTGCATGGCCATCACTCGAAGCGGAATGGATACTTTGTGACGACTCCAACAATCCAATCAGTAAAAAGTTGACTTTCAACAAGTATGATGGTAACATGGATGCATCTGTGATTAACGCTTACTTTGCTACTAACAAGAAAAATAGTAACAATAAAGTTTTGACAGCCGCCATGTATTTGTTGGGTGATGCCATTAATTGGTATCAAGCGTGGCAAGAGGTACAATTGGCCGAGCACCTTGCACGTGCCGAGGATGATATCCCATTTTCGTAGAGTTGGGCCAACCTCCAGGCTAAGCTTAAGGATCGCTTTATGCCACCACAGTACCTTGATTGGTTGAAAGAGGAATGGCGGAATCTCAAGCAAAATGGGACTCCCATTATGTCTTTTTCTAATCATGTCTTGCAGATTGGTGTTCAAATGCGTAAGTTAGACGAGAAGTGTATGGAGGCTTTCCTCTTTGGTTTATACGAGTACATAAAATACGATGTGAAGGTATTCCGCCCTATTGTCTACAATGACGCTGTCTGAGTTGCTCTTGAGCATGAAACGAAGCACAACAAAGGAAAACTCAAAGAGAAGAACCAAGTACCTTCAAGTACCTCACAAAACAAACAAAATGGTAAGAACAACATAAATTCTTCCTCTTAGTCTTCCTCTACACTTAAAGCACAAAACTCTTTGCCTAACAGTGATAATCAAGGAAAGGCTAAATCTCAGGAAATCCCTAAGTTAACTCGTGACGAAAAATCTTCTAAAGGAATTGTAGCAAGTTGGTCAAGTCTTGAAAAAAGAACCTCAAAGCGTTAGATTTGCACATGGCAGTACCATATGTGTTTCAACCTTTCTTTGGCAAGTCCATAAGTGTATTTATTGATGATTTTTGTATATATAGCTCCCGTACACTGCTATTTACTTCTCTAGTCGCATGATGACTACATCAAAGAAAGGATACATGGTAGTAAAGCACAGGTGCTTGTAACAAACTTGGTTACCTGTTGCTAAATTGGCTTTATCTGACAGAAAAATAATTCTAAATGAATTATTGGATTTATAAGTGAGAGGGTTTTCTCGCTTGGAACACCAAGAAAATAATTCTAAATGAATTATTGGAATTTTAAGTGAGAGGGTTTTTCTCATTGGAGACATCCGAGTACAGAGTATTCCTAGTGCGTCATTCAAAGTAATGACGGGAGCACTGAGAACGGGAATATCTGTAAGGCCACTAGGAACGGGTACTTCTGATGCGTCTGTAACAGACTTGGACACTCCAAGTCAAGAATCAACCGCGACAGCACCAAATAACCACTTCAAAACAATTCACAGATCACAATAGATTTGCATTGGCCCGGCGGAGTTCCGTGCCTAGAGATATTGGCCCCAAAGACTGGCGCCCCTTTCGGTATTTCTTTTTATATTAATCAATCATCAAAGTACAAGAGAGCGGTAGGGTTTCACTCTCAGACTCTGCGTCCAGATGCTCTGAGAAGTGAGGCCCTCACCACTAATTTAAAGGTTACAAGGGATGCCCAAAAGCAGAGCCCCAAAAGCTTTTAAAATCAAAAGCATCAGTTCTCTCTCTCTCTTAGAGAGTCTTTTCTCTTTTTTTAATAAAAAAAAAGCAAAAGCAAAATTCGCGTCGCTCATCATTTTCCAATTTTTTTTTTTAAATTTTATTTTTAATAATCTGCCTCCGCGATTTCCGGAATTTAGGGTTTTTGGCAAAAATTAGGGTTTGCAGGAATTTTAGGGTTTCTGGCAAAAATTAGGGTTTCTGCTGTCTGCCACGTCATCACTTTGTGACATAACCCCCTCTTGAAAGCATTGTAATCGACCGCGATTACGCCTGCAAAACCGACAAAAGCCATAAACCGTCTTAGCAGACACTGACTGTTAGTACCTACGTACTAGGAACGCACATCTAGCACATGTACAAAATCGACAGTCACATCACACGACATCACAGGACATCACCAGACATCACAGGACATCACATGATATTCAACATTCATTCGGATCTTAGACCATGATTTATCGACAATGTAGCTAGCAATCACATCTAGGTCCAAACGGGACCTCATCGATGTCCGATTGACTAACCCCTATTGCAACCATGTCTATTCGAGATCAATCAGACCAAAATGCTGCAGTCATTTCGGCATCAGTTCCTGCACTCACAAGAAGTCAAGAACAAATCAGTATCATAATCAGGAATTCCATTTCATAAAGTCATCCAGCAGAATACTGTCAGCTCTCAGTATCCCTAAAGCTCAAAGAGACATCAGTGACTTTAGTATCAAAATCGAGGCATCTGTTGACAAAGGAGTGGAGTGACTCCCCTCTTGTGCATCCCACTGCACCAGATCTTCGGCCAAGCTGAGTTTCTGGGTTCCGTTTGGAGTAGACTATGCTAAACCAAAACATCGAGGTAAAGTTTCACAATCCGAGGAGTATCTGCTAGGTCCTCCTCCTCCATCCACTTCGCATCAAATGCAGGAAAGTTCTTGAACTAAACCAAGAACCGCCTTCGGACTTTACCTTTCTTCGTATCGTTATGTGCCAAAATCTGTTCAGGAACAAGGATCTCCTCGTTTTCTTCCACTTCGGGTTGCTCATCAGGCTCCCCATCATCAGGCACATCACCCTTAACAGGGTTCAAGAGACTCACATGCAATGCATTATGAATCCTCCAAGTATCTGGCAGTTCCAATCGGAAGGAGACATCATTTATCTTGTCATTAATCTGGAAAGGTCCGTAGTATCACATACTAAGCTTTGGAAAAAGCCTCTCCTTTCCCTGTTTCTTTCTTAGGCGTGCCTTCTCAAAAGTAAGAGCACCCAATCATCCTCCTTCAGTTTCCAGTCACGACGATGGCGATCCGTTGCCTTTTTCTGTCGTTCTTGAGACTCCTGCAAAGTCTCGCGAACCTTGGCAAAAGCCGTATCCAAATCTCGCGAATATTCATCCGCTTCAAATTTCTAATCTTTCGTGCTCAGGAAGGATGGAACCTTAGCAGCAGTTTCAACAATCTCTCATGGCGTCTTCCCTGTCGAAGAGTGTATCGTGTTATTGTAGGCAAATTCCACCAAAGGTAAGTTCTTTTCCCATTGAGTCTTCTGATGCGAGATACAAGACTTCAATAAATCTAAAATCACTGAATTGGCAATCTCAGATTGCCCGTCAGTCTGCAAGTGGAACGATGACGAGAACTGCAACCGCGTGCCAATGTTCTCCCAAATTGCCTTCCAAAACAAACTCATAAATCTGGGGTCTCTGTCGGAGACAATCGTCTCAGGCGTGCCATGTAATCGGAAAATCATCGTGATCATTCTGTATTCTTGGGAGATCAAAAAAATGAAATCCATTTCAATATTTTCCCAGGGGCGGGTGGGTATGGGTAAAGGCTGTAACAATCCCTGTGCCTTATGCCTGTCAAACTTGACCTTCTGGCATACCAAGCAACTGCGCACAAACGCTTCCACATCCTTCTTCAGTCTCCGCCAAAAGAAATCTCTCTCTCTACCCCTTTCATGGTGGTAGCAATGCCGCGGTGACCCGTAAAAGGTGGACAGTGGCAATCAGTCATAACCTTTTCCCTCAACGGCTGTGTAACGCACAACATAGTCTTTTTCATCAAGTAGCCTTCCCGAAGGGAGTATCCAGCTACTGTCTCCCCATCCCGTATCCGTGTGAAAATATCTGCAAAATCTGTATCTGTGGCACACTGATCGACCATATCGTCGAAGCTCCTATGATGTATCGCGGAAATAGCCAGAACCAACGGTTTTCGAGACAAAGCATTTGCCACCATATTCTTCTGTCCCTGCACATGGACAATCTGGAAGTGGAACTGTGACAAGATGTTCACCCACCGCATCTGCTTTTCCGAAAGCTGCTTCTGTGACAAGAAGTAGCGCAAACTCTGATGGTCTGTAAAGATAGTAAAATCCGCTCCGAGTAGGTAATGCCGCCACTGAGTAAGAGCATGGATAACCGCCAAAAGCTCTTTCCCATAGATCTGTGCTGTCATCTCCGGCCTAGAGAACAAACGGCTCTCGTAAGCTATGACATGGCCTTCTTGCATCAAGACCGCACCCAGACTACGAGCACAAGCATCACAATATACTTCAAATGACTTCTGCAAGTCCGGCAAAGTCAAAATAGGTCCCGTAGTCAATTTTCTTTCAATGTCCGAAAGGCAGTCACCTCTGTGGGTCCCCACGAAAAAGGTACTCCTTTCTGTGTCAAGGTAGGCAAAGGGGAAGCAACCTCTGCAAACTTTCGTATGAACCGCCTGTAGTACGAACACAGTCCCAAGAAGCTTCTAACTTCATGGACATTCCTCAAATCGGGCCAATCATGGATAGTCTCTATCTTGGCCGGGTTCATTTGCACTCCTGCTGTTGACACAATGTGTCCCAAAAAATGTATCTCTGGTAGGAAAAATTCACTTTTCTTCGCATTAATCATTAATGTGTGATCTCGTAATGCATGAAAGACTTGAAGCAGATGATCTCTGTGTTCTGCCTCATTCTTGGAGAAAACAATGATGTCGTCAAAGAAAGTGCCAACAAATAGCCTGTACTCTCGAAAAATCCTATCCATCATCTGATTAAATGTCGCAGGAGCATTGGTTAAGCCAAAAGGCATCACCAAAAACTCAAATAACCCAAAAGTCGTCCGAAAAGCTGTCTTGTAGACATCTCCTGGCGCTATCCTGATCTGATGATATCCACTCTTCAAGTCAATCCTGCTAAAGCACGAGGATCCTTGTAACCTGTCGAGTATATCATCGATCCTAGGAATCGAAAATCTGTTCTTGATGGTGATTTTGTTGAGAGCTCTATAATCGATGCACATTCTCCAAGATCCGTCTTTCTTCAAAGCCAACAATACTGGAGAGAAATACGGTGAAGTACTAGGCTGGACAAGACCCTTTTCCAAGAGGTCTTTCACTGAGTTCATAATCTTTTGATTCTGTACTCGGCTCACACGATAAGGTGGCCAATTCGGTGGCGTGCTTCCAGATATCAGATCAATGGTATGATCTTCAGGCCCTCTCAAAAGCAATCGGCATGAGCGTGGAGAAAAAAAATCTTGGCGTTCTTTTCTTCAGGTCAAAACATATTCAACTTTTATCCATCGTTCAGTTCTCCCAAAAGAATGAGTAAGAAAACTGAAGTTCTTCAAGTACAATCTCTAAGCCCTTCATTTATCAAAGTCGCTTTCTCGGCCCGGTAGTCAACCACGGCGTAGTTCTTGTGGTACCAAAGGATCCTGAGTAGAACGTCACTCGCGTGCCCTGAACACCCCTGTCATTGCAAACGAAGTTTGCCAATGCTCGGTGTAATGGCAACATCCCATCCGGGTGCCAGTCGAACTACCTCTGCCTGTGGCGTCAGTCTGTTGGGCGTAGTTCCAAATCGAGCCGCCAATTCCAAGTGAAAAGAAGTTGGCCTTGGCTCCTTCAAAAGAGCTTCCTGATCCTTCGCTATGACTCGAAAGCGGCAAAGTTTGTACTTTCATTCATTAGATTCGGTGCAGGTCCCACGCCATGTGGTACCAGTTCTGCTTTTCTATCTGCCTTTTCTGCCACATTCCTCAGCTGCTCTTGAACTCTCAGACCTGTCGTCGTCTTTATCATTCTGTTCTTTCTGTGCCTTATCAGGGCACTTTGCGGAAATATGTCCATGTTCCCCGCATCCAAAGCACTTCCCCTCTCTGATGAAGCGAGCTCTCTCCTCAGGAGTAAGCTTGGGTCGTGCATCCTTTTTTTTTTCTCTGGATTTCTCTTTTTCATTCTACTTTCATTTCCAGAAGTCTGTTCGGCTCGTTGTGTCATGGCCTCATCTGTGGGGTAGGTCAGACTGCCAGAGTGAATGGCAAAGCCCCGCTTCGCATGACTCATCAACTCCTGAATAGAAGCTGACTTCTGTTCCAAGTAGTGATTTCGGATCTCTGTAGGTAGACCCAAGGTAAACTGCTCAATCTGTTCTCTGAACGAGATCTTCTTGAATGAAGAGGCGGGTAGAAAAGAGCTCCAGAATCTTTCACAATAAGAATTCACTGTATCGCTCTTGGTCATCCGGAGATGGTTCCAAGCAGCTCGTATATCTCGCTCAAACTCTTGAGTCAACCAAGAAGAAATAAAAAGCCTCTTGAATTTCAGCCATGTAACTGGCACAGTCTTGCTTAATAGAAGCGTGGACCACCAAGTACGAGCATTCCCCTTAAAGTAAGAGGCAGCTCTCCGAATCTTGGAGTGCTCTGAACAGCGTCCTCCCGCGAAAGCGATGTCAAACTGCTGTATAAAAGACAAAGCCTTCGAAGCATCTGAGTATCCTCAAAAGTATCAAACTTGATCGAGTGGCCACCTTCCTTAAACTCTCGGACTTTCTTGCTTTTATCTTCGAGAAAGTCATACTGGTTGGCTTTGTAAAAAAAATTCTTCTTGTTCGCATAAAAATTTCCGTCATCGGAATCTGAGCTGTCTGTGGACGAGTCCTCAGTAGAACTGTCAGTCTCTGGGCGAGATGTAGCCTTCTTTGCCTTTTTCTTGCCCTTTCCGAAGCTTTGTGTCTTGCTTCACTTTTTGCTTTTTCTGTCTTCTTCGCTCTAATCCGAGGAGCTAGAAGAACTGTCAGAAGAAGAAGAAGAAGAACTGGGTACTCCTTCAAATCGAACACGCTTCTTCCGTTTCTTTGCCTTGTCAAATGTCAACCGACGACCCAAATATCCCGGGAAGTCAGTGCTTTTCTTCTGCTTTTTGCTGTGCTTTGTGGCTTTCTTTTGCACGTCAAAAAGCTGAGCAATCCGTGCATCAACCACGTTCTCCAGTTCCTTCTCCGTATATTTCTTGGAGGCAGAAGGTTTCTTGAGAGCGGGTTTCGGGAGTGGTGTTGTGGTTCTCTGCCACTCCATCTGTACCTCTTTCAAAGAGGTCTGGTTCATATATTTTGCCATCTTCGGGTCCTTGGCAAAATTGAGCATCTTTGTTGCATCGCCAATCAATTGACGACGCTCCATCTCTCTTTGCTCCGCCTGAGTAGGCCGAGGCGGGCCATACTCTCTGTCTGAATCTTCGTTGTGATCCCAGCCCGCATCTCCAGATGCAGAGGGAGTCGACTGATCATTGCCTTAAGCCATAGGTGCCGCGGAAAAAAATTTCGGGGATCGGATTTCCCGTAGAAGAGAAATCGGCCGTGCTCTGATGCGTCTGTAACAGACTTGGACACTCCAAGTCAAGAATCAACCGCGACAGCACCAAATAACCACTTCAAAACAATTCACAGATCACAATAGATTTGCACTGGCCCGGCGGAGTTCCGTGCCTAGAGATATTGGCCCCAAAGACTGGCGCCCCTTTCGGTATTTCTTTTTATATTAATCAATCATCAAAGTACAAGAGAGCGGTAGGGTTTCACTCTCAGACTCTGCATCCAGATGCTCTGAGAAGTGAGGCCCTCACCACTAATTTAAAGGTTACAAGGGATGCCCAAAAGGAGAGCCCCAAAAGCTTTTAAAATCAAAAGCATCAGTTCTCTCTCTCTCTTAGAGAGTCTTTTCTCTTTTTTTAATTAAAAAAAAGCAAAAGCAAAATTCGCGTCGCTCATCATTTTCCAAATTTTTTTTTTAAAATTTTATTTTTAATAATCTGCCTCCGCGATTTCCGGAATTTAGGGTTTTTGGCAAAAATTAGGGTTTGCAGTAATTTTAGGGTTTCTGGCAGATATTAGGGTTTCTGCTGTCCGCCACGTCATCACTTTGTGACAGCGTCACATTGGATGGGTGACAGGGAGCATCAGAAAGAAGTATCCGACCATCCAGGAACGGACACCTCTGATGCATCATAGGATGGGTGACATAGAGCATCGTGAAGGGGATTGTACCGTAAGTTCGGTAGGAAAGGACTAGGTGATGGGTATTCCTGATGCGTCACAAAGTGGGTGACGGGTGCATCGGAAAGGGGATATCCATAGTCGAGAGGAAATCCGAATTGGAAAAGAGGAATACGCGTAAAGACGCAAGCACAAGAATAAAGATGGGTTCTGAGAAGCTTTTCTTAAAAAGCGGAATATTTTAACAAGTTTTTCGGGAAGAGCATACGCTTTCCCGCGAGGAATCTATGTTTGCATTGCATTCGTGTATGTGGTTGCATCCAGGGACGCCTGGAAAGTGCTTTGAAAGCATTGTTTTTAACTTATAAGGTTTTATTGAGTTTTTGAGCAGGTTGAGACCAATTTTAAAAATATGCCGGCCGTCCACTTAATAAGTGGGCAGCCACTTAGAAAATAAAGCAACAAAACCAGCCAGCTATCCCTACTTCGGGTAGAACAGAAAAAAAAAAAAAAAAACGAAAAAAAATTTTGAAAAAAAAAAAAAAAACCGGCCGCGATCTCTACTCGAGCAGCTATTCATGCCGTGGTGAAGGAGCTATAAAAGCACCACATGCCCTCATTGAAGGGAGGTTATCAACGCGAGCAAGAGAAGACTCTGCCGCCAGAAGAGACGCGAGAGATCGCGAGACTACGAAGCACAGAAGTCGCTTTTCCCGCGCAAGAGCGACATGTATCTATTGTGGATTCGCCATACGAATTGTTGTCGTGTGTTTGCGTGTGTGTTTGCAAGTATTTCATCGCGAAGGAGAAGCGAGAAGGCTTCGGCCTACGCTTGGGAATTCCAGAAACGGAATTCGGAAATTGTCTTCGGAGTCTCAACTCCGAGTACAGACGGAAAAAGGATTGAGAGCTTGTCTCTCAGATTTCCCTTACGGGAAGGAACGACCATCGAGTCAGAGATTTAGAACGGAGGGGTTTTCTCCAGTTCTTGTGCTTGTAAAAAGATTCTCCCTAATAAAGAATTCTCTCTAAGGGGGACCAGCCCATCTTCTGGTCCCCAGTACTGTGTCGATCTTCTCTCTCTCTATTTATTTCTCTCTATATCCTTTGGCTTCAGTATTAAGTGATAAATTCTATTTATCGGAGTATATTTTATATTGTTATGCGCTCCCGTTTGTGACAGTGGTATCAGAGCATGGTCTCGTCTCTTTCTTTGTAAAGTAGGACGACTCTGGGAAGATACGGGAAGAAGCAATGACAAGCCAAGAGAGAAGTAAGCAGGCGGAAACCTAAGTCCTGCAGGAAAAAGCTCGCAGAGTTGGAATTTTTTTTTTCTTTCTTCTCTTTGCAAGAAGTCGACACAAGACTTGGGATTCTTTGAGAAGGCGACAAGAGCATGATGCTCAAGAACGAAGAGAATCCAAGGAGCGGAATTC
Source organism: Adiantum capillus-veneris (assembly GCF_014529385.1). Lineage (NCBI taxonomy): Eukaryota > Viridiplantae > Streptophyta > Polypodiopsida > Polypodiales > Pteridaceae > Adiantum > Adiantum capillus-veneris. Next base: position 37,102,293 of record NC_140938.1, on the reverse strand, counting down.
TCAAGATCGTTCAGAACCTAGAAGATATCCATGAACATCAATCCAGAACCATAGCCAAGAAATCCCATCATCTCGGGAAGGGTGTGAAGAAGGTCTGTAGACCTAGGAACACTCCAGTCAAGTTTGATACTTTTGATGGAAGGGAAGATGTCCTGAAAGCTACTGCTTTCATTCGATTATTTGAAGTTGCCTTTGCAAACGGCAATTTTTGAGAAGTTTTGAAGGTGAGGCATGTGACCAAACACCTCAAGGGGGATTGCAAGTACTTGGTGGTGTACCAAAGCTCTGCAAGGAACTTACAACAATAGCTCAAAGCTGAATTTTTCGACAAATTTTTTTCCGCTACGCTTTGAGAAAGGCATTCAAGAAGATTGGGATTGGTTTGCCCAATAGGAACACGAGCGAGTCAAAGCAAGTAGTGGTTCACTCTTGCCAAGGTAGCTCCATTCTTGATCCTCTCTGAGGAAGGAAAGTGAACAAATTTAATGAAGGACTCTTACCCGAATTTTGTAAACACATCTGCAAGATACTTTGCAGAGATAGTGGAGTCAACAATAAAAGCTGAAAGTGTACACCTTAGTGTACATAGAATACAATCCCCGTAGTGGGACAAGAACCATTGAACACAGAAACAATGAATTTTTGTTACCTCTCCTCGAAGGATACATTGCTATCCGGAGAAAGTTTGGAGTAAGGGAATTAAATCTAACTCCTAAGTTTTTTGAGTAGAAGACCCTCAAACTTTAAGTGAGAGGGCAGGTCTTTGATCAAAGTTAAATCTTTGAGGAACTCATCAATTGCGTATTGCTTTTATGCACGAGATATGCACGTGTCTAACCAGGACAATCACTCTGGAGTGTTTATGAGAGTAAGGTTGAGTCAGAACATTGTTTTATACGATGAACTGCTTTGCTTAACCATCCAGAAGGTCCATGATTGATCTGGTATCCGGTAGTTCTCCAATAGATTACCTGCTACTGCGGGTAGGAAATTATGAAGGAACCATTCTGAGCTTTCAAGCAAAGAAAAGCTTTCATGAAGCTTGAGTACTCTTTAAGCCCACACCCCCTACCCGATAAGGGAAGATATGGTAGTGCTTTTTGCACAAGTGAATGAACACTCTCTTTACGAGGGAAGGAATCAGCGACGACTACGGCCTGTGCTCGAGGAATCCAAGAATTATTGATGAGCGGGTTTTGCTCTAAGATCGAGCCAAGGGATCGTCAAGTTGAGTGTCTTCGCTCTAAGGATCTTACGAAGGGAAGGAAATTTCCCAGGTTCATCGAAACTCTAACACAGCTTAAGAATTATGTACACTTTTGAGTACATGGATAACACACGAAGATGCAGACCTATGCCAGGAAGTGGACGAGAGTTTGTTATACTCTCTTGAGCGCCTTTTTGCGCGCAAGGATATTTCGACACGAGAATCTCTATTTGAGATGTGTTCGGTAGAAGAATTTGAGTTTCTCTACGGAGAAGAGGTTTTCTGATGATCGTTGATCATTGAGTACGCTATGTGCTTTTACCATTACAGAAGCAACTTTTGGTTGCGGTATATGTTTCTCCATGAGCAGGTCAAGTAGCATTTACACGCTGATGTTGGAATAAATTCGAACTATTATGTTCGTAAGAATATAGCTCGCCAACCGTTTCAAAATGCTAAGAATTACATATGGGAGAACATCCCTGAGAATCAAAGAAGGTTCGCTCTATTGTGAATCGGATTTGAATGTACGTTCAGACAATGCTATGGCTAGAATCCTATCTACCTGAGATTTTGCAAGGCGTCATTGATGCTTGCAAGATGAATCATTTTTTATGATTATGTAAGAAAGAGACTCTAATGGGCGTCGGGAAAACACTGCTGGTGGTAATAACTTGCAGGAGGAAAAGATCGGAAGAAAGTGCCGCCGTGCACAAAGAATCTGAAACAAGAACCTTCTTTAAGGTGATCGCAAACTTTGTTTGTGCAAGAAAGACATCGAGCTTAATGCTCTATGACTTGAGCATTCCCTATGTTGGAGGACACAAGAGGTTTAATACCCTCTAAACTAACAGCGCAGGATTATGCGCAAGGACAAATACCTAGATTGATTTCTAGGAAGATTATTCTTCTCGAATTTGAGAAGACAGAATCAAGTTAACATAGTCTTAGATAAGGAAACTTTGGATCAGAACAATTGGCCTACCCAAAGCAAAGGCCCGGAATAAGAACTTACCTTGGTAAGATGACACACTTGTTCTGCCATAGGAAGATTCACATGAGCTTAATGCTCTCGACATGCCCTATGCGGGAGGACACAAGAGGTTTAATATCCTCAAGGCTAATAGCGCAAGGATATAGACCTAGATTTCCAGAGGTTTATTCTTCTCGGAATTGAGAAGGTGGAATTGAGTTAACAGATTCTCGGATGAGGAAACTTCCAATCTGTTGGAAAGACGCGAATGACGAGTTCTTCCACGGCTCGTAAGTTTGATGATTGGTGAAGGATATCCTCGAGGTACTAGAGGAAGGACATGAACCGGTAAGCTAAGTATTGATTATTGAATTTTTGATTTTTTGTTTAATTTAATTTTTAAGTTCTCTTTTGAGAAAGGACTAACTCAACTCACCATTGAGCAAGATTTGGAATCTTTCCGGTTTCTCCCCGGCAGTTCAGTTGGACCTCTACAGTTGAGGACAACTGTCTATAAGTGAGAGAGATGTTGCTAAATTGGCTTTATCTGACAAAAAAATAATTCTAAATGAATTATTGGATTTATAAGTGAGAGGGTTTTCTCGCTTGGAACACCAAGAAAATAATTCTAAATGAATTATTGGAATTTTAAGTGAGAGGGTTTTTCTCACTAGAGACATCCGAGTACAGAGTATTCCTAGTGTGTCATTCAAAGTAATGACGGGAGCACTGAGAACGGGAATATCTGTAAGGCCACCAGGAACGGATACTTCTGATGCATCACATCGGATGGGTGACAGGGAGCATCGGAAAGAAGTATCCGACCATCCAGGAACGGATATCTCTGATGCGTCATAGGATGGGTGGCATAGAGCACCGTGAAGGGGATTGTACCGTAAGTTCGGTAGGAAAGGACTAGGTGATGGGTATTCCTGATGCGTCACAGGGTGGGTGACGGGTGCATCGGAAAGGGGATATCCATAGTCGAGAGGAAATCCGAACTTGAAAAGAGGAATACGCGTAAAGATGCAAGCACAAGAATAAAGATGGGCTCTGAGAAGCTTTTCTTAAAAAGCGGAATATTTTAACAAGTTTTTCGGGAAGAGCATAGGCTTTCCCGCGAGGAATCTATGCTTGCATTGCATTCGTGTATGTGGTTGCATCCAGGGACGCCTGGGAAGTTCTGTGAAAGCATTGTTTTTAACTTATAAGGTTTTATTGAGTTTTTGGGCAAGTTCAGATCAATTTTAAAAATATGCTGGCCGTCCACTTAATAAGTGGGCAGCCACTTAGAAAATAAAGCAACAAAACCAGCTAGCGAATTCTCTCTCCCTATTTTGGGTAGAACAGAAAAAAAAAAAAACGGCCGCGATCTCTTCGCGAGCAGCTATTGGTGCCGTGGTGAAGGAGCTATAAAAGCACCACATGCCCTCACTGAAGGGAGGTTACCAACGCGAGCAAGAGAAGACGCGAGAGATCGTGAGACTACGAAGCACGGAAGTCGCTTTTCCCGCGCAAGAGCGACAGGTATCTATTGTGGATTCGCCATACGAATTGTTGTCGTGTGTTTGCGTGTGTGTTTGTAGGTACTTCATCGCGAAGGAGAAGCGAGAAGGCTTTGGCCTACGCTTGGGAATTCCGGAAACGGAATTCGGAAATTGTCTGCAGAGTCTCAACTCCGAGTACAGACGGAAAAAGGATTGAGAGCTTGTCTCTCGGATTTCCCTTACGGGAAGGAACGACCATCGAGTCAGAGATTTAGAACGGAGGGGTTTTCTCCGGTTCTTGTGCTTGTAAAAAGATTCTCCCTAATAAAGAATTCTCTTTAAGGGGGGGACCAGCCCATCTTCTGGTCCCCAGTACTGTGTCGATCTTCTCACTCTCTCTCTCTCTCTCTCTATTTATTTCTCTCTATATCCTTTGGCTTCAGTATTAAGTGATAAATTCTATTTATCGGAGTATATTTTTATATTGTTATGCGCTCCCGTTTGTGACATTACCCCAAGTCAAGATTTTACCGCGAAACAACAGAGATTCACTTCAAAACAGTTCACAAAGATGACACGGCCCGACCATTTTTCCGTGCCCAGAGGTATTGGCCCCAAAGACTAGCGCCCCTTTCGGTATTTCTTTTTTATATTATTCTGTGTTGAAAGTACAAGCGAGTCGGCATGCGCTCACTCTCAGACTCTGCATCTAGATGCCCTGAGTAATGAGGCCCAACCAAATTATTTATTGATACAACGGATGCCCAAAACTAAAGCCCCAAAAATCTCTAACTCAAAAGCTTACTAACTCAAAAGCAATTATCCCCAAAAGCTTGGTTTCAAAATCAGCCAAAAATCAGCCAGCGTAAAGCAGCAAGCACAAATTACGGAATTCTGTACATTCTGCCACGTAAGCAATCAACGGAAATTGTGGCGTTCATACAGCTGCCATGTGTCAGCCTGTCAGTGCGATTTTCCACGCGTTTTTCGGGACTGTCCGCATAGTCAGCTTGTGAACACTTCTGTCCGGTCATAGATGGTCATGCCAAGTCATCAGTTTGTGACAGTGCTTGCATTAATGTTTGCTACTATTGACTCTTGAGTTTCGCTCTTATCTACTGCCTAGACCATTTGTAATTTTAACAATGAAGAGGCGTTTCCCTATGTTCTACGACACATGGATGTTTCTTCTAGAATTTTTCCAAATGGCTCATCAGATTGCAGGAGTTTGATTACAAGATGCAAGTAGAGAGCTCTACTAGTAGGCGGCATTCTCACTCATTGCCACCTTGAAAAAAGGATGAAAAATAAGTCAGTTGATAAGGAAGTAACACTTGTATTGGAACTTCCAAGAATAGAGGGAGCTCACTCTCTCTACTTTGACGGAGCCTACAAACGGTAGACAAGGCTGCAGTAGGCTTCATTATCTTTGATACTCATGGGGACAAAATTTTTATCTAAAGGATAAGTGTTGGAAGCTATCCACTCTAACAACAAGGCCGAATATGCGATCTTAACTCTTGGGCTTGAGTGGTGTGCACAAATGGTATTCAATGTCTCAATGTTTTTGGCGATCAATGCTATTAGTGTACTTGGGCTTGCGAAAATCAGTGTCTTCTGAGTCACGTCATGTAAAAGCTCTATTAAGTCAGTTTAAAGTACAATTGCTTCATGTCCCTAGAGTAGAAAACCAAGAAGCAGATGCTCTTGCTAATAAGCAACTTTAAGATGTTATAGTGGGCGCCATTAAACTACAACTACCTTTGTTTCAAGGAAATGACAATATGTTTGATATTATGCTGTTCTTAGAAACAGGGGAATGCCTAGGAGATCTTACCAAGAGCCAAAAACAAGGGCTGGGCCCTAGGAACCTTTCCTTTCTCCAATTTCCTTTTTCAGTAATAGAGGTGGAAGTGGTTATTTTGGTTTATGTAGCTCAACAGAAAGAGCATTTCTACGTATCAAGAAAGGAAACTAACTGGTTCAAGTCTGGGTGTGGGCTGGTGGAAGGAACAAGCAAGAACGGTTCAATACAGTGTCTTAAGTATGGAAGGCCACAAGATACCGCATCATCAACGATGAGCTTTAGATTATCTTGAGCATTTGTTTACTGTAGATCAATTTAATTGATGATATTTTGGATGGCAAAGAAGATGTTTGGTCTCATGTTCAGCGTGTGGTTTCAGCCTGTAGTTTCAGAGGTTTATGTGCGACACACTATGCAAGAGATGCATGATGCAGTGGTTGGCCTAGACGGTGCATCTTGTCCTCGAGAGAATGGGTTGACTCGATAGTCTTTCTTGTAGTTTATTAATGTACTCTGCCTCTTATGCTTTTTGGCTCACAACACATGTTTGACACAGAGATGCCATTCTCTGTGGTCAGGACTTATTTCTCTTATACCAAAAGACAGGGATACATCGTCCCTCTGATAGTAGAGACCGATCAATCTCATGACTTCCTCCGTGTATAAGATCTTTGCTTGCATGATTAGTATGCGCTTGGAACCCTTTATGCGTGATCTCATCCATGCTTCACATACATGTTTTGTGCAGGATTAATGTATTTTGGATAACATCTTCCCATTCTATGAGGCAATGGAGTGGGCTTGTCAGACAGGAAAACCGATAGCTTTTGTGCTTCTCAATTTTTAGAAGGCGTATGATAGAGTAGATCGGGGGCACTATATAGAGGATGGGTTTCCCCTTGCAGTGGATCTAAGGTGTATTTGTACTATATCATATTGCTTCTAGCGCTTTGACATTGGACGATGTGTTGCTCTATTTTGTTGTCCGACAGGGATGTCCGCTGGCAGGCCATGTATCTCTTCTTACGTTGCAGGACACCACAGCTAGAGAGGTCTTGCTATGCCTTTGGATGGCTTGCCAGATTTGTTGGATCAGGAGTATGCAGATGACACTACCACTTTAGGCAATGACACACTGACCTTGGATAGTCTACAGGATGCTCTCGCTTGCTACCTTTTGCTTGGCCAACGGTGCTCTCATCAATTGGCACAAGTCTTTTGGTTTTCTTGTAGGAGTTGATGAGGATTGTTAGTGGGGTGCGCATGATAATTTCACTTGGCTACCTAGAGGATAGACTTCCATTGGTCTTCCTTGCATTTGTCTTGGCTGGTAGAGCCCTTGTTGCTTCTTGGGAAAGTTATTTTCAGTGACTAGAGACTCTCCCTTGTTTAAAAACTTAACAATTTGATACTATGAAAATTTAAGGAGTTTTTTTCCTGAGGGATTGAACTGTTGTGAATGGTACTGGGGAAACATTATCTGAGTATATAGTCATGGGCACATGTTTCAGAAAAGATCCTTGGTATCTGGAAGTGCTCATGATGTGTCTTCAGAGCCTTGTTATAGGCTCATTATTCTCTTTGAACAATTGAACTTATTCAATTGTGGAAATGCAGTAAAGATGCTGTGCTCATGCATTCTGTAACCACATTAAAATGTCAATGTACTGGAGTTCCAATGTGTCTTCTTATCATGCAGGGATGTCATCGAGTATGCTGTATGGCTCTTTTCCTCACCCTCCCCTGCCACCACACATACCAATGCCATTGCCAGTGCCACCACCAGCTCCACACAAATCTCTTACGCCTTCAGGGCCTCCATTCAATGGGCCAAGGTTGGGGTTGCTAGAGGAAACCATTATTGTTGATGCAGCCCGAAAGTTGTCCATGCCCGATGAACAAAAGTTGTCTATATTTGTAGGAAAAATCTTACCATCTTTAGATGATGATATTGTGATGTCCATTTTGAAGGTATGGGGGACATTCAAGTCTTCTTTGGAGCTTGGCAGGAGAGACTGAACTCTGAAAAAATGCCCAAAGAGTTTCTGTTTTTTAATACTGCAGCTTTGTGGCCCTGTAAAGAGTTGGAGCCGTGCCAAAGACCCTGTTACCGGTAGTCGAAAGGGATTCGGTTTTTGCGAGTATGAATCACCTGAAAGTCTCTTGCGTGCTCTGAGGCTTTTACAGAGACTTAAATTGAAAGGACAAGAACTCGTGGTAATTCAATTTGCAGATTATATTGGATAGTGCATCTCATATGCACATGCACTGCACACACGCACACACACACATTGCTCTTCATGCCCATGATGCACGTCAGAGAAATTAGATTTTTTGTTTCAGAATGAATAAACCTGGCAAGCTCACTTTTTGCAAAGAAGAGAATAGGAGCCCTAACATTTTCTTAGCAAGAGTAAAACGTTTGTACACATCTTGCCTTTTTATTTTTGTGATAGCTCAAGGTGGACAAAAGTACCCTTGACTACCTGGAACGATATGTTGACAAAAAGATCCAGAGTCTTAAGCCTCAGGAGAATGCAGAGGCTGAAAGTGTTCCAGGTTTAGAAGCTGCACATGCAATAAAACAACAAACTCCGGATATTCCGAGAGAGGTTCCTGTTGAAGAAAGGATTGGATGGGTTTTTGATAAAGAGAACGAGATTGACAAGGAGGTGTGCGAAAATCTTGTGAACCTCTTGGAACAGAGGTAAACAGATCTAGACCCTGTAGCCACAAAATGAATGGTTTGGCTGATATTTCATGTCGTTAAAGATCTGAAAGTAATTTTGGCATACATGCATCTTGCATTTTCATGTTTCATGCTTCAACACAGTGACCTTTGTAATTTTGGCTTATATTTTCTCTGTTGTGGCCTCAGAAATCAGATCAAAAGACTTGAAGTACCTTCAAGCATGGCTGATTCTGGTATTGACAACGATGATGATAGTAGACGAGACTGTATTGCAGAAGCAGACTTGACGAGAGTCCAATCAATTGACTGGAAAGAGTTTGAGTATGATCTAGAAAAGTGTAAATTAAGGGGTCAAGAATCAGAGGGACTCCGATATTCGGACTCTTTCTATTTGGAGTATGAGAAGTTATGGGAGGAGCGTGAAAGAGCAAAAGAGACTCAACGAAAGTCTGAAAGAGAAAGAGATCAAGTAATAAAGAAGATGAGAAAGAGGCTGATCAAAGAACAGGAAGAGAGCCGAACAGGTTGGGAAGGGTTGTGCTCTGATGAGAGGCATAAAAGAAAAGTGACAGAGAAAGAGAAAGGTAAGGACTGTAGGTCAGAGCACCAAAGTTATGTGGCTGTAGCAGCTTCTGGGTTTAAAATAATGGACAGCACACATTCCACAAAAGGTTAGAATTGTTGTTTTTTCTTTTTTATACTCTTCGATCTTGACTTCTGCGATGCAAAGTTTATGTCGAGTTTGTCTTCGTGCAGGGGAAGCTTTAATGGGAAGCAAGTTTCTTGATTTGTCTACTCGGGCTAAGGTAGCATTTTGTTTCAAGAGCTCATCAAAGTTGAAGCAATCAGACCAAACACACATGTCTGCTGCTGGACATAACGGCCTTTGGGAAGAAAATGAAAATACTGGTGAGGCATACAAAGAGACAAAGCAAATGGAGAGTCAATTTGATCTTATGTCCGCAATTGGCAATGACAGTTTTGGGCTGCAAGAAAAGCCTACAGGTGATGACCATAAGCAGCAACGACATACAGTGGTCAGAAGAAGTTACAGAAATCCAACTTTCACATGGGACAGAGAGACCACTCCTGAAGAGCAACTGCCTGTCGCAATAGTTGATGGTGCCAAGGAGTCTGTCGACAAGGTCTCAGATTCAGCACCAATCATCCCTGAGAGGTGTAAACCAGTAAATGCCAAAGAGCTGATTGACAAAATTCCAAGGACAAAAGATGAAATCTTTTCGTTTTGTATGAATTGGGAGACATTTGATAAGGTAAAGCTGTTTCCACAGCATCACCAATTGTTTGCTTCTATTGGCCTTTCTAGCTAGGAAGATGTGCAGGTTGCCCAAGAGAGACTGTGCATATATCTGCCTCATCTTTGCAAAAATCGTCTAAATATTTCCTTTGGTCTCCTATACTAGAGTGGCATCTTGGCGGGGATAGTTTGTTGATAAAAGTGTCATTTGTTTTGGAGTGATTCATAAGCTCGATCTTTGTATCCCCAATTAGGGAGAAACTCTCTTCAGTTATTTGTTACACCCAAGCTACGTAATGACTTGGTCAGGAATGGCGATTCCAAGTTTCATATTTGGAAGCAAGACATTCGGGAGTTTTAGTGAGAGTGTTTCTGACTTCAGAAAGGTATTAAAAATGGCTGTATCTCCAACAAGATGAGTTCCTCCTAATCCAGATTGCACGATCCAAGCTTACTCTTTCCTAGAGAGCTCTTTACATCAAAGAGGGGAAGTGCTTCGGATGCGGGGAAACTGGGCATATCTCCGGAAGTGCCCTAAAAAGGCACCGAAAGAATAGAACGACAAGGATGAAGATAGGCCTGAAGGTTCGAGAGCAGCTGAGGAACGTGGACGAAAAGGCAAGATGAAAGCAGGACTGGTTCCAGATTGCATGGGTATTGACCCAAGCATGATTGATGAGAGTACATAACTTTGCCGAGCTAGGGGCAAAGTGGAAGATGGAGGAGCCGTGATTCTCTTTGATGGAGGAGCCAAGGCCAACTTCATTTCACCTGAATTGGCGGCGCGGCTCGAGATCACACCCAATCGGATGGGACCACTAGCAGAAACAGTTCTAGCGGCACCCGGCAGGGACGTAGCCATTACACCTGTCATTGACAAACTTCGGTTGCATTGTCAGGGGTATTTGGGGCACGAGGACTTCTACATAATGCCTTTGGAAGGTTGTGATGTCCTCTGAGGAATTCCTTGGTACCACAAGAACAACGCCGTGGTCGACTATCGGGCGAGAAAAGCGACTTTGACCACAGAGAAGGGTAGAACCATTGTACTTGATGTAAAACTTAAGGGCGAGTCTCTCCCTATTGTATCGGCTTCGGGTATTTCAAAATTAATAAAATCCAGTATGTTTGTTTATTCGATCTTCTTGAGAGAGATGAATGATGAGAATAGGACAAATATGTCTGAACTTGATTAAAGAACGCAAAGATTTTCTCCACACTCATGCTGATTGCTTTTCAGAGGGCCTGCCAGGCGAGTTACCACCCGCTCGTCATGAGGACCATACCATTGTCTGATACCTGGAAGCACACCATCGAACCGACCACCTTACCGTGTGAACCGAGCGCAGAATGAAGAAATTATGAACCAAGTGAAAGACCTCTTGGAAAAGGGTCTTGTCCAGCCTAGTACTTCACCGTATTGCTCTCCAGTGTTGTTGGTTTTGAAGAAAGACGGATCTTGGAGAATGTGCATCGATTATAGAGCTCTTAACAAAATCACCATCAACCCAGATTTCCGATTCCTAGGATCGATGATATACTAGACAGACTACAGGAATCCTTGTGCTTTAGCAGGATCAATTTGAAGCGCTCGGATATCATCAGATCCGAATCGCAGCGGAGACGTCTACAAGACAGCCTTTCGGACGACTTTTGGGTTATTTGAGTTTTTGGTGATGCCTTTTGGCTTAACTGATGCTCATGCAACATTTAACCGGACGATTGATAAGATTTTTCGAGAGTACAGACTATTTGTTGGCACTTTCTTTGACGACTTTATTGTTTTCTCCAAGGGTGAGTCAGAACATAGAGAATATCTGCCAGGCATTACGAGATCACAAGTTGGTGATTAATGCGAAGAAAAGTGAAATTTTCCTACCAGAGATACACTTTTTGGGACACATTGTGTCAGCAACAGGAGTGCAGTGTTCGTACTACAGGCGGTTCATTAGAAAGTTTGCAGAGGTTGCTTCTTCTTTGCATATCTTGACACAGAAAGGAGTACCTTTCTCGTGGGGACCCACAGAGGTGACTTCCTTCAGACTTTGAAAGAGAAATTGATTTTGACTTTGCCGGACTTGCAGATGTCCATTTGAAGTATATTGTGATGCTTGTGGTCGTAGTCTGGGTGCGGTCTTAATGCAAGAAGGCCATGTCATTGCTTACGAGAGACGATTGTTCTCAAGGCCGGTATTGATAGCACAGATTTATGAGAGAGCTTTTGGCGGTTATCCATGCTGTTACTCAGTGGCCGCACTACCTACTCGGAGCGGATTTTACTGTCTTTACAGACCATTAGAGTTTACGCTACTTCTTGTCACAAAAGCAGCTATTGGAAAAGCAGATGCGGTGGGCGAACATCTTGTCACAGTTTCACTTCAAGATTGTCCTTGTTCAGGGACATAAGAATTTGGTGGCAGATGCCTTGTCTCGGGAGCCATTGGTTCTGGCTATTTCCGCGACACATCATAGGAGCTTCGAGGATATGGTCGATTAGTATGCCACAGATACAGATTCTGCAGACATTTTCACACGAGTACGGGATGGGGAGACAGTAGCGGGATATTCCATTCGAGATGGCTACTTGATGAGGAAAACCATGTTGTGCGTTACACAGCCGTTGAGGGAAAAGGTTATGACTGAATGCCACTGTCGACCTTTTACGGGTCACCGCGGCATTGCTACCACCTTGAAAGAGGTAGAGAGATACTTCTTTTGGCCGACACTCAAGAAGGATGTGGACGAGTTTGTGCGCAGTTGCTTGGTATGCCAGAAGGTCAAGTTTGATAGGCATAAAGCACAAGGATTGTTACAGCCTTTGCCCATACCCACCCGCCCTTGGGAAAGTACTGCGATGGATTTTATTTTTGATCTTCCGAGAATACAGAGTGGCCACGATGGTATTTGGACTGTTATTGACAGATTTAGCAAGCATGCTCATTTGATTCCAGTGAAGAAAACAATCAAGCCGGATGACTTAGCGAGACTGTTTGTGGCCCAGATCTTCAGATTACATGGCATGCTCGAGACGATTGTCTCCGACAGGGACCCCAGATTTACGAGCTTGTTTTGGAAGGCTATTTGGAAGAACATTGGCACGCGGTTGCAGTTCTCGTCATCTTTTCACCCACAGACTGACAGGCAATCTGAGATTGCCAATTCAGTGGTACTAGATTTATTGAAGTCTTACATCTCGGATGAGAAGACTCAATAGGAAAAGTATTTACCTTTGGTGGAATTTGCCTACAATAACATGATACACTCTTCGACTGGGAAGGCGCCATTTGAGATTATTGAAGGTGCTACGAAGGTTCCACCCTTCCTAAGCACGAAAGATAAGATTTTTAAAGCTGATGAGTACACGCGCGACTTGGACACGGCTTTTGCCAAGGTCCACGAGGCTTTGCAGAAATCTCAAGAAAGAAAGAAAAAGGCAACAGATCGCCATCGTTGCGATTTGAAATTGAAGGAGAACGATTGGGTGCTCTTTCGTTTTGAGAAGGCACGCCTGAGAAAGAAAAAGGGAAAGTAGAGGCTTTTTCCAAAGCTTAGTATGCGATACTACGGACCTTTCCAGATCTCCGAAAAGATAAATGATGTCTCCTTCCGACTAAAGCTGCCCGAAACTTGGGGTTCACAATGCTTTTCATGTGAGTCTCTTGAGGCCTTTTAAAGGCGATGTGTCCGAAGATGGGGAGCCTGATCAGCAACCCGAAGTGGAAGAAAATGAGGAGATCCTTGTTCCAGAACAGATATTGGCACATAAAGACAGAAAGATTAAGGGTTAAGTGATAAGGCGGTTCTTGGTTAAATTCAAGAACTATCCTGCATTGAATGCGAAGTAGATGGAGGAGGAGGACCTAGCAAATACTCCTCAGATTGTGAAACTTTACCTTGAAGCTTTTGGTTTAGCATAGTCTATTCCAATTGGAACCGCGAATTCAGCTTGGCCGGAAATCTGGTGCAGTGGGTATGCACAAGAGGGGAGTTACTCCGCTCCTTTGTCAACAGATGCCTCGATTTTTGATCCTAGAGTCACTGATGTTTCTTTGAGCTTCAAGGATACTGAGAGCTGACAGTATTCTGCTGTAATGACTTCATAAAATGGAATTCCGGATAATATGAAACTCATTTGTTCTTGACTTGTTTTAGTGCAGGAACTGATAGACGAAATGACTGCAGCATTTTGGTCTGAATGATCTCGATAGACATGGTTGCAATAGGGATTAGTCAATCGGGCATCTACGAGGTCCTGAGTGGATCTAGATGCGATTGCTAATTGCATTGCCGATAAATCATGGTCTGAGATCCGAACGAATGTTGAATGTGATTTGTCATGTGATGTCCTGTGATGTGACTGTCAATTTGGTACATGTGCTAGATGTGTGTTCCTAGTGCGTCGGTACTAACAGTCAGTGTCTGCTAAGACAGTTTATGGCTTATGTCTGTTTTGCAGGCATAATCGAGGGCGATTACAATGCTTTCAAGAGGGGGGTATGTCACAAAGTGATGACGTGGCCTTTGTACACACACACTACCCCTAAGCATGGACAGTCTCCGCGAGCAAAACCCTTGCAGGCAATGACGTGGCATGCTTGTCTGGATATCACGGCTGCACATTGAAATGCTGACGTGGCAAGGCTGTACGACAGCCTCCGAAAAACGCGCTGTTGACACATGGCAGGCTGTACGAACACCCGCTTTTTGCGGCGTTTTTCACGGAAACTAGCGGACAGTTTTACGGTAGCTTTTGGGTCAGTTTTAGGCTACGCAAATTTGAGAGAGAGAGTTCTTTTGCTTTTGCTTTATTTTGGCTCAAGAGAGCTTGAGAGAGAAAGAACATGCTTTTGATTTTGAAGCTTTTGGGCTCTGCTTTTAGCATCCCTTGTAAATCTATATATTGGTAGTTTGGGCTCTCACTTCTCGGAGCATCTGGACGCAGAGTCTGAGAGTGAGTCCCGACTACTCGCTTGTACTTTGAATTGCAGATTAATACAAAAAGAAATATTGAAAGGGGCACCAGTCTTTGGGGCCAATATCTCTAGGCACGGAACTCCGCTGGGCCAGAGTCCAATCAATTGTGAACTGTGAACTGTTTGAAGTGAAGTCTTGTGGTGTCGCGGTAGAATCTCGACTTGGAGTGTCCAAGTCTGTCACAATATAGACCAGGCACTTTACACATGATTCTAGGTACAGGTCACTAGTTAGACTTCTACCAACATGACACAACTTTCATTACAATTACCACATCACTCTTTGGACCATGTAGAAGGCTTCTTGTGCTCACATTGTCACAAAGTGATGATGTGGCATGACCAACTGGCAGAGAAATGGCCGAGTGGACAAGAGAACCTGAACAGACTAACTTGAAGAAGTTATGAAGCACCGGCCATGGGGCTCGAAACCCTAAAAGACAAAAGCTTGAACCTTGAAAGGGATATCCGTAAAATGCGTTGACATGCTGACGTGGAAAGGAAGTACGGAATTTTCGCGATTTCCGTTGCAAATGCCACGTGGCAGGCTGTACGGATTTTCGCAAATTACGGTGGCTGCTTTTGGGAATCTCCATTGCTAGCTTTTGAGAGCAAAGGCTTTTGGCGGGAAGTGCTTTTGAACTGATTGCTTTTGGGTATCCCTTGTACTCTTTATAAGAGCCCTCGGGGCCTCACTCTGCAGATCATCTAGACGCAAAGTCTGAGAGCAGAGGACCCTCAGGAGTTGTACCTTGTTGAGATCAATAAATAAAGAAATACCGAAATGTGCGCCAGTCTTTGGGGCCAATGCTTCTGGGCGTGGAACTCCGTCGTGTCGTGTCGACTCTCTCTCTCTCTCTCTCTCTCTCTCTCTCTCTCTTCCTCTCTTAAAGTTTAATGATTTTGAAGTTTCTGTTCGTGTGTTGCAATTGATCTCTTGCTTGGAGTGTCCAAGCCTGTTACACACATTCTGGGCTCATAGTCTTCCCGTCAAAGTTACACGTAACGAGAACAGGGGCATTTGGAATGCTTTTGGAACGGGAGGGCCTTGGACAAGCGGAACGGGAACGGGAACGGGGGCCGGAACAGTAAGCTTAAAATATGCTTAAATTAGGTTGGATTGAACCTATATGTTTACTAGTAGAGAGCCACTCACACCCATTAGTCCAAGTAGAATCCTATTTAGGCATGCTTATTGCTTTCCAATGATGCTTCAGTCTTAAAGCTTAAGCCTTACACGCAATTGTGCCACGCACCGACGCAATATCCGGTTGCAAACGCACTACACAGTGCACACAACACATTAACTCGGATCATCCTTCACAAAAGCATCTTGATTCTTCATAGCAAGAACATGAACTAAAGTTGAATAGAGTCTAGACTCCACACAAAATCTTGGAGCAAAAAGATGATAGATTATAAAGATGGCTTACAAGGCCAGCCAAGGCACTACAAAAAGATATGTAGAGGCTATAGTGCAAAATAACAATTGTAAGAGTCACTAGGCGACATGTCAAGACTCAATCACTCATGTGGTGGTGCAATACAAAAAGGGGGCAAAGCTGGCGGCCGCAAAGTAAACAAATGTCAAAAAAGCAATGAGCAATGAGTCATGACTCATGCCTGATGTTCACCCGTGGGTAGGGGCAGAAGTGCTTCCTACCTCCCAACCTGTAGTGGTGTCTTGGTTGTCATGAATATCATCCCAATCCTCCTGCATAGGCTCATTCTCATGCGTAGATCCTCGTCTCTCCAGGCACCTCTGCCTCTACCTCTGCCTCCGCCTCCATCTCGCACTACAGAAAAGGGTCAGTTACTTGGATGCTGACTTGCAAAGCATTCTTAAGTTTACATTGACAAAAACAAGGTCATTTTCCTTCTCCACTCCAAGTCGGTTGCTCTTTCTAGATGCAATGTGGCTATACAGACTCCACAATTGCTCCAAGCAAGAGGAGCTAATGGCTTGGCTGAGAATGCGGATGGCAAGTCGCTGAAGATCTGGACCATGTGAACCGTTGTCTTGCCACCACACGACAGAGGAAATCTTTGTGCAATCAATTTGGGCATCGGCTGTCCCAAATGATCCTCACATATCCCTGTAAAATGCAAGCTAATCCTTGATTTTGTGCTGCATGTCACGATCGGGGTGAAGCTTCTTCAAGATAGTGTTCCAATGTGTATTTACCTTCGAATCATGTTCCTATCCTGCACCGTGGAACTTTGGATCTAACACAAAAGCTGCATCATGAAGAGGTGAACTATAGGCATTCTACTAGCTGTTGCAAAGGGATTTGATTTCTTTGAGCCTATCTGGGTCCTTCTCAAGATCTTCAAGCACCTCCACCATGCGATTCATTGCTTCATAGACCTTGCCAATGCAAGGTTGCATACCATCCATCACTCTAAGCAAGTGGATCACTGGTTTCACCATTTTGTCAAGACTCTTGAGAGACTCCTAGAACTCAGGATCCTCTACCTTCCCTGTACAAATGATCCCTGTGGCTGTAGATGCATGGGAAGTCTCAACAAACTTTGTACTGATGAAGAGTTGCCGCACTGCACTTTGACACTCTACAAAGTGGATCACCATAAGATAGTTGTAGGCAAAGCAGGTCTCAGAGTACTTTAGAAGCACTTCGCCCCCTGACAACTTCAATAACTCGGCTCGAAGCACGTTGTGGTTGTTGATAGAAGTAACCACTTAGGACGTAGATACAATGAGAGACTCTGTCCAAGGTTGCCGAAATCCTTCAGGAGATTGTTAAGGCAATGTTCCATGCAAAAGGACACTGTGATGTGAGGATAAATGCCTTCTAGAATAGCTCCGGTTGCACTGTTTGATGCCTCTCCATCGGTGACTAGCCCTATCATAAGATCTTTCCCAATGGTCTCTATGGTGGAGGCCCACTCTCTTGCAAGGACATCCGCTAATTTTCTTGCTTCCGTAGCATCGTGGGAGTGGGCATCCACATCCTCCCTTTTTGGATCCCAGGGTGTGTTGGTGAGGTTTGGAAGTGGAGACCGGAGTAGTATTAGGTGTTGCAAATGCCGATCGGAATGATGTCGCCACCGACTCCACCGTCGCCGCATTACTATCACTACCAATAGATGCAGAAGGTATAGAAGAGGGAAAAACCAAGTCGTTGGGGTCTATTGCGGGGCGCTTTGGATTGGCCACTTCTTTCTCTTGCTTGCTGGCTTTGATGGCGTTCACCTGGACTTTGGTTTTGCTGGAATGCCTTTCAAAGCCGCATAGTTTGCACTTTCATGCACGTGCATCACCGGACTTTCCCAACACTCGGGAATGCACTTCGTCCCACCATAATGCTTCGTCCTTCTTCTTGCCACCCAAGGGCCCATGTTCACTTGATGCGGACGCTTGCACCATAAATGATGAGACGAGAGAGAGAGAGAGAGAGAGAGAGAGAGAGAGAGAGAGAGAGAGCATCTTGGTGGAAGAAGATTCTTCTTAGTGCTTGGCATTCCCAACTTCCTTTTCAAGGAAAAGTGTTTCTTCGACGAGTTCTGATAGGAGGCTTACCTTTGGCATCTTGTCACAAACTGCTGACTCGTCAAGTCACTGAAGAACGGAGCCAACCTTCAGATCCCGACCAAGGGGCCTAAACCTAGTGAGGAAGCAGAAGCAGCATAAGAAGTCATACCGACTTGCAAAGTCTTGCTGAGACGCCTATTTTTAAAGAGAAGTTTCCGCCAACTTATAGGACCCCATTCGATGGGGCCCAAGCGACCCAAAGACATTAAAGTAAAGCAAGCCCACACACACACACACACACACACACACACACACACACACACACACACACACACACACACAATTGCGTGGCGAGTTGATGATGTGGCAGCAACATGGAGTCCCGGATTTTGCGCTGACGGAGCTATACGGATTTTCGGATTTTACGTTAACATGCGGACGTGGCAGACTTGTATGGATTTTCGCATTTTACGCTGACTGTTGACGTGGCACAGTTGCATGGATTTTTGCTTTTGCGCTTGCAGCTTTTGGGCATCTGCTTTTCGACCAGATGCGTTGGAGTTTATAGCTTTTTATGTAAACTGCTTTTCATAGGCCAAGGGCCTTTAAATATGAGCCAAGGGCTCATTCTCTGGCATGCTCCGCGTGAGGTGCAGAGGATGGAGTACCGGCGATGTACTGAGTTCAAGCAATATAAAGAAATACCAAAAGGGGAACCAAGGTTTGGGGCCAGTGCTCTTTGGGGTGGAACTCTGCCACTCCATGTCGTGTGTGTGCTCTCTCTCTTTCAGTTCAGTTGTTATTGAAGTGTTAAAAGTCTGTTTAGTTTGTTCTTTTCCGTTGGCACGTAGTGCCCGTCTCGTGACAGTGGTATCAAAGCTTCAGACATGTGCTTTTTTGAAAGCATACCGGTCCCACCAAAGAGCAGACATAGCAAACCGGCGCTTCCAAAGTGTACTGGAATTGTATTGAAGTATCTTTATGTCTCAACCTTGGATGTATTAGCAATTCCCACCCTTACTTCATCGCGCATTGGGCGCGCTTCTGTCCTTATCGCTCTGTCTTACAGGGCATAAGCCATAAAGATCACTTGCAGAGAAGGATCTTTTTTTTTTTTTGAGCTACCAATTTTCTCAGAGGCAGTGCCATGTAGTGGTTGATGTCTATAGCTACCAAGCCGCACACTCCAAGGACTTGGCAAGCTTTCAAGAATTTTTTTGCCCGAAATTTTATGGTTTCTGGCAGCTTTTGGCAGAGAGGAGTATCTTGAAATGCTTGGTACGGAAACCCTAGCAGAATACAACTTGAAATTATTGGACACCTCGCAAGAGGTATCTCTTCTCGAGTTGATAACCTTGGAGGTCCGGTGTGATTGCTATGGGACTACCATCACCGCTACAAGAATAGTGTCTGTCGAGGCTTGTTTCGACTATTTGAGAGCTTATGGACCAAGCTTATGGAAGAAAATTAACCCTAATCTTCGTGAAGGTTTCAGTATGGAAAGCCAGCTGTCTTTTTGAGCTCGACTGATGTCGAGATCCTTTTGAAGTTTGAGTTTTGTTTGAGAACTTGTTTGGAATTTGTTTCAAATGGATGGTATCTGTTCTAAACCTGTCTTGGTACCGATTTGAATTGTTTGACTTGTTGGGTCTAAAGGCCCTCTTATAGCCTCTCTTACTCATTTATTCATTCTTTTATACTTGGGTGTGTTCACACCCAAAGGCCATTTAAATGGTCACAAGTTTGTACCCTTAATAATAAAACATAGGGCTTTTAGTTGTGTGCGCAAGAAACACACTAACAAATCGTACGCTCTCTCCCTCTCTCTGCAACAGCGCTCGAGTTCTCTCTCTGTGTGCTCGTGGGCTCTTCTACACCCATCGCCAGCTCCTCTAGCATTTCAAACTGGTATCAGAGCCAAGTTCCCTACTTCCGCGCGCATTCCCTCGTGAGAAATGTTCATTTTCTCTCCTGCGCAGTTTTCTCTCTCTAAAAACAGCAAGCGCAGGTGTTTTCTCTCTCCTCCCCGGGCTCAGGGAAGACAATACCTCAGCCCATAAGTGCTTATATGCTGAAAACAGGTTGAAAACAGGTCATTTCGGGCTGTTTCTCTTCAAAAACAGGTTTTTTCTGTTAATTACAGCAAGCACAAGTGTTACAGGTACATTTGGGACACTTTGGGCAACACCAATCCACCCGGAGAATTGGGGATTTTGCCCTATTTGCTGAAATTTCAGTAAATTTCAGCAAATTGTCACTTTAAACTTGGGGTTTTGCACATTAGTGCAAAATTATTCAAGTCTACGCCTACAGGTGTAATTATAGGAGAAATTCTCGAGGATTCGAGTTGAGAAATTGAGGGCTTTTACTGATTTTTCAAAAATTTCAGCAAATTGTGTAGTAACTTTTGGGGCTTTTGCAAATGTGATGCAATTCTGGACATTTTATGTCATGTATTGCAATTTGTGGTACAATTGAGCAGAGTTTGAGACCTCTCTCACATATACAGGAGGTTTATGTGACAATAAACACATGTATTTACTTGTGGATGCTTCCCATTGAGTCTATGTATTGCTGAAAATACATTTTGCAGCAGCTTTTACCTCAGTTGCAGGTTTGAGGTTGTTGCAAATGCACTTTGGTTTTATTGCTGAAGTGGGAGCATTCATGCACAGGATGTATGCTTCATGTGTGTGCTGAAATTTCAGTATTTACTACTGAAATTTATCTCTTTTACTACTGTACACTTTGGATAAAGTGTTTGTAACCCAGTGTTACGTTTCCTTGCACTTCTATAGTGTTCTCTGAGCCTGCAAGAGGCTAAAATTGCAACTTGCAGCCTGCTGTTATAAAATTACAGCAGTGAATTTTGCATCGAAATGGCTTCCAATGCATCTACAAGTAGCAGTGAGTCAAAGTCTTTGATGGAAACCAGAAGATTTGATGGCACTGTCTTTGATTTGTGGAAGGAAAGAATGCAAGGCATTCTATTCCTTAAAGATTGCGAAGATGCATTGCTCGCAGCAAAACCTGAAAACTTGTTAGATGCAGATTGGGAAAAGCTGAACAAAAAGGCTATTGCTTATATCAAAATGGCTGTGTCAGATGATGTGCTTACTGATATTAAGCGTCTTGACACTGCACATGCTATTTGGCAGAAGTTGACTAGTACGTATGAGAATAAAACTCCTGTGAATCAAGTTCATCTCATGCGGAAACTTGTGAACATGGAATTGGATGAGGCAAAGCTTGCATCTGAGCATTTGAATGCGTTTACAAGTGTTTTGAGTCAACTTCAGGATTCAGGGCTGCAACCATTTGATGACAAGTTGAAAGCTATCTTTCTTTTGATGACTTTGCCCGACAGTTGGGAAGCGCTTGTCGTGTCATTGTCAAACAATGCTTCTTTAACCTATGATGGTGTAAGAGGCTCCATTCTCAATGAGGAGATTAGAAGGAAAGCCAATGGTGAAGGCAGTGGCACAACTTATCATGTAAGGGGCAGGTCAGAGAAAAGGAACAATGTAGCTAATAGGGGCAAGAGTAGAAGTAAGAGCAAGGGAAAATCTCAAGACATAACTTTCTATCAATGTGGACGCAAAGGGCCTAAAAAACAGATTTTATTGTGACTGCAGATTTTACAAGCAAGAGCTTGAGAGGAAGAAGAAATAGCAGGGTAAGAAGAAGGATGTAGAAGATGCTAAAGGTGATGATGACACCTCCTCTTCTTCCAAGGATGTTGGCAAGGCAAATGTGGCCTCTAGTGTGGTCATAGAGGAAATTGTTGATGTGGACGAAGCACTTGTCGTAGCTTCGAGTGTCTTTGATGATGTTGTGGCTATGGCAAGTGATATGTATATCACGAAGCCAGATCTTATTGACGCTTTGCTTTCAACACATGATGGGTTGTCCCAGTCTTGGATAGTAGATAGTGGTGCCTCATTTCATGTAACTCCTCCTTTGGAGTCTTTTGCTACATACACTGCAGGTAACCTAGATAAAGTTTACTTGGGTAATAACTATGCATGTGACATTGAGGGTGCTGACACCATTTACTTGGCTTTGGAAAATGACCAAGAACTTGTTTTGCATGATGTTAGGTATGTGCCTGGCATTCAGAAGAGTCTGCTATCAGTTGGGCAGCTGGATGTAAAGGGCTACTTCACTACTTTTGGTGGTGGCTCTTGGAAAATACAAAAGGGTTCTATGTTGATTGTGAAGGGTAGCAAAAGGGGAACTTTATACTATTTGCATTGCAAGGCCTTACCTGGCAAGTTTGTTGCTATGGTTGAAGTTCATTGTCCAATGGAACTTTGGCATAAGAGACTTGGCCATATGAGTGAGAAAGGACTACAGGTCCTCTCCTCTCTTGGGAGATTTGATGTAAAAGGTCCTTGCCTTGAATTTTGTAAAGACTGTATCTATGGTAAACCAGTGAAGTTCTCTTATTCGTCTGGTGTCTCTAAAAAGTTGCATGCTCTTGATTTAGTACATTCAGATGTTTGCACTATGCCTATGAGCTCACATGGTGGTGCACGCTATTTTGTATCTTTCATTGATGATTTCAGTAGAAAGACTTAGGTGTATGTACTTAAAAACAAGAGTGATGTTTTTGACGCTTTTAAAAGATTTCATGCTTTTGTGACCACACAAAAGGGTCTCAAGTTAAAGGCCATAAGAACAGATAATGGGAGAGAGTATGTATCACGTGAATTTAATGGTTTTTGTGAGATGCATGGTATTAAAAGGGAGTTAACAGCCCCTTATAATCCATCATCTAATGGCATGGCTGAGAGATATAACCGCACAATTTGTGAGAGGATACGTTGCATGTTGTCCACAGCTAATCTTCCGCAAGAATTTTGTGGGGAGGCTTTGAATACTGCAGTTCATGTATGCAACCGTTCTCCAAATCGTGCTTTGGACAATGGCATCCCCAAAGAGGTTTGGTCTGGCAAACCTGCTTCATATGACCATTTGCGTGTTTTTGGCTATGAGGCATTTGTACATGTGCCTGTAGATCAGAGGACTAAGCTAGACATGAAATCCATCAGAGGCATCTTCACATTAGGAAAAATATGGACTCTCCTTGGGTCTTTTTGATTAGTGAAGGCTTAAGGGAGAACCAATGAGAAGGCTCTTGGGATATCACCTAGAGGGGGAGGAATGGTAGGGGTGCAGCCTAACTGTCTCCCTCTTCAATGCTTGGTTCTTAGAGAGAGGTGGGAGGTAGGCTAGGGGGGGGGGGGGGGGGTAAATAGGAGGAGAGAGATGTCATAAAAGAGGGAGGGACCCCCAAAAAAAAAACGCGCATGCTTAAAAACCCTAAAAATTGAAAATTTTTTAAAAGTTCAAAAGTTGACCCATTTGCCTCCAAAACTGTCCCAAAACATAAACTAACTAAAAAAAGTCAAATTTTCCTCCCAAAATCCACTTTTCTCTCTCTCCCTCATTACTTTTCTCTCCCACACTCTCCCTCTTCTCCCTCCTCCCATTCTCTCTCTACAGTCAAGGCAGCCATAGCCAAAAGCTTTCCACCACTCTCTTCCCTTCTCTCCATAGCTCCCCCTTCTCTCACACCTCCATCAACCCTCTACAGTCCCACACTCCATAGCCCACAGCTCCACTATCCTCTCTACCTCTCACTCCTCCCCTCTTTCTCTATCTCCACTGTCAAAGCCACCATAGCCACCATAGGCAGCTCACCTCACCCTCCCCTCAGTACTCAACTCTTTCAAATCCCTTCCTAAGCCCAACTTCCCAAGCATGTCCACGCATAGACGGCCCAAACTAGAGATAGAGGAGATTGTGTTGCACAACACAAAAGACTCAGAGGGGGTATGGATCCCACAAGTATTCAAGAAGGGTGCATGGATCTACATGCAACCGTCACGTGCTGGACCTCATCGCGTACGGTGTCGAGGCGTATTGGAACGTCATTGGAAGGGCCGGCTATTGGCATTCAAAGAAACAAAGTCCGGAATGGTGGCCATCGTACAACACGTCTACACTGCAGCTGAGCTCCACCTCAAGAGAGCTTCAACTCAATTTGCACCTCATTGTAAGTTTTCATGGTTTAGCTATCCCATGCATATGTCATGTTTACGTTTATGTGATCATTATGTTTAACTAAGGACATTTGTAAAGATGTTTTTCCATTCAGCTTAGTTGAGGAGCAGCCGCTTGAGTGCCTCTCAGGCACGTTCATGGTTGTGCATGCTCACATTGGGGGGAGCTTATGTTTCCTAATGTTTCATCGAAAAAACTTACCGAGCAGCGAATATTCATGTACTCCCACAAGTACGTGGTGCCGAAGTCAAGCCAAAGCTATGGTAGGTTAGAAGCCGTGGAGACACCCTCATTACAGAGTGCAGAATGGCCAACTCCAGACCATTTGGCTTTGCTTTCTTTCAAGCGCAAGGTGCTGCAAGATTTCCAAGGGTCCCTAAAGTTTGGTAAGGCAACCAGATCGGTGGGTCTCAGTTGGCATTGTCCCATTCATTTGTTTGTGCATGCATTCCGCTCTCTGCCGATTGTAGAAACACCAACAATGTTTGTTTGCAAAGAAGTTGACATAGATGCAATGGACACCATTCTAGGTGTCAATTGGGGCTATGTTGACGGTTTGCATGATGGTGACCGTTGTAAGTGCAATGTGTCCCCCACACAGCTTTGCCTTCTGTATTTGAAAGCAAGGTGTACCTTGTATGCACGGTTTAGCTATGAGAGGTAGATGCACAAACGTGGCAAATGGATACCCTTGCAGCTGACAGCCGAAGAGATTCAATCCTTTGAAATTCGTGTCCGCATGCCCAATAACGAGGTGGAGGTGGTTGCAGTGAATCCGCATTGGACTCTTGCCAATCTTCGGGAACACTTTGTCATAATGGGATTCGAGGATGTCGGTAATGCAAGTTTCAAACTAGAACAACGCAAGGTCTGCTTTGTGCTTGCTTAGCTACCTTTTCTTATTTTTTGTGGGTTTTTGTATTTTGATTGGCCATTTTTGGTTGTATAGATTGGAAGGCGGATGGAGGCCACTATGCTTGTTTACAAAGATTGGGCTACAGACGAAATCATCTTGTCTAAGTGAATTGGCTTGTAACTTTAATCGTTTATATATTGGATATTTTATTAAAGATTTTGAAAAGTTTTAAGGTGTTGTACTTGATTTTGTACTGGAGTTTTAAGGTGGTGTAAATTTATTTTTTAAATGCATATTTTTTATTTTTTTCGAGATGGAATATGTCTATATAAGGAGGACCACCTCCTCATTTCACCATTTTCATCCCAGCATTGCAGAGAGACCTAGCATACCCAATCACGCAAAGAGAAGAAATGGTTGCTACTAGTGCTTTAGATGCATTCCTTACTGAGGTTGGGCATGCAAATCGCCCTGAGCTTCAAGCATTTTTCACAACCCAACCCGATTTGGAAACCACCTTGACCCTCCACTCTCAATCTCTTAAGCACATTACTTCATACATTTCCACGTGCATGGGGAGATTCATTGTTGAGTTACCAGACCGGCCAGGGCAATGGGTCCCTGAAGGCCTTCTCCACCACATCTACCAAGGGGACAGGCCATTTCATCAGCGGCTTGCATGCTTTGTCACCATAGCACAACCCGCCGGACAATATGTGCGGCTTGAAGCTGACGATGTGCGAGCAATGCGTAAGGGAAGGATCAGAAACACTTTTTTCTCTGTTCAGGCCATAATGATCTTCCTCCTTCACGAGTGCCCATCAGGCCCTGACGTAGTGCTACCTCACTTGCAGATCGGCGGGGTATTGGCTGATGTGAAGGACCCCAAGCCCGCGGCCATTGACTCATCCGCAGAGGAGAGGACGCTTGCCTTGACCTACCCTGTAGGGATTCAAGGCCTCTTGGAGGCCTCTCCATCAGTCGGTTCATCCTCCGGACCGCCAGAAGGAACCACCACTCGGGATGCCATCCCTGAGGTAGAGATTACCCGCTTCTTCTCCATTGTGGTGGGTGGGGAGGAGTTTGTGTTTATGCACGATCTGGAGAAATCCTTTGAGCTTCGCATGGATGAGTGTTTCGCCATCCTCGATGCCCATGGCAAGTTTGATCTTGATACCACCACCTCCCATGACGATGATCTCCTACTGCCCATGGGGAATACTTTGGCGGACACAATGGCGATCGCACAAGCCGAGGTGGTAGCGGCCGAGCAGGCCAAGTTCTCTGAGGAGGAGTTTGTGGCCGTGCAAGCCACGTGTTTGGCTAAACGCGCAAGAGTGGATTCACCACCACCTGCTGCAACACTTGTTTTGCTTGATCCAAAAGGGAAGTCAAGCGTGGATCTTTACTTGCACCCGGATGCCGATGAGGAGGATCGTAGACAAGAGGTATAGATGCTCACTTACATTTGATTGTTACAAATGATTTTGTTAATGTTATATGATAATTCTGTGCCATATCTCAGAAAACCTATGTTCTGCAGGATGTTCTGGAGGTTGACGCCTGGGCGCAACGGTCAGGGGGGAGGAGGACGCCGTTCGGACCTCAAGCGGCACTTGCTCACTACCTCGGCACACTTCCCACTGGTGTCGTGGTGTTTGTCCATGCCGACTACTCTCCCAATGGTCGCTACAACATTTTTGCTCTCCGTTCACTCTCCAAGGCGTTGTGTTTAACAAGACTTGCCCAAACGGCCAACCTTGTAGTGCTTGTAAAGAAAGATTTTGCAATATCCACTTTCGGTGTAAACTTTCGCGGGCGCCTTATTGCCCATGTCGGCATGAACCAAGCTATAGGGGTTAATGACACCCAAGAAATCACAACCACTTTACTTAACATGGAGCCACCCCAAAAGGCCAAACGCCAGAAAATTGTAATTAGAAAGATCCTAAAGCAAAAGCCGGATATCATGTAAAGCATTGATTTCTTTAATGAAACTACTTTTTGCTGTCTATGACTCTCTTTCTTGCAAGGTTTTGAATTTCTTATATGTTGGGCTTCCATTGTGTATGAGAAGCACCATAATTTCTCCTATGACTACTAAAGGGTTTGACAGGCATTAAAATTAAAAAAATGCATACTTTGTTATATCTAGGCTTCCAAAGTTATGTATGTGCCTAGTAAAGGGCTTGGAAGTCCCTAAAATATGTTGCCACAAGGGCGCGCATTGGGGCTTTCCATCAGCTGATGAACTATGCAAATGCGCGCCCTTGTGGCAGATGAAATTGGACACATCTAAGAGCATACCGAGGTACAAAACAGAGTGACAAGACATTAATACCCAGTTGCAAAAGAGAAAGACATGGATACCCAGGTAACCTTAAGCCCATCTTGCCCCAGATACCTAAAGTTGTATCAACAAACCACAAGAGTAAACTGTGGCAATATCTAAAGCCCTTTTTGGAGTATAGGAGCATACCCAGTTACAAAACAGAGTGACCAGGTAACCTTAAGCCCATCTTGCCCCAGATACCTAAAGTTGTATTAACAAACCACAAGAGTAAACTTTGTGGCAATATCTAAGCCCTTTTTGGAGTATAGGACTAACATGGACTAAGGGGGGATGATTGCCAGCAGCATCTATGCTAATTGAAGCATTGAAGCAAACAAAATATACTTATTGCTTGTCAAAATTGTCTGGAAACCACTGGAAAGTGTCTGGAAAGCACTAGGAAAGGCTGCCACAAGGGCGCGCATTATGTCCATCCATAGGCCTCTGGAAGCCCCAAATGTGCGCCCTTGTGGCAGCCAATTTGGGGGCATTTCAAGCCATTTTCAACACTTTGTATATGTCTTTGCCATGCAATAGTCAGTCACATAGCATGGATACATCAGGAAGTGCATGCCCCACTTAGCCAAGGTGCTAAACGTAGGCAATTTTTCACAATAACAAGCTAATGGCTACATACATATAATAGAAGGTAGACAAAACTTGAACCAGTGCTACATTGCATGGTACATAATTAAAACAATACAATGCGCAGTGGGGTATACAATAAAAGACGATTATATTCAAATTCTTCCCAATACAATGCACAGAGTGCAGGGTAGTTTTCGTTCAACGTACGGGACGTCTAGTACCGTTCGGTCGGACGCGTTCCGTTCCGTACGTTTAGTACGTTCTGTACGATTGAAAAATGTAGCCGTTTATGACCGTTGGTGGCAGTTTTTGCACGCGTTAGTGGGCGTTTAGGGAGCCGTTTTGGAGCATGCTTGCAATCATGTGGCATGTACCAATGCCTATTGCCATGCTCTCCCTTTCACATCCATAATGCCCCATGCTCTCCCTCTCCCATGCTCTTCCTCTTCCTATAATCTATGTAAGCAACTCCTCCACCTTGTTCTCAACACAACTTACAAGCTACAAGCTCTAGCCTCTCAATGCTCTCATCATCCATGTGCTCCCATTGAAGCTCTCAAGTGACAAGGCTCAAGCTCTCCTTCTCTCCCTTGGGTTTCTCCCCCTCAAGCTCCCATTGAAGCTCTCGAGTCTCAAGTGACAAGCTCTCCATCGTCTCTCCCTCTCAAGCTCTCATAATTGTAATCTGTCTAAATGTCAAGTTTCTTTAAGGCCTAAGCCTTAGGCTTAAGAATTATTTGTTTTTTTAAATTTTGAACGTACATAACGTCAACGTACATCATAATTTTTTTTAGTTCGTTTAGTACCGCACATCGTCGTACGTGTACAAAACGTACAAGACCGTACGAGACCACCCTGACAGAGTGGGATATACAATCAAAAGACGCTTGTATTCAAATTCTTTCCAATCTTGGAGTTCCGTAAATCGAAAAAGGTTGATGCCTAATTACAAGCTACTCCTCATGGCGCAAACGGCGAGCAAGCTGCATATCCTTGGGCATAATGGTTACACGCTTTGCATGGATGGCACAGAGGTTAGAATCCTCGAATATGCCAGTTAAATATTGCTCTGCTGCCTCTTGGACTGCCTCTATGGCCACAGCGCCCATCCGAAATGGAGTGTTGTACAATTGCAAAACCTCCCTGCATAGCCTTGCAAAAGGGGCCCTCCGAATCAAGAGCTCGGTGCTCTTTTGATAGTGTCGAATCTCCGCAAAAGCACGGCTGCGCTTTCGTACCTTCTGAGGTCGACGTGGAGGTGCATTTTTGGCACGAGTCGGGGCAGCTTGCTTCCTCTTCTTGTAGACAATGCTCTTTCTCTTTTTTTTCTGCACAGACACTTCCAACACCTCATAATCTGATTCCACCCACTCTCCATCTGATTCGTGCTCTTCACTATTGACCGGATGTGATGGTGTAGGTCCACTCCCTTTAGGAAGTGTCTTACCCCCAATAGACATGTGAGTCTGATAAGTTTGTATTTGGACGCCAACCCATGGGGCATCTTGATCCGTTTGCGTCTCTTCGGAGCCTTCTGATGGTTGCTTTTGGTTGTTTGTTTCTTTGCCCTGGTCGCTCTCATCCTCCCTGTTGCCATCAAAATCGTTGGAGTCCGATGAATAGACAACAACGTGATGCTTCCGTCTCTCTTTTGCTGCTGTAGAGGACTGGCCATGCTGATTTGAAGCTCCAGCTTCTTCTGTGTGGACTTCACCTTGAGCTTGTGAAGTTCCATCTTCTGTTGCTGTCATAGTTACCAGGAACGGGAAACCGGAACGGGAACGCGGAACGAGGACGTGAAACAAAATGCCATTCCGTGTTATGAGTACTCACATTTGAAACACGGAACGGGGATTTGGAACGGGAACTTGAAATGGGAACGGGGAACGGAGACCTGAAAACGGCCATTCCCTGTTACTATGGTTGCTGTACCTTTGAGTCGTTGGCCATCCGGCCCCTCTGGATATGCAATCCTAGCTGTTTGTTTTGTTCTTGCCATGGTAGCACCTAGTAGGGAAAATTACAAAATGAGCCCCTTCAACCTTTAAATAGGTTTTTTTGAGATTTGGGCCCTTTCACACTATGCGGCCAATTGAGTGAAACTCAAATAAAGCAATTGAATTTAACAACTAAACCTGGATCATGCGGACGGCTGACGTGACGTCCAAACGCTGCCTTTTCGATATTAGTTGCACGCCAAGCTTCATGGCCTAGGGACGCTCGCGAGTGTTTCCACTTCTCGGATGCTGCAGTACGGGAAGCGTTGCGTAACTGCTTTGCTAACATCGATTCTCTTGCTTTCTCAATAGTACGAGTTCTCCCAAAGGTGTGGCTAAAAAACCAGTTAAACATCTCTTGGAGGTAGTTGGAGTGTGAACTACCACCACCATGCCGAGTATTCTTGAAGTAGACTCCTTTTGCTCGATAGTGGGACTTCTCCATGCCTTGTGTACTCCATATATCAAGCGAACCATAGCGGTCCATGAAGTATGCACCATGCGCATAGAGAATGTGCTAAAACAACCAAAAAGGAGATAAGCGAATAGAAAAGTTGCATTTTCAAACATTGCATATGTATTAAGTCCGTTAAAACAAACCATGTAGTGTGTAATCTTGCTTTCAGACCATCCGTCCTTAGCGGCCTTTGTGAATTCATAAAGCACCTTCTTGAACTCCTCTTGCTGCTCAACGGTGGTGCTTGAAAGATTCATCAGTTGCACAACCTTTTGAAAGGATGACCATACTAGCTTGCGTTGGTTAGCAACCTCCACATTGGGATCTTTGTCCGTCGTGCATGAACACAAATCTTTCCACAACTCCCACCACTTCTCACTTGCTAGATCGACACTTGCCTTGGATACTTGCATTGGAGACTTTGACATCTTCTTGAAAAATCGACGTGCCTTGGCTCCATTCATGGAAACCTTCTGTGCCACCTCCTATGTCTTCTCCCTACAAGTCTCTGCTACAATGTTCACCCTTGATCGGTGACATCCAATCTCATTAAGGAGCGTCTCCACCCCTTGCAAGGAGTCTTTTGACCGTTGAAGGGGCTTCATTGTGAAAGCATAATCAATGTGATGCTTTAGGATCCTATCAAATATTCGCATAAACGCATGCAATGTACAAAAGTGAACATTGTTGAGAGAGAAGGGAATTATGGGGTTCCACCCAGGATCTTTGCTATCCCTATTGGGCACCTGCAGCATATCACATGAAAGAACCGAAGTTTGCCACTCCCTATTTATATGGTTATCATTATCTTCGTCCTGACCTTCCACTTGAGTTGCTCGACTTGTCTTGTGCCCTTTCGTACAGAATGGACAGGGTAGTAAAGAATTTGCACCTTGTTTGCATCCAAGCATGCACTTTATGGTCTTTAGATCACCACCTAAATGCCATTCAACATCAAACTCCCCAGGTCCTGGAACCATGAGCTTCTCACCGTTTATTTGAGCTTTAATGACCTTTGTGACCCATGGGATTCTACTGAAAATCCATGCAAGGACTTCATGTGTCTCTTTCGGAACTTCAATTGCACCAAGCCACCATATATCCTTCTCTGATTGCACACTAAAAGAGGGCTTTGTCGCTTCACTCGAACTGCAAGATTGCTTGGCATAAGCTAGGGCTTCATTCATAAGCGTGACGCTCATTCTCTTCAACGCCATGGATTGCTGCAATCGTATCAAGTCCACAAAGATATTGTTGAATTTGGTGTAAACAAACCCTTCGGTCCGCAACACACTGTTAGAAACAACACCGCTTTCCTTCCCGCGGCCCTTCCTTCCTTGTGATTTGCTACGGAGCGGTTGAAGAGGCATCATGTCTTCAATATACAAGTAGTCCCCTAATCGGTGAACAACATCTTCATTTGACACCTTCTTGGCAATCTGCACTCTGTGAGGAAGTGGGAATAGGTTTTCCGTGACTCCTCGACTTCTTAATGCATCTTTTAATACTTGATGTATTGCTTGATAGCCCTTGGTACTAATCCCAACAGCATCACAAATATCCTGAACATCTAGATCAGTGACAATATTAGAAAAATCACTAAGAACTCTCTTAGTGATTGCGTCTTTCAAGTGTTTTGCCTCTGGAGCATCAAACATCCCAATAAAATCCTCTTTGTTGAAACAAGAACGAAGTAAAGTAGCCCTAGCTTCCGCATTCTCGCCGCCGCACGTTTCTTGGACGAAGTTCCTATTGCCCAAAACAACAATGATGAGCCGTATAAGACTTAAACAACATGAGGGACAGAACATGTTACCTCATAGCTGTCACCCTTCGTTTTCTTGCACCTCCACGTGGTGCAAGAGTCTGAATTTTGGACAACTCTCGTTTCCTCACCCTACCTCCCATGGCAGTACTCTTCATGTGTGAAAGAGTATCCTCAAGCTTTTTAATTACATTTTCCTTGGTTGTGATGGTGCTCTTTGTCTCCTCAAGCGCACTAGTAGCTGTTTGCATCTGATCTTGAAGATTGTGGAAACTCCCATTGAGAAACTGCCAATGACGCAAGTAGATCTCGGACCGCGCAATCTCGTGTTTGTTGAGTCTCTTGCAGTAGCCCAACAAACCTTGCTCTCCATTTCCAACGTATTGCAACAGTGATGGAATGTTTGTAAAAGACGGATGAACATTGAGAGAAGGATCCTTTGGATACAAGCATCCGTCTGTCCAGAGATCCACATTCTTCTCCCCTTGAGCGCGGTGTTCGTTGGCTGAAGGTAATGTACCCAAGCATGTTTTCTTTGTCGGAACATACTCTTGAGGTAGGCGTAGGAAAAGCCCTAGAGACCTACCGCGTGAAGAGCTTGCTGGGACATTGGTCACGTCGTCAAGAGGCATTGTAGGATGGAGAGATGGAGCTTGAAAGATGGAGAGATAGAGCTTGTAGGATGGAGAGATGGAGCTTGAAGG
Organism: Adiantum capillus-veneris; assembly: GCF_014529385.1. NCBI lineage: Eukaryota > Viridiplantae > Streptophyta > Polypodiopsida > Polypodiales > Pteridaceae > Adiantum > Adiantum capillus-veneris. Next base: position 37,069,635 of record NC_140938.1, on the reverse strand, counting down.
ATGGAGAGATGGGTGTGTAGGTGCAGGTGCAGGTGCAAGGGGGATGGGTGTAGGAGAGGAGCTTAGATTAGGAGGGAAAGTTTTCAATTTTGGGGGGAATTTCCTAAAAGTTTGGAGGGAGTAAAAAAATGTTGAATTTTGAGTAATTTAACTTAAAAATCGTTTTTTTATTATGTGTATATGTTGGGGATACTTTTTAGGGGGGAATAGGGTTTTTTTGAAAGTTTTTGAAAAAAGTCATTTTTTTGACCTCTTTGACCCACGGATTTGCTTAGGTGGCATGGGAGAGTTAAGAGGCCACTTACAAGTTGGCCAAAAAGTTAGAGAGAGAAGACCCCCTACCCCCCTACTTTTCAAATGGTTTACCCCCCCTTTCCCTACTTTTTAAATGGTTACCCCCCCCCCCCCCCCCCCCCCCCGCCCCGCCCCGCCCCGCCCCCCCCCCCCCCCCCCCTTCCCCCTACCTTTTTAGGGGTCAAAGGTGGAGGAGACCCTACCAAAATAGCCCCATTCAAAGCCTTTGTCTCCCTTAATCTTGGCAGGCTTCCTTTAAATTAGGGATTCTTACAAGGCCCATGGAGAGTCCATTTTTTTCCTAATGATGGGTTATGGAGATGAGGGTGAGATGGGTTACAGAGTATGGCTACCTGATTACAGGAAGGTTGTACGCAGCCGAGATGTAGTATTTAATGAGGCTAAATTGCTCCAAAATGCTACACATGTAGACCATGATAAAAAGAGGGTCAAATTTCATAATGACCAGCCAGCCATAAAGCCTTCCTTGGCTGAAAATATGGTGCCTATTGATGCTGAAAATGAGCAGCAACCATTTGTGCAACAGCCAAAAGAGAATGGACAACAAATAGATGCACAAAATGGGGTAGAACACAATGACCAGCAGGCTGAAAATGATTTACAGCAGGGTATAAATGCTGAAAATCAGCCGCTAAATGATAACAGAATCATTCTTGAGGATGTGGACCCTTTACCGGCAAATGTAGATCATTGGGTGAGGAGATCTACACGTCAGAGACGTCAACCAGAGAGGTTTCAACCATCTTTGGATTGTGTTTTGTTGACTGAAGAGGGAGAGCCTCTTACATACAAAGAGGCCCAGTCTTGTGACGACAAAAGTAAGTGGGAGCTTGCTATGAAATCTGAGATGCAATCACTGTATGCAAATAATACTTGGGAGCTTGTGCATTTGCCCAAAGATAGGAACGCTATTCCTAACAAGTGGGTTTATAAGATCAAATGTGTTGATGACAAACCCAAATACAAAGCGCGTTTAGTTGCCAAGGGTTATGCACAGAAGGAAGGCATTGACTTCCAGGAAATCTTCTCACCTGTAGTGAAGATGTCTACTCTCCGTGTGTTGTTTGCTCTATGTGCTATCTTGGATTTGGAGCTTGATCAAATGGATGTGATCACTGCTTTCTTACATGGTGACTTGGATGAGGAGCTGTATATGCTGCAGCCTGAGGGCTTTGTCATTCCAGGGAAAGAGCATTTGGTATGCAAACTAAAACGCAGCTTGTATGGGCTGAAACAAGCTCCTAGAAAGTGGTACAAAAAGTTTGATACTTTTATGCTCAATCATGGTTTCAAACGTAGTCAAGCAGATCACTGTCTTTACACTAAAAAGGCTCCTGATGGTAGTCTTATTGTGCTAGTCCTATATGTGGATGACATGTTGATTGCTGGCAAGCATAAGGAGACTTTGAATGCTTTGAAAAAGGAGCTGAATCGATGAAAGATTTGGGTGCAGCTGAACATATTTTGGGTATGCGTATTAGGAGGGATAGAAAGAAGCGTCTTTTATTCCTTTCTCAAGACAAGTACACCAAGAAAGTACTTGAGAGATTTAATATGGCTGATGCTAAGCCTCTTGGTGTGCCCTTACCTACGCACACAAAGCTTAGCAAGCTTGATTGCCCAAAAGATGATATAGCTGCTCATGCTATGAAAGGCATTCCTTATGCTTCAGCTTGTGGTTCATTGATATATGCCATGGTTGCTACACGACCAGACATTGCTTATGCAGTGGGAGTTGTTAGCAGGTTCATGTCTAATCCTGGCAAACCACATTGGGAGGCAGTGAAGAGCATATTCAGGTACTTAAAAGGTACACTGGACACATGTATATGTTATGGCAAGGGTACACTATCATTGCGGGGATTTTGTGATTCGGACATGGCAGGTGATCTTGACACTAAAAAGTCTACCAGTGGGTATGTATTCACACTTGCTGGAGGTGCTATTTCATGGTGTTCAAGGTTACAGAAGATTGTGGCTGTCACGAGGACGTGGCAGTTATTAACCATGTCACAGAGATGTGGCAACTGCTAACCTTGGTTGTTGGTTTCTTTCCAATGGGGTTTATTTTATTTGTTTTGAGACCCTCTTCTTGAAGTAGCAAACGGTCGGACATTGTATGGCCAATGTGAACGGTAGATTCACCCGCAGACGGGAAGTGGTCGGCACTGGAATTCGTATGGTAAGAGGATGTCTAGGCTCAGAGCAAGATCATATAGGTCCCCCCGTCGCACTTAGCAAGTTGGTGGATACTAGGAAGTGAACTCAATTAAGGCGTAAAGTCAAGGTGGGACTACCAACAAAAAGTATCCGATAGTTGGGCCACATTGCACTTTTGGATGTGGCTCCAATGAGGATAGATGGTCAGAAGACCAGTGGGAGCCCAACGGAAGCATCTCCTAAAATTTAGGGAACTGCTATTTTGGGCCGTGAAATGTGTTCGCGTCATTACCTCCGGTATGACTAGGGGAACACTTTATAACTCTGCCGCGAAGTCAACCGACGCGTCAGTTGGGATATTTTTAAGCGGCGAACCCGAAACGGGAAAATGCTTGAAAATGCGCCAAGTGTCACATTTTGGTGAACTTTCCTCTTGCAAAAAAATGGGCGCTGATTTTTATGCTGGGAGAGGCCTCATTTCAGCTTTTGTCACAGGTTAAGAGCTATGGAGTGCTTTCTTTCCCTCTCATGTACAGTGTGGTGCTAGGAGTGATGCCCTGCACACTACACACTGCTCTCTCTCCCCCCTACGTGCAGTTATGTGATGCCCCACAAGAGGGCTACTCATTTGACTGATGTACAGTTGTGTGGGTTCATGCTTTTGTGCTGAGGCAAGAGCCTCCTTGAGCAGGAACAGGGGTAGCTAACTGCTGCTCCAAAGCAGGCACTGGAGAGGGTCATAACCTCACCGTACAGGTGCAAAATCAGCGCTGTGTATGCGCTGTAAATTCACTGTTTTTCAGCCGTACGGACGCCAGGATCATTGGGAATCGTGCCCCATTGGCAAAGGACAGTTAGGGGACTGTTTGGGGCTGAAAACAGGGCAAAAACCAGTAAATACAGCGTGCTGAATTTACTGTTTTTGGACAGGAATCAGAGGGTATACGACAGTGCAAGCGAGTTCCAGCAGGGGAATTGGTTTCGCGCAAGTTTTGGGGTTGTTATGCTGCCGAAATTTGGCCAAATCAAATGGTATCTAGGTGGATACACGTGAAGGATTCCCAGGACCTTACCTTGTAATTTACCTTGTAATTTACCCTCCTAAAGAATAAAGAAATACCGAAAGGGGCGCCAATTTTGGGGCCTACAGGTTGTCGGCGTCTGCTCGGAGCATTCTAGCTTCCGAGCTGTGTGTGTGATTAAGTGTTAATTCCCATTGCATGTTCTCTTTGCAAAGTGCTCTGTGCGTGTGTATAAAGTAAAGAATTTCGGGTGAAAGCCAACGCCTACCGCCCTACGGGCCGGTTACAGTGGCACTGAGCACTACAGAGGCTGAATATATTTCAGCCACAGAGGCTTCTAAGGAAGCTATTTGGCTTGGCAGGTTGGTCAGAGACTTTGGTCTTCCTGCATATGCTCCAGTGCTTGGTTGTGATAGTCAGAGTGTTGTATGCCTGACAAGAATGCCATGTTCCATGCTCGTACCAAACACATTGATGTGCGTTACCATTTTATACGACAGGTATTGGATGATGGCCTTGTCACATTGACAAAGGTCAAGACACAGGATAACCCTGCAGATGTTCTCACTAAGTGTCTTGCTAAGACACAACATCAGCATTGCTTACACTTAGTGGGAGTTACTTAAAGGTACCACATCGGGCCTTTAAGTGGGAGGTTGTTGGGTCTAAAGGCCCTCTTATAGCCTCTTTTACTCATTTATTCATTCTTTTATACTCGGGTGTGTTCACACCCAAAGGCCATTTAAATGGTCACAAGTTTGTACCCTTAATAATAAAACATAGGGCTTTTAGTTGTGTGCCCAAGAAACACACTAACAAATCGTACGCTCTCTCGCTCTCTCTGCAACAGCGTTCGAGTTCTCTCTCTGTGTGCTCGTGGGCTCTTCTACACCCATCGCCAGCTCCTCTAGCACTTCATGACTCTGGTTTAATAGTGGTTTCAATGCATGGTGATTTTTTTTAACTCCCGGGTGGAGTAGTGAGAAATGATGTTTGTGAATGCTTGTTCATACTCATGGCCCGGACCCTTGTGGTTATTTGCGGGGGAGTCTTAAGAAGTCTGAGCAGTGGTTACTCTCAACACCTCCAGCATATCATGTCATCTTTACTTTTTTCCGATGGTTGGGTCTTTCACACATATGGTCTATGCACAATGCTTTTCTTTTTGATTCCCAATTGGGGGTCATAGGTCACATCAAACGCCTTCGCGGATTGCTGCTCTGGTGGGTTTCTTGCTGGTAGATGGACGTGTCATTTGCAAAGAACAAGCTTTACCATGGCCACATGCTATACGTACAACTTACATGTCTTGAATGTGTTTGATAGTTGAAAGGGTAGATGTCTCAAAGTAGGCCAAACTACCTACTTTTCTTTTTTCTTTGATTTGATTTAATCAATTAATCATTACGGAAGAAAAAGACTTGTATTTTGTTTGTGACTCCCTGTGCAAGTTGTTGAGAGACGGAGAGAAAGAAAGGCACTCACTGATCAAGCTTCAAAATAGAAAGCCCAGTAGTCCATATATGCCAATGAATCAGTTATTCAAGAGAGATGAGAGGGCCCTTTGGAAACCCAGAACCAGCACCTACAGACAGCAGGTAGTGGAACTGCCTACAAGTAGTCATAAAAGCGTTTCAATAGTGTGGGGGGTGGTTGAAGCACTCCCCAGTGCAAAAATTGTTGCTCTGTGTCGGTAATGCTGCCATCATGCTCCTTTGTGACAGTTAAGTGCTCTGATGTGTAGTGTATGGGGCACAGTTATGGCAGCTAGAAGGCCCTCCAAAGCGCCATTAGTGGGTCTATGAGGGGTCCTCCTTATATCAACAATTCCTTGTCTTTTATTTAAACCTATATTTTAGAGAGAGAGAGAGAGAGAGAGAGAGAGAGAGAGAGAGAGAGAGAGAGAGAGAGAGAGAGAGAGAGAGAGAGAGAGAGAGAGAGAGAGAGAGAGAGGTGTGCTCATTAAACCAAAACCAAGTTAGAAAGCCCAATAGTCCATCTTTGGAAAATATCTAATAAGGATTATTTTCAAGATATTGGAATACCAATCACAAGCCGCCACTAGATTAACTAGTTTTGGTTCAAAATGTAAGGCCTTGCACATGGCAGTCCAAAACGAGTGCTAGACAGATAAGCATGGGCGCAAGCTTTCCGTAGTTTTAGCCGCATTCACTTCGCCACATTCACTTTGCTGTTGTCACTGACGCCAGCTGCAGTAACTGACTGCGGACAAGGTGTCTTGCGCTTTTGCTGATGCCCTCGACTGTGCTGCCTTTGTGGCTGCTAGCTTTTGCTATGGTGCTTGCTTGCATTTCTTCTTTTTATGCTCGATCTGTTTTTGGTTTATTTTGGTTTTCTTTTCCTTGTTGGCTTGGTTTTGGCGTATATTTTTGTATATTCTATGCTTTCAACCTTGCTCTTGTGCGCGTGGTGTGTGGGTGCATGGGACTTGTTGATTTGCACTGTTTGTTTAGTTTCTTTTAGTTTTCATGCTTTGGATGTTGCTTCTGGGTGTGTGTGTGTGTTTGGGATGGGTGTGTGAAGCTTGGTTTGAATGCATGTTTTGGTCTTCTTTTTGGATTTCTGGTTTTTGATCTTTTCTTTGTTTCTGCTGCGTTTGGTTTTTACCCACTTGTTTTCTTTTGGTGTTGTGCGGTGGGCTGTTAGGGTGTGCTTGAGCTTGCTGGCTCGTCCCTCTCTACCAGGTTTTCTGCTGATTGACGTCTTTTGGCGGGCCCCAAGTCTCCCCAATTTTGGATTACAGGAGCCACCTTCAGCAAGTGGACTGTCCTCTACAGTGGCAGAGACCTCAGTAGCTTGAGTTTAGTGCTCCTGATGGTTTTCCCTCTTGATTTCCCCGACTCCCCTGGGTAGATTTTTTGGTGATGCTAGTTGCTTCTTATCTGTCATCTTCGTCATCGACTGTTACCACTCTTCTGTGTCTCCTCAGACCATGGTTGCAGATGGTCCTAGTTGGTGGGCGTTCGCTGATGGCTTTGTCGTTTTTGGGATTTTGGAGTATAGTTGCTGAGAGCACTATCGGTGGGAAGTGCCCATGTTTCAGAGGCAGCTGTCATGCTCTCTCTTCCTTAGATGGCTAGAGCACTTTTTACTCTGTTTAGGAGAGGTTTTCCCCTTGGCCTTTCATTTCATGGAGTTTTTGTGTATGCCCTTGTAGCTAGTTGTATATGGTTTGATAGATGTTGCCCTTGGGCCTTCTTTGTATATCAGTCATGTATTTGCCCTCAGAGAAATCAGCATTTTGGCGAGCGAGAGAGAGAGAGAGAGAGAGAGAGAGAGAGAGAGAGAGAGAGAGAGAGAGAGAGAGAGAGAGAGAGAGAGAGAGAGAAATGAAAATGAAATGAAATGTTATATTAACGTCTTCAAAAGGCCAAAGTGACCTATGAGACCAGCAAGTTACAATGTGGTGGATCTGATACAACGTCAGAGTAACAAAATAACAACATAACAAAACAAAAATACTATGGAATCCTAAGCTGCTGGATGTGAACTAAGCAAAGTAAGCAGTTGGCTGGGATAGCTAAATAGCTAAATCACAGGAGATCCAGCATCGATCTCTGGCGGATCTCATCAATCTCCTCTGTGGTCAGTAGTCTGCGCAGCTCTAGTAGGAACAATCCGAGACATCTCTGATCCTCGTATCTCATGACTCTAGAAAATGGTCCGAAACCCTCTCTGAACAGACAGTGGAAGTTGCCGCGTATCTCAAAGTACGCTGGGCAATGACATGTGTAGTGCAACTCTGTCTCTAGCTCTAAGTGACATATCCTGGCCCCTCCTGGTACCCTCGAAATTGGCTAGTCTCGATCTGGAGCTGATGTGAGGATGTGCGTATCTGCCCAATAGCGCATCGTATCCCATGAGATAAGTGCGTATCCATGTATGCAGGCCTAGTCACAAAACCATCCTCCGTGAGTTGGAGAAGATACTCTCTGTAGAAGGCCATCTTCGTGCCCAACTCCTGTGTCGGTTGTATCCATGTGCTCCTGGTATCTAGCCGAATAAGATCCTGGCGTATGGGTTTGGTGATCTCTGTCTGTGTGAGAGACATGGAGGGTGCATCCAGGAAGTATTGAAATGGAGGCAATCTATCCATGGTGAAACCATGTGACTGAAACCATGCAGTCATCTGTCCATACTTGTATTGCCTTGTAGCGCTAGTTGTCGCGATGATTCCTGGGCAAGCCGAGCATATCTGTCCGTGGGGAGATCCCATAAACTGTGTATAAAGGATACTGATCTAGTCAATGCCTCAACCACGAGGGGGGGTGGGGGGGGGGGGGGGGGGGGGGGGGGACTAGCTCGGGTCGGATAATCTCATGCGGCACTGAGGCCTTAGCTCGAATCATCCGAGCGATCATAGAGACCAAAGGCCTCTCCATATATCTCCATCCATCTGTGTTGCCAGATCTCCCATGATGGTCTACTGAGGGTCCCCGTACCTGAACTCCGTAGAGCATACCTGAAGTCACTAGAGTGTCAAAAAGCCAGAGCTTTGTTCGCGGTTCCTGAAACTGAACCTGCGAACACATCCTCTCCAGTCCTCCCAAGGCTACCCATGCTCTGGTCAGTCTGTTCTCTGATGCTCTCCCCATTTAAAATACCGGTCCACCGAAAACTACCCCAAGATAGGTATATGCATCTGTGTACTCCACAGTCTCCTAGCCATACGTAAATGTGGGTGCTGACCTCCTGACCCACTATGGTGTGGTGTTGAACACCATAACCTTGGTTTTCCCAAGGTTGACAGACAATCCACTATCACGAACAAATGTATGCAAAGCATCTAAATGACGTTGCACCCCCTGTGGAGAGTCAGAAATCAACACAATATCAGCAGCATATAGTAACAACAGAATTCATGTCCCTGCTAGCTGAGCCCCTTTGTCTCCCTGACGCTCTACATAGTCTGAAAACTCATCCACATACATCCCAAAAAGAGTCGGAGATAGGGGGCATCCCTGCTTCACTCCAATAGTGTAGTGGACCATGTCAGACATTCCCTCAGTAGTGCGTACCCACCCCATCACTGTCCTGTATAAAGCCAAAATACCCCATATCAGCTCTATAGGCACACCCTTGTCCTGTAGTCTACGTATAAGTCTGGCTCTCGGCATTGTGTCAAAAGCTTTGCGGAAATCCACAAAGCTACAATAGATCCTCTTGCCATGGTGTCTACCCTCCTCAATAATAGCTCTGAGTGTCAGAATCTGGTCAAGAGTGGAGAAACCTCTCCTGAATCCTGCTTGCCGGGTTCCTGGAATTGAACCTTCGAACACATCCTCTCAAGGCTATATGCTCTGGTCAATCTAGTCTCTACTGCTCTCCTGAAAGAAAACCTTGGCCCAGTAAGATAGGTGTATGGATCTGTGTACTCCACGACCTCCTGACCATAAGTGAATGTAGGTGTTGATCTCCTCATCCACTGCAATGCGGTGTTAAACACCCTAACCTTGGTTTTACCAAGGTTTACAAACAATCCGCTATCCTCTGCAAACCTATGTAATGCATCCAAATTTTGTTGCATACCCTCGGGTGAGTGAGAGATCAACACAATGTCATCAACACATAACAACAATGGAATCCATGTCCCTGCTAGCTGGGCACCTCTGTCACCTTCTCTGTCAATGTAATCCGAAAACTCATCTTTATACATACCAAACAGAGTAGGAGACAATGGACAGCCTTGTTTCACTCCAATAGTGGAGTGAACTAAGTCAGATATCTCCTCTGGAGTACGTACATGTCTCATCACTGATCTGTAAAGGGTCATGATCCCCCAAATCAACTTATGGGGCACTCCCATCTCTTGTAGTTTGCGCATCAATCGGGCTCTGGGCACCATTTCAAATACTTTGCGAAAATCTACAAAGCTACAATAGATCCATCTCCCATGTGCCTTGCCCTCCTCAATGATGGCTCTGACTGTCAGAATATAATCAAGAGTGGAGAAGCCTCCTCTGAAACCGGCTTGTCTGGCTGCCTGTATGCCCTCACTCTCTGCCCGCAACTATTGCTCAAGGATAGATTCATACAACGGTGCCAATGTGTGTCGAATCATAATAGTATGGTAGTTTCTAGGCACCTTAGGATCCCTTGCCTTGAAGATAGGCACAATAGTAGACAATCTCCAAGTCTCAAGTAGACCCTCGCACATGACCCTATTGAACCGAACTGCAAGAACCTTTGTCAGCATATCTCTAGCATATATAAAGTGCTTTGCTACTAGACCATCATGATTATATTCCCTCCTTGTTTTCATCCTATTAATGGCCGTCTTTACCATCTCAGTTGTAAAGAAAGTACTCGTAGATGGGCATGGCTAAGGAGGATCTGGAAGGGATGTCTGTCTAGGGACCGTATATAAGGATGTTGCACTGACCCCACACATCAGGGGAGAGTCACTGGAGGAGGAGAGTGCTCATGAAAGAGACGTCATGCCTCTTCTGAGTCTCTACTCAAGAACAACTGGTATAAATCTCTCTCCATTTGAGCTAGGAACGCTCGCTTCTTCTGTCGCACAGGTGCCGGAAGGCTATCCGAGACTGTCTGTGATCGATGACCCCTAGGAGAAGATCCCTCTGAAACTATGCTATCGTCTCTTTGCATTCCTCGTCATACCAAGTGTTATGAGGCATGCTCCCAAGATGGCATCTCTGCTAAGGCTGAGTGTGTGGGTATGCCTCTGCTGCTGCAGCATGCAGTGTCTCAGTCAGCAAAGTGGTGATTACCTCCACTGAGAGTCTTGGCCTGGCTGCTGGACATAGACGACCATAGATCTCCTCTGTGTAAACGGAGTCAATCTCTAGTGTAAACGTATAGTGGGTATGTGTTCTCCCGCCTGACATCTGAGCTGTACTGTACTGAAAGGAAACTGAAAATGTCAAGAGAGCATGATCCACTGCTACACCCACTGGTCTGGGTCCTACTGTGAAATCGTGAATGCAAGGGATGGCGCTCAGTTGGGAAGCAAGTAAAACCAGCTGCTGCAGGAAATTGTTGTATGGCAAGTATGGCCAATCCATGTGAGGCCCCCATTTCCATCAGATATCTCCCGTAGTTGGTGTACTCCTCATCTTGACCTTCAGTCTTTTCTGTTTGGCCATGCGCCTAGTTGTATCTTGTTTTACAGTTTTCCGTGTCTACAGGCCTGCTACGTAAACGGTGACGTACTTGCTGTCAGAATAGGCACCATTTGGGGGTTCTGGAAGATTTTCAAGCAATAAAATCAGCCTCCTTTCCACACACACACACACACACTCAGAGAGAGAGAGAGAGAGAGAGAGAGAGAGAGAGAGAGAGAGAGAGAGAGAGAGAGAGAGAGAGATTGATTGATTGATTGAGAGATTTTTAGTTAATTCATTACATTGTGCAGCATGGCCTGCATGAACGAATAAGACCTTGGGTTTCAAAGAAGATTTTTGAGTTCTTAGGAGAAGAGGAGGCCACCCTCGTCGATTTCATCATTACCAGTGCAAAAAAGCACATGACTCCCACCCATCTGCTGAAGCTTTTGGAGAATATATTTGTAGATGAGGCAGAACTCTTTGTTGTCAAGTTCTGGCGAGTGGTTATTTATGAAATAAGTAAAGTGGAGTGTGGTCTAACTTAAAAAGGTTAACATGGCTTGATTGAAGCTTCCATCTGTTTTGTCTGGATCTGCTCTTATAAGCTGCTGAAGCTCGTAGAGATGTATCCTTCACAAAGAGGATCCGGAGGTAGATCCGGATCGAGGCCTTAATGTTTCTCGCGCCCACAGAATGTTGAGTCTTTGACCAGCACTTCATCAACATAAATTCCGAGGCGGCAATTAAGTGAGCTCTATAAATGGAGCAGTTTTGTATTCTCAATCTGGTGCAAACAGGTGGTTGGCATTTTGGTTTTGGAAATGGGGGACTATCAGCACAAGGTTGCCAACTTTGCATGGAGGCAATTCTCTGAGAGTTCATGCAATGTTGATGATGATGAAAATACGAGCACAGACTGCTTCTGAGATGAGGTTTTTGCACGACGTTCATGCAAACTTGCTTGATGGAAGCAGTTCTCTTATTTATGCTTTATTGATAATGATGAAAATATGAGCGCAAAGCGCTTATGAGATGAGGTTTCTACAGGCAAATTAATATTTTTATTTCCTTCTTCTAATATGTATTAGGGATCCTTTCTAGGTCAAAATTCAGGAGGGCCATTCATGTTGCATGCCTTGCTTCAAATCCAGAGTATGGCTTTGAGTGGAGAAGCTTGTTTTATATATATGTTCAGGGTGCCTATTGGTGTGGGAGTGTCAAGATATAAGGCTGGACCTTTTTACTCTTTAGACAGTTGCATCCAATAGAGTATTGCTATACAGTAGTGAGTAGGCATTTGTGTGTGCACGCACGTGCTCCAGCAGAAGGTTTTTGTTATGGTGAACAATTGTGAAGTCTTGCAAAAGGAAGACGTCGATCTATAAACAACTCATTTTGATTCATGTAGTCTTGCAAGGATGTAAAACAAGTCTATGTTTTCGTATTTTGTGTTGCTATATCTTGTTCCAGTTCTGCAATGTTATAGACTTGTACTTGATATGCCTCATTCATGTACCAAGTTCCCACATGAAAGATGAAGTCAGGTTGCTAGCATGGAATGAGCGGAGATGTCTCACTTTCCACTATTCTCTTCTACAAGGTTTTCTCTCAGGGTGTTCACTACATGTAAACCGTCAATGTTACATGGGTTCAAGGCCTAATTTAAAAACCCCAAATCTATACGTTTTTCATCGATATAACACACATTCTACTATTTCATCAATATAACACACAATTTACTATTGCAATCTGTGTATCTACTCCATCATTGGTACCCTTTTGTATGTTACAAATGTGTAAATATATCACTTCAGAATTTTGTATGGGTAAGCAGGGATCCCAAGCTTTGTTAGCAAAGATTCATGTGTTAAGAATGGGACCCGAGAACTTTGGCAGAAAAAGCTCTGCAACAAACCTCTGATTGGTAATTGAAGAGTGAGTGTCCCAAAGAAAGTACTGCACCGTGGATAGGGTTCAAAGCATTTGGGCATGGGAAGCCTTGCATGCTAGCTTTGAGACAAGGCGTCATTGGTCAACAAGAGGGTTCACAAATCTTCTATGTGCCTTTTCAAAGACAAAATTTGATAAATTTGACACATTTTTACTTTTTTTTTTTAATAAAAACATTTTGATCGTGTTGTGCTTGCATCTTGTTGGGTCCATGTGTGCATCACATTAATGGAGGTGGGAGGCAGTTAGATGTGTTTTTTAATTTGTTGTCCGTCGTTTTGTTGCATTCCTTATATGACTAGAATGTTTTTTGTCTAGCTTTGCCTAGGGTAGAGAAGTTGAGTGTTGTGAAGCCTTGATTACCATAACCAATGCTGTTTACTATTTTGTATGACCTAACACTATTGTCCATTTGACCTATGCACGCATTGGGTTGTTTGAAGTACATGGAGCTGATGTTGGTTGGACACCCACTAACTCATTACTAATATAATTCATTTATTGGTTTAAAAGAACAATTAATGGAGTGGATGAGTATTCTTCTCATATGGTGCTCAACCACACAGTGTCTACCCCTTTTCACACTGCTCCACCACACACTGTGTTTCTTCTCCTTTTCACTTATCATGTGCGTGCTTTGCACACGCTCACACCTGGTATGAGAGCTATGGTGAGAGTGGCTTTTCTCCTTATTGCATCCTTGTGAGCTCCCTCTATTCGGCAAACTAAGGCTTGTGTAAATTAATGTTATGTACAAAGAATTAGAGCTCTAAGTGAGCTCGACAACACACAATGATCAGAGTAGAGAGAAGAGGGCTTGTGAAGAGCTCAAAGCATGAGAGAGAGAGAGAGAGAGAGAGAGAGAGAGAGAGAGAAAGAGAGTTGAATTATTCATCTGTCGCGTGTAGTTTTAGGTAGGAATTTGGTTTCGGTTGGTTTTGCAGCTTCCTCATCGTGTCGGGAGTATTTCCTGTATGAGTCTTGCGATTTTACCCCCCTTTCAAAGCCGTCTTCGCCCTCAGGATCTTCGATTGAGTAACATAGAAGAAGGTAGTTTTCAGTCGGCATTTTGGTATCGGATTTGACTCGAGATTTTTCGGCTACACCATCGACTCCATTTTTAAAAATCGACCTCTTCGCATCTTGTTGATCTTATGTATCTCAATTATCTATCTCCAACAATCATCATATGCCATCGGCATCACTTCCAAGTATTTTTCATATAGACATCTCTATGTCTTCTTTTGGCATACAAACACACTCTGTTGTTGACGAGAGAGTGCCAAGGTGTGTTTGATGATGGCTACCACGGTGTAGTCTTGCATTTGAAGTGTACTTTTTGTTATCATAGAGGCTCTCAAGAGATTGCTTTCTCGAATACATTGCTTGGAGGTGAGTTTTTTGCATTGGCATCATAGATGGTGTTAGTGTTGGGGTTCTGACCGAGGTCTTCATTTCGATCAAAGCGTAGATTTTAGCAACAGCTTTATAGATGCAGTTTATTTACAAGGGATAGCTGCTTTTGCATACAAAAGTGTTTTGCTCTCTATGTATGTTGAGAGCGGTTTGTATTATGATATACATTTGTTGGTACTCATGTACACTTTTGGGTTCTCATTGAGAGATCATAGATCTTAATTTCCTCTAGATTGTTAGCCATTTTGGGCACATGGATTACATGTTCTCTGAATATAGATACAATGTTTCCCATACACTATTGACAGCAATTGCATTATGCACTTAAGCTCAATGGCACTCTTAAGTGCATTCTCTGTGTAAAGAAGACTAGAAATTTTCGTAAAAAAATTTGCCATAAATCCAAAGTTTGATTCTCTTGTATTTGGTCTTTGTAGTTATAGATAGTATTTTTGAGAGAGATGGATATTACATGAAGAGTTCTAATGCTATAAACTTCACGATTTGGAAACAATGCATGTTAAACGTGTTGATTAATAAGGGTATTGCAGTGCCATGAAAGAGGACAAAGAGAATGCATACGTTGATGATCAATGAGAGGAGCTTGATGCTCATGCTAGAGCGACTATTTGTTTGCATCTTGGCGAATCCTTGTTTCTCACTATTATGGACAAGACCAATGCGAAGGATTTATGAGAGTCTTTATTCTTAGCATGGGATAATAGAAGTGCTTTAAAAAAGCGTTTCTTATGAAAAAAGTTGTGTTTAAACATGAAAGAGACTAGCCGTGTCAGTTCACATTTGAATGAGTTCAACAGTTTGTTTATATTGCTCACATTGAAGGGACTCAATTATGATGAAAATACAAAAGCTAGCTTTTTGCTATGATCTTTGCTAGTAATATTTAACACAGCCATAAGTAACTCTACAGATAGCTGAAAATATGCATTTAGTGTACTAGCACTTTACTCACCAAAGAGATACGGCATCAATCTCTTGATTCTAGTGGACATAGATATGCATATATGGTTAGTGGTGATTATTGCTACGACTAAAGGATCAATAAGTAGCAATTAGAGTGGTGTATTGAATGGAGAGAGATAAAACATACATGAGAGAATGAGAGAGAGAGAGAGAGAGAGAGAGAGAGAGAGAGAGAGAGATGTGTGGTTCACCCAAGTGTGGGCTACATCCACACAAAAGTAGGCACTCAATGGCTTTACACTTCAAACTTGAAGTAATTTACAAAGAGCTTAGAAACCTTTAATGGTTGTATTGCATCATTCTCTCTCTACTTTACACTTATTGCTTCTTCTCACTTCTAATTATCATGTATAGGAGAAGCCTCTTTTTATAGATGCAAGGAAGCCTCTATAGATTGCTCTCTCACATGAGAAGCAGTTGTCCATGTGTTGAGCATCCACCCAAAATCGGCCATCGGCGATGTGTCTACCTCTATCGGCCATTTTTCGGCTATCATCTAGTCAAAATAATTTGGTGAAAAGAAATGTTTTGATAGGTATATATTTTTTGCTTTTCAACGACTGATTTTTTTTTCTCACACATGATGCTTCTCCTCATAACGAGGGTCTTACAAATGTGTGCTTTTTAAATGAGAATTCCAAGGATAAATCAAGCTCTATACTTAACAATCTTCCTCTTGGAGACTAATCTCGAGAAAACCTGTGATTGCTTTCTATTCTAGCTTCTTATCCTTAATTACGAATTGAAGAGGAACAAAATCTTAATTTCTCCTTGTTAACCGCTTTTGTCAACATGTTTGTAGAAGTGTGATGTGTGCAGCTTTCTAAGCTTTAGTTGTTGCTCTTTCAAAAGAGTACATTTGAAGTGATACCTCACTTCTATATGCTTTGTTATTGTACATAATATAATTATTTTGTTTATATGCTTAATCACTTCTATATGCTTTATCACTGTACAAACTATACATAATATAATTATTTTGTCTATATGCTTTATCACTGTACAAACTACAATTCTCTTGTTTATATCCAAGCTCCTCCAAAAATTTGTGAAGCCACAAAATCTTTTCACTAGTCTTTGTAAGGGCTATATATTCTACTTTCATGGTAGATTGTGAGACCACTTTCTATAACTTTAAAACCCAACTTACTGTTGTGCCTCCAATGGTGAAAGCTTGTAGTGCTTCTACGAGTATCTTTGTCACCTACCATATTTGCATCAACATATCCTTGCAAACAAATGTAAGTGGCTCCAAAACATAAAGCATTTGTGGTTTCCCCTTTTAGATACTTAAGTATCTATTTCACAACTCGTCAATGTTCTTTACCTGGATTCTCCAAGAATCTACTCAGATTTCCCACTATATGTGCAATATCTGACCTTGTCTAGACTCTAGCATACATTAGAGAAGCTATCGGTATGGCATATAGACATATAGAATATCTCCTCTTGTATCTTTGAATGCATATTTTTGTTTGTTTTAAAGTGACTAGTCAAAGATTTAGAAACTTCTAGAAAGTGATTTTGCATTTTGTATTGGAAACCTTTCTAGTACCTTCTTGATGTAATCCTCTTGAGATAGTGTTAATGTCTTCTTCAATCTGTCTCTTGATATTTTCATACCAAGTAATCATTTTGCAGCACCTAAATCTTTCATTGAAAGAGAGTTAGACAACTCTCCTTTTAGATCCTTTATATCTTCCATGTTAGCACTTGCAATGAGCATGTCATTAATATCAAACAGTAGGATGATATATTTTTCATCTTCTAAATTCTTCGTTTATACATAGTAATTTGACTTGCATTGTTTAAATCCATGATCTAGTATCCTTTCTTTCCAATTAATCTCTATACATACTATGCTCATTGATAAAAACATATGTACTCTTAAAGATTTTACCATCTTTAGGATCACATAGGCAATACCCAAAGTCCGCTTCTCCATAGCCAATGAAAAACCATTCCTTGGACTTTGCATTTAACTTAGACCTTAGACTTCTGTCTATGTGTATGAAGGACTCACATCCAAATACTTTGAGACATGCATAGTTTACATTTTTACCTGTCCACGCCTGTTTTGAAATTCCTCCATCCAATGTTGTTGAGGGTGTCCGATTTATCAAGAAGATATATGTACTGACTGCTTCTACCCAAAGATTAAGCATTAAACTTGTATGTATTCTCATGCTTTATACACGCTCCATGATTGTTCTGTTCATCATGTCTAAAACTACATTTTGTTGAGGTGTCCTTGGTGCTATCTTCTGTGTTCCAATGCCATTGCTAACACAAAAGCTTTCAAATTCTTGGTTGCAACACTCTACTTATGTATGACTAGCGCGCAATCTTTCATTTGTATAGCATCTACATGAGTTAATGGTGTGGTATGGTACTATCGGCTTGGACACATGAGTGTCAAAGGAATGCAAATTCTTCAATCAAAGAAACTTCTACCAAGTTTGAAGAAAGTAGACTTGGAGTCTAATATTGTTTGGATTCTTTTATTGTTAATACATCCTATTCCATCTCAATGTATCTCTTAATAAAAATAAGGTTGGCAATTGAGAATATGGTAAGAGAGAGAAATAATGAATAAATTAAACCAATTGTACATTGTATTTTTTTTTCTTGTGGTTCAAATTTTTGTAAAGGCTATCAATAATCTCTAATGGTCTTAATATAGTGTACTCTATGATGACCGTTATGCCATCCTTCAATATCTCTAGTGGTCCTAACATAGTGTACTCTATGATAACCATCATGACATCCTTCAACTAGTGGATCATAGTGGTCCCATTCTGAAAGTATGTCTAGTGTGCTATTCCACTGGTCTCTCAAATTGTACATGCAAAAATCATCTCAGTTGCGTATGAATCGTACCACTCTTGTAAGAGTGAGCAGTTTGTCACAGGCACTCCCATGCCGCTATGGATCATCGCATTCTTATAGCTGAATTAATAATCAAAGTAAGAAAAATTCTAGGAAAACTCATTACGTGTCTCCCATCCATTGGTACGAAATGTACAATAGCACAATTTGCTAATCACTGGGGTCTACTGTGGATCTTTATGTTGTGTGAAAGTTGTGTATAGTGGGCTTCCCAAACATGTCAAAGAATAAGTTCCAAGGCATTGGGGTAAAGGAATGTGTGTCATTGTGTAAACATTTCCGACCCCACACATTAAACATAACAATGCCAAAGCACCTTGATGCCATTACTAGAGGAAATATAGATAACCACCTCTCCTTTATCAGTCTTAGGATAAGCTCATGGGCATCGAAATGATCTCTTGCCCTATCATGAATTGTACCCACTGATTGCTTCCCACAGGTGTAGCTTTGTGTCTCAAAGGGTTGAACTCTGGGTTCTATGCAACATAGTGATACCATGCTCGAAAGGTATTTGGTATAACATAATCTATCGATAATACTCACTGCTTCTCTGTCTCATCTCTTCCTGGTTGAAACAAGCCACCACACCTTAACTCCCATTTGAAGACGCTCTTCGACTATCAACTACGAAAGTATGACAAAACATAAGTTACAACTCGAAGATTACTACCTTAAAACAATTCAAATCATATTAAGAATAAAAAAAATTCAATTATAAATTATAAAAGGTTATATGCTACTTTGGTGAAGGTACATAAACATGTAAAGGTCCAATAAATCAATTCTTGGTTACTATAATTGAGGTTCTATCCTTATATTTACTTACACCTTGGGTTTAAAAGTTTAAAACTTCTACTTGGGCACTTAAATTTACAGCTTCTTTCTTATACCACTTTTTCCCATGAGAGATATCTGTCGATGGTAAAGCATGAATGCAGTTTACATGAGCATGTCATTCATCAACATCCTCCCTATAAAAATATTCACTTGGGTTCATCACCATAGGATATGCTTGAGTAAAGTCCCAAATACATCTTTGCTTCTCATATTCATCAAAAGTGATGGTGAGATTGTGAAGATTGTACTTAAGGGTAGGGTTTTTAGGCTTTACTAAGCTAGTCTTGGGGTACATAATAGAATCGATTCCCGCTACTTGACTTCTTCCAAACACTGATTACGCCCTTCTCACAAAACCCATATCTTTGGTTGGGCATGAGTGCTTTTTTTCCAAGAATGATGTCATGGTTCGGTACTTCTAATGGTGAGCATATGCCATTAGGAAAAATATGAACTTTGCATGGGTCTTGTAAGAATCCCTAATTTTAAGGGATTAAGTTTAATTTTGTGTAGACTTTGAGGGACAAGTGCATTCGAAAGGCTAATTTTGACTAGGATTCTTTAGCTTTTTTTTTAGGGCCATATAGATTGTGGTCCTTATATAGGTCTCTTTCTCTCTCTAGCTCTTTAAAAGTAAAGGAAAGAAGGTGTTGTAGCATTCACTACCTACTTACATCTCTTTCCCATGCCACATCCTTAAAAACGTGCATAAACCCAAGCTACAAAATGATTTTTGTTCAAAAATCCCATTTTCACATATTTTCGACTTACAATTTTCTCTCAACCTTTATACATATCGAAAAAAGTATTTTTTGACCATTTTTTTTACTTACACTCACTAAAAGGCCAATTTTTGTATTTTTCTTTTCCCTCCAAAAAAGTAACTCTCTCCCTTTCCTCTCTCCTACCTCTCCCTTTCCCTCTCCTCTCCTTTCTCTCTCCCTTACTCCCCCCCCCCCCCCCCCCCCCCCCCCCTCTCTCTCTCTCTCTCCTCTTGCCCTCCCTCTCCCCTATGTCCCTCTTCTCCCTTCCATTTCCTTCCTCCATTGCATCCTGAATTTTAGTATCTATAGTGCTCAACAATATCACAAACCATGTACCTTGCACACCACAAGTGTGTATATTTCTTTGCCCATAGAGTTTGCATCAAAATTGTCACAAGTGGGTGATCAAAGGTCATGACAACAATGCCGTGCTATAGGTTGACACCAATGTCAACCGTTGAATGGATAACATTTGTACCCATGCGACCGCCACTCCCACCCTACTTTAAAAAGTCTCTTGATGTTTCTTCAATATGTTGGGAGAGGGAAGGCATGCCTATTGGGATAATGTAAGTGATAGCGTATACACTCTAATTTGTTTTCTGTTGCTTTTCTTCCTTTTAAAATGTTCAATTCAAATTTTGAACCATTTCTCATCAAAATCTCTTGTGTGTATGTGTGTATACCTAGCGCGTGTGCGCGTGCGCGCGCGCACACACACACACACACACACACACACACACACACACACACACACACACACACACACACACACACACACACACACACACTCCTCACTCACCTCCTTGGATTTCATTGTAAAGTTTGTATGACCTTCTTATCTTTGACCTAATAAAGATTAAACACCATTTTTTTCTAAAACAACCTTCTTTGTTATATCATCTTGTAGGTAGGTTCTTCAAATCCATGCTTATTCATGGTGGGTAGTCTCATTATAATGTATATTTTAGCATTGTTTAGTCCAAGTTAGATGAAAATACCTACAAATTTGTATAGCATACACTTAGAATGTGTGTTTGTTATACAACTTGCAAATGTAGAACTCATGTGTTTTTTATTTGAGCAGGTCTCTAAACTGTCAAGTGACCTCTTACTATGTTAGTTGAGTGGTGGTCTTTGTGATAGTGGCTCAAGCTACTGGCATAACGTGAATCACTTTTGGCGGCACAAAACTCTCCTCAAGCAATTTCATTGTATAATTTAATGCAGCTCCCACCACAACAACCATTATGCTAACATTTAGGGATCCTTAGTAGGGAAATAAAAAAGCTTTCCCTGAGCAAGACATTCTTTCCTAACAAGGAACACCCCCACAAGAGATAGTTTTATGTAATAGGTTACCATGAGTACATTATGTCATGATAAAAAAGTGATTTTTTAATCATAAAATAGGTTTGAGGGGCCTTTAAGGAGGGAAAATATGAGTTTTGATTTTTTTGAAAAATTTAAATTATAATTGTGTTTTTGAATCCACGCCAAAAAGTGAGGGAAAAGAGGTCAAAGTCCCCCCCCCCCCCCCCCCCCCCCCCCTCTTCTCTTAGCCACCTCCCTTACCTTCTCACTAGGTAAGAGGCCATTAAGAGGTGTAAGTCTACCTTGTCCCCCTACATTTTTGAGGGTACAGAGCGTGTCCACCACCCTCTTTCTATTGGCTAGCCTCTAATTAACCTTAATCCCAAAGGGTTCCTAGAGGGTTCATATTTCTCCTAATGTTAAGGTAAAGAACATACCCTTGCACTTGGATGTCACCTTTCTAAAGCTTTTCCTTGATCCAAAGCTATGGGTCGACCATGTACCTAGGAGGTACTTGGGTTCGATGTTCAAGTTAAGCATCAACATATAATTCCCTCTCTACATAGGAGTTTGGAACAAGATAATCTCTAATCCCTTTCAAATTTTGAACCACTTCAAATCCAACAACGTAGTTGAAAAAGACATTTCTTGCAAAGTCACTTGGGAGTTCATCTAAAAACAAGACAAGGAGAGGGAAGACTTACTACACATGAATATCAAAATTAAGTATACTCTCTTCATTCATCAAAATTTGATTTTTATGGTTTCTTACAACATTATGTATGTTTTGAAGCTAACTCTCTAAATATCACTTAACTCTCATTACTGAAAATTCTCTTAGACCTCTCATATGATAATGTGGTGTATAATTATCCTCTACTCTTTCTTTTCCTATAATGGCTGCAAGTGCTTTAAATTTCTTGGCAACTTTGACAATTCCAAGCATATATGAGTGAATTGCCAAGTAAAAGTATATAAACCCTAGGCCACATTCTAAGTTGGAGTACTCTGAGGTTGGCAAACCAATCCTTTGGGCTATCATCAATGTAGATAAAGAATTGGAGAAAGGTTTCTTGGTTTCGAGAGATAACTATAGTCAACACTCTTCTAGTTAATCATGATTCCCGGTGTAACAAAGAATTTGGTTACAATCTCAAGATAAAAGAGTTCCCGTGAATCCCTTGTTGAACATTGTCATATTGTTGAACACTACGACCAAAAATTTGTTCCTTTGCTAAAGCTTTCAGATGTCACCTTAGAAACCATTGTTAACTACAAAAGAAACATTCAAAGAAGACCTTAACACAATTGTATATCACTCCAATCAATTTATCATAACCCAATACCACATAAATCCACACAAGAAGACAATTCAAGCAAGTGTGACCAATCAATGTTACTCATAAATTCATTGTGAATACAATATCCTTTCTCAATCAACATGCATGAATGCATGCATGATGTGTAACTAACCCTACTAGCATTAGGTTTCAGGCCATCCCTATAACCTTAGGCTTTGATACCAGGTGATAGATATCCCTCACTAGGGGTCTATGCAAAAAAATACACAATTTGCACTTTTATACAATTTCAATATATATCAGAGTTGCAAAACCATTTGCATAGGGGGAGAGTTTCTCAGTGCCGGACCTAGCATGGAGTTTAAGCCATGAGCCGACTGCATCTACAGGCACCTAGCAACTAGCTCTACCTCTAAATGGGTGATATGAATGAAAGCGTACTCAAGAAAAATAACAAAGGTGGAGGGTGAATATACGTGTACATCGTATTGCAGGAATACGATGTACACATATATTCACCCTACACACACACACACACACACACACACACACATATATATATATATATATATATATATATATATATATATATATATATATATATATATATATATATATATATATAGAGAGAGAGAGAGAGAGAGAGAGAGAGAGAGAGAGGGAGAGAGAGAGAGAGAGAGAGAGTGGAGGGCAAAATAGAGTGCATAGAGACACATGAGAATGAAAAAAGAGAATCTTAAAATACCCCATCTAAGTGAAACAGGCAACTATGAATTAATACAATAACAAAATTTGGGTATATCGTAACATCAAAATATAAATGACGAGAAGAGCACCAGACCCTATGTAGGGATTGACTGGTCCACCCATCCACTTCCGCTCTACTACGGGTAGAGAGAATTTCAATTAGTAGGGAACAAAACAAAACACCTCCAACTTACCTGAGACGGACATAAGCTGAGACCGCTTCGTCTCCCTCCATGAACCCAAGCTCTGAAAGGATCCCAAATACAATTAAGTGGTAGGAAATCAACAGCAACCACACGAGTTTAGGCACCACACCTCTTCAATTCCCAACATCGGATTTAGGCAAAGCCAAGGTAAGAGACTTGAAATGTTAGTTGTGTAGGTCATCTAACCTCTAAGACACTAACCGTGTAAATGAGCCTAACACAAAATAAGAAGATCTAAGAAACACCCGTGATCCAGCAAAGCCCAAATCCTTGAACCTTTCATCTAAGGCTAAACAATCTAGGTGATCCTTATCTTGTAGCGACACTATTATGAAAAACATAACACACGAGTCTTATCATAATAGCATCTTCCATATGCACAAGCAATATTTTCAAATAATCAGATTGTAGAGACTCTTACACATCCACCGTAAACCATCAAGATCACTTCATAATTCAATCCAAGACCATAATCCATAATCCAATCCCATCACATAGGTGAGAACTCCACCCAACTTAGGGTGATGCACAACCAATCATTCTGCAATTTCGACAATATTTCAGCAGTGCAACCATATCCCAAAAAAATGACGCAAAAGCCACATCGCCTTCCGCAATCAAAATCAGACCCATCCATGAGGTATCTCACCCCTTTACCATAAACCAAATTCTTTATGAACCAACTCCCACACTTGGACTTTGACCATACTCACAGTAATAAAATTGAAACACACATGATCTTTAAGAAGTGAACTTCTAATGCGTAAAAGAATTCTGACAAGTGACTAAACATGACTTAAAAATCCCATTTTGAGAATGTTTTACCATGCATAAATGATGCACCATGACCACATCTCACCCCCTTAGCACATAGAGCTAGTTCTAACCTAGAAGGGTGAAAAGCAATATACACATGCACATGAGGCATCCACATCTTTCATGAGGATCTATACATCATATGACATCAACCCATCAACACATCCCTAATCCAAAACACCCCACCACTTTGGTCAAGCACATGCCATAACTTCATGTATATGCCAAAAACAATTTATTGCTATTTTTGGGTGCATGCATAACATGCAAATGAAAGTATTCAACCTCAAATCAGTGCATCAATCTCATCCCCATAACATGGAATAACACCTTATTACCTCACTTTGTCTATATGAGATTTATGCAAACAATCGTAACAAAAAAAGAAAACCACCTTCTTCATATTTGTCTGTACGGTCCATCTTGTCTAACTATACACCCCCATATAAGTTTATGGTCATCAAACACTTGAATTCAAATTACTAAAAAAAGCCATAAAACATATGTAACCCACTCTTGAAACTCATGACACTATATGGTACTCCCCCTCGGTAGCACCCCTACACATATGGGTAACCCCGTACAAGGAACGATTAACAACTCACTCTCATGAAGTGGTATTCCAAGGAGCCTAGGGTCCAAAATATTGACTAGTGCAGTGGAGAGCAAGCTGTATTTTGACCATAAATCTTTGCTCATGCAAAATTTTCACACGACACATGAGAGAGGAAATTCTCTAAATGATGTGTTTAATATTTGGTTCAAAGGGTTTGACCTGATTCATAGTGGTTTGGGAGATACGATCAAAATAATGCTCTTATTGTATACATAATGTGAAATGAAAAGCACCAAATACATCGTGTGTATAAATCAACGCACTAAACATGATGAAACAAGCATGGAGCATCCTTGTACATATTCAATAAGCCCGTACATGTCCTCATATACAAAAAGGAAACCATCGAGAGGATAGTTACTCAGAAACCAAGTAGAGAGAGAAAGAGATGATGGCTATGGAGTGTAGAGCTTCTTACCGTACTTGAGAAGTTATTATTGGATGTCAAAATGCTTCTTTATTTGTCATAAGAGAGCAATGATGACCCACAAAGTTGTTGAAGAATGCGCACATTGTGAAAAGAGAAGAAAAGATATTAAGTAAGTACAGAGAGAGCATTCTTCTTCTTCTTCTACTACATGTGATGTGATTTCAATTTTTCTCTCACCTAGAGAAAAGCGCATTAGTGATGCATGGCAAATGCACCACTCCGTATAATACGTACGTATAGTCGTGTGGTAGTAGCGCAACTATCAACACTAAAAACTAAGAATTGTAGGTGAATTTATAGGTATTCTATCGGAGTGTATCCCAAGGTAGTAGCTAGCACCCCCTCTTTGCATGGAATAGTTTCCCAGCTTTTGGAACTTTGCTAAAAGGAAGCCTTTGCTTTTGGTGGTCAATCCTCACCTCTTTTTTTTTTCAATATTTATAGCCAAATTGATTAATTGGACAATATCCTGGCAACTAATGTGACCGTGACTAAACTATGCTACACCGTGATGTCCCGACATAATTATGACTCTCTCCTACTATTTCAACGTATTTACAGTACCGCTTTTCATAAAAATAATTTTTGTAAAAATTTCATTTAATCCCGTTTCATGGGATGATCGTTTTTATACCCAACGGTGGCTAAAAATATTATTTTTATATTAGGTCATTCTAAAATGCACGTTGCTTTTCAAAAAAATCAAAAAGCACTAAAAGCTAAAAATAACATAAAAAGTAATTTTTTTAAAAAAAATTTGAATCACTGTTACCCTTTCCACCCAAACAAGAAATCAAACTTGCTTTTCACTAAAAAACAACATAAATCATAAAAGGCTAAAAATAGTGTGAAAAGCAGATTTTAACAAAATTGGACCATAGCATTCTTGAGACTCATAGATTAAGGATCCAGCTGTAAAAAAGCTAAGAAAACCAAAAAAAAATCAAAATTGAACCAAAAGTCCATTTGACCTACTGGAATATGAAAACGGCCTTGCTTTTCATTTCAAAACATTACAACATTGTCAAACGAGCGTTCTGAACTAAAAATTCATGAAGTGGACATTGGGATTTATTTTTTACTTTTAAAAGAGACCAAAAAATTGGGGATCTTACACTTATCAGTACTATTCACTTCCAAGGCAACACATAATGTCTCTTCTACCAAAATAGGTGCACACTTGATGTACTAAAGATGAGTTTTATCGATGGTATTGCTAAAACTGCTATGTGAAGGTAGCGACTAGCTTGACACAACGGGGGCAACAAATTACTTGAAATAGGGTTTCATGAATGCACACAAAGATGGAAAAGATAATAGAGAAGTTCAAGGGCACATAATACTAGAGTATTAACACTAAATGTGCTAATCTGAATAATTCTCCTAGAATGATGGGATTGTGTACAACGTGGGGGAAAATACTTTCCTATTGAGGCGACAAAGTACCTCCACACTCCTAAGTATGCTCACATGAATCACTATCGTAATATAGTAGCAAATCCCCCTTGAGAGTGATGCCATGAACATGACCTAGCGCTCTTGTATAGGAAAGTGTTTGATCCTAATGTGATCAATCCACAGAGGGGTGTAAACATAATGCGATCAATCCACAAAGGGGAGTACCCAAAGATTTGTAAAAAGCTTCAAACTTCTCACAAGATAAAGTCTTTGTGAAAAGATTTGGATGGTTTACACATGCCAAGCAAACCTCTCCTTCATAGAGCTCACTCTCAGACATGATGATAAAGCACCTTAATGTGGCTTTGGCCATGGAATGTTAGCTAAATTCTTGCAACTACTAATGTGCATTGACTATCACTGAAAACAGTGGTGGAAAAAGGCTACCTAGCACTCAACTTAGTCATAAGGCATATGAGCCAAATACACTAAACCATAGCTGTGAAAGCTATCCTCTAGTCAACCTCACAACTAAACTGGCCGTTGAAGGTAGCTTCTTGATCAACCTAGGTATACATGAGATATCAAGCACAAAAAAAAAGACAACCAACGGACACTTGTGTGTGTCATGGAAACCAACCAATTCTTGTCCATGAAGTACAAATGGTTCCCAAAAGAGGAAGAATGCATTGGACCAGACACTATGGACAAACTATACCTTGTGAGTAGCCCACATAGGATCATCCCCTTAGGAAACTTAGAATGAGCATTTTACTGCTTTCACAAGGTACCAATTAAAGTAGCTATAGTAGCAAGGTAGCCCTTACACTCTATCTTAAAAGAAATAAGGGCACTCCATAGATTGTGTATAGCTCGAAGGTTATGGATGCAATGACAACATTGCACAAATGTCTAGTGGGGTGCAATAAAATTTTAGCAAAAACTTATGTCAATTTCATGAAACAACAAACACAACATGCTTAACAATGTAGAGAACAAAGCCATGATAATTTCTTGAGCATGCCATCTCAAAACTAAAAATAGAGTCATGCAATTATCATGCACATTGAAACATAACCATTTCATCATCGTCCCCTTGATAGCTATGGTGAGCAAATTAATGAGCCACACATTGATTGATCGTAATTAGAATAGACTTAAACTTGTACATGTATGCAAAATAAGCGCGATTCAATAAGAATAAAGTGCCTCTATATAGGCATAGACGAAGAGGCAACCTATTGACCATAAGGCATGCATGCGACTACCCATGCACAATTCAAAGGTTAAGCTTTACACAAAATAAGCTTGATTCATTAAGCATAAATGTGCCTCTATATACATAAGGCATGCATGTGGTTGCCCAATCAAAATTCAAAAGGTATGCTTTACACATGGTTTATCTTCACACACAATGGGCTAAATCTATAATTGCTTCCACATGTCGAACGCCACAATCCTTGATTGCTCTGTGAATAGAAATCCCCCACCACCTTTTGCTCTCTTCCCAAAAAACGGCTAGCATAGTTGGCACCTCCAGAGAGAAAATCAAAAGGTAAAGAGAGAGACAAGGTCAGCGATTTGAGTGCAGTTGGAAGAATTTAGGGCTCTTTGCTTTTGTGGGATATATACATACTCCCGATGAGCATCGTAGAAGATTCTTTTTGGTACTCTTTTTGGACATGTGGAGCGCGTCGTTTACTTATTTAGGTGAATGTAAAAAAATGTGGAGAGTATCATTACAAGGGCTCATGAGCGCTTGATGCAGAAGATACAGATGCACATGACCACCACAGCTAAGACGAAGACGATGGCTGCCAGCAAGCCCAGCCCTATGTCGCCTCCTCTCGCGTGGAATGCTCCACTCCTCGCCTCCGCTCTTCGCATGTAACAGGTCAGGCTCATCAACATCACTGTCAAGCCCACCTCTCCCTTGGTCTGCATGTATGCGTGCATGGTTGTGGAGCGAGAGAGAGAGAGAGAGAGAGAGAGAGAGAGAGAGAGAGAGAGAGAGAGAGAGAGAGAGAGAGAGAGAGAGAGAGAGAGAGAGAGAGAGAGAGAGAGAGAGAGAGAGTTAGTCAGTCTTGATGGGTCTTGTGTATGTATGTCTGTGTGTGGGCGTGCAATCTTCTCAAACAGATTCGAGTTCTTCTACAGAGAGAGAGAGAGAGAGAGAGAGAGAGAGAGAGAGAGAGAGAGAGAGAGAGAGAGAGAGAGAGAGAGAGAGAGAGAGAGAGAGAGAGAGGCTCTATGCGATCCCGGGCTTTCTTGAGAGGGTTACATTCTGTGGAGTCTCCTCGACTACTTGTTCAAAGATGTGTGCCGCACATGGGTCGCCTCCCAACCTCTATTTCATAAGTATAATTGCTCTCCCTAGCTCTCCATTTTTCCTTGCCCCTTTTTTTCCTTGCCCCTTTTTTGAGTGTAGGCTTCTTACCGTACTTGAGAAGTTATTATTGGATGTCAAAATGCTTCTTTATTTGTCATAAGAGAGCAATGATGACCCACAAAGTTGTTGAAGAATGCGCACATTGTGAAAAGAGAAGAAAAGATATTAAGTAAATACAGAGAGAGCATTCTTCTTCTTCTTCTACTACATGTGATGTGATTTCCATTTTTCTCTCACCTAGAGAAAAGCGCATTAGTGATGCATGGCAAATGCACCACTCCGTATAATATGTACGTATAGTCGTGTGGTAGTGGCGCAACTATCAACACTAAAAACTAAGAATTGTAGGTGAATTTATAGGTATTCTGTTGGAGTGTATCCCAAGGTAGTAGCTAGCACCCCCTCTTTGCATGGAATAGTTTCCCA
Source organism: Adiantum capillus-veneris (assembly GCF_014529385.1). NCBI lineage: Eukaryota > Viridiplantae > Streptophyta > Polypodiopsida > Polypodiales > Pteridaceae > Adiantum > Adiantum capillus-veneris. The sequence continues at coordinate 37,040,564 of NC_140938.1, read as the reverse complement.
GCTTTTGGAACTTTGCTAAAAAGAAGCCTTTGCTTTTGGTGGTCAATCCTCACCTCTTTTTTTTTTCAATTTTTATAGCCAAATTGATTAATTGGACAATATCCTGGCAACTAATGTGACCGTGACTAAACTATGCTGCACTGTGATGTCCCGACATAATTATGACTCTCCTACTATTTCAACGTATTTACAGTACCGCTTTTCATAAAAATAATTTTTGTAAAAATTTCATTTAATCCCGTTTCATGGGATGATCGTTTTTATACCCAACGGTGGCTAAAAATATTATTTTTATATTAGGTCATTCTAAAATGCACGTTGCTTTTCAAAAAAATCAAAAAGCACTAAAACATAAAAATAACATAAAAAGTAAATTTTTTTAAAAAAAAATAAAATTGAATCACTGTTACCCTTTCCACCCAAACAAAATTTGAATCACTGTTACCCTTTCCACCCAAAAATTTGAATCATTGTTACCCTTTCCACAGCATCTTCTATTGGTATGACAAATTTTTGACCATATATAAACTCCGTAGCCATATAACTAGTTACAGAGGTATGTGTTGTACGATCAGCCCATAAAGCATATGGAAACAATCTTGGCCACTAACCAAGTTTTCCCTTGCAAGCCTTAGTAAATCTTTGATGATTGGAGGATGCCCGGCCTCTTTCACTTTTTCATTGCCTTCAGAGTTGTAAGGTGTAGTAAGGCAAATCTTGATTCCTTATATGGAAAAAAATTCCTTTGCTTTCTCGACATCTAGCTCACCTCTGCCTACATTAATTTTTTCCACATAACCATAACAAAAAACCACATTATCAAGAAGGAATTTGCATACAGCTTCTATGGTTTTTGTCCTTAACGTCGGTCCTTCAACCTGGTTCGTTAGGTCCTCTCGTGCAAGAACTAAGTATCTCATCTGCTAGAGTCCTAAGGTCATTGTGACTATATCCACAACCCTTTTATAGACATGGATAGTAGATATATAGGGTGCAAGCCATCACGATATTGTATATTTGAATACATTTGACAAGTTATACATGACTCTACATATTGAGATACATCTTTATACATACCCTTCCACCAATATTTTTCTTTCAACTTAGAGAAGGTTTCCCACATATCTCTGTGTCCAACCCATAGACTCTCATGAAACTCTTGCATGAGCTTTTCTTGTATCTTTTTATTACATATAACCCTTTGTGGTGTAGCACCCTTTTGTTTAGAATGCCTCCATAAGTAACCATCCCTCAGAAAGTATCCATATGCTTTCTTGCATATTTTCTTGAACTCTTGTTCACACCAATCATTTTGTTTTGTTAGTGTATCAAGTAGCTTCCAATATATTAGCTATATGTTCATAATGTGGAATCCAAATAACATAAATACACATGCTCTCAAAAACTTTTTAATCTTAGTGATGCTAGTCCATGTTTCCGTCATTCTTTGGATGACATCTATCTTTGTTAGACAAGGTTTACTACTATATGGCCCGCACATGTACCTCAGAATAAGCCCTTCATTGACACCAAACATATAATTTTTCATTGACAAATTAAGATTCACTTCTTTTAGCCTATACAAAATTTTATCACAATCATTCATGTGATTTTTCACAAACTTGCGGCACCTCCCAAAATCCAAAGCTTCATCTTCTTCACATCCTTTGATAAGCAAATCATGAATGAAAGACATTTTGGTTTGAGGAATAAAGTCTTGTAAGACCTTATTCACATCATTGATCATATATGCAAACGAGTTGGTTGTTCTATGCGATAAGGTACACATTCTTACCAAGCCCAAAGGTGTCCTCATGCTTGTTAAGTCCCTACTTTTAATAGCTAGTTAGAATTGATCATACCCTAAGTAGAGATTCCCCAATAAATAGATGGCCTTTCATACAAATGCCTCTACAAACTCATCAACAATTGATTCTATACCCACATTCTTGATTGTGACCTTGTTTACATGTTGTATGTCTTGGATAAAACGCAAAGCACCATTCTTCTTTGGGATTGTGAATTACCTATTTGAGTATGGAGCATAAGAAGACTTCAAAATCCTCATTTTAGTTTTCTCATTTAACAATTCTACTAGCTTTGAAAAATGAACCTTTGGAATTGGAATAGGCCGTAGAGTCTAAGGTACATGAGGTATCACAAAAATTACCATAGTACTTATAATAAAAGGATTAACACATCCTATCTCATGTGGCTAAAATGCAAAATCCTTACCATGTTTTGAAAGCATTTCTTTGAAGCACTTTGTCTCCTCCTTTGTTAGAAGGAATAGTTCACATACTTTCAAAAGTAAATGTAGCCTTTGATGTGCTATGTGTGGTCTAGATATCAGCTCGTCAAATACTCTGATTGTAGGAAACCCAACAAGGGTACGCAACACCAGGAAGCTTTGGAAAATTTTAATATATGCACAACAAGAATTCCTTTGTAAATGATGACACTTACTATTGAGATATTCTCCTGCAATAATAATCTTGTAAAATTTGCTTCTTCAAGTAAGAACTCTTTCAAAATTTCTTCTTGACATGCTTTTATATATGATTAATACAAATGAAGCCCCCTTGAGATTTGAGTCTACTCAAAAGTTTTAAAAGTTTTTAAAATAATTTAGGGCTTTTTGAAATTTTGGATTAAAATTTTCTAAATTTAAGAGGTATTCAAAAAAGTTTTGAGATTTTCAGATTTCTCCTCTTCCTCCTTTCCCCCCTCTGTCTCTACCTACAATAGGCATCAATAAATAAGTAGGGGTTACCCCTATTGTATACGTTTATGGCACCTCTATTTAAAACCCCCCTTCCTTACACTCACATGTGATATCATACAAAACTATATAGTGAATCCCCCGGGGTAACTTGAGGCATCATGTAGCAAGTGTAATGCATCCCATCTTCCAAACCACTTATGTATGTCTTGCATCCATCCCATCCTTAAGATCTTGCTTTTATACATCTTTTGAACTTTTTGGCTTGCTTCCCATGCAATTGTAAGAAGTCTATCTAAGGGGTTTTGATGCATTTTTATCATGTAATCCACAATCCTTTCCATGCCCATAACCTCAATTGAAGAGATCCTGACTCAAGAAGTAGGAGCATATATGGTGATTAACTTGAAGAAAGTTTGTAAGAAAACGCTTTGGCATGGCTTCTCCTTATGGTTGATTTTCACAAGCATAACCTTTGTTTTGGATTCATTAACAATTAGTCCACTATGCAAGCAAAAGTTCTCAAGGACAACCATAAACTTTTGTGCATCCTCTAAAGTGTATGCTAGAAGTACTACATCATCCGCATATAACAAAAGCATGATTATTGCATTGCAAATAGTGACCTCTTCAACGCCTTCTTCGTGCATAAATTCAAGTACCATTTGTTCCAATTGATTGATTTATAGACCAAAGAGAGTAAGCAACAACGGATATTCTTGTTTAACTTCAATAGTCCTTGCAAATGTTTTTGAAATTCCTCTCCCCGTGTGCAATTAACACATCACCTTCTCATAGATTATGGAAGTTTCAGAGTGAGTGAAAAAAAAAACACTTTTGAAATGGATAGCCAAGCCAAAATAGGGATTCTCTCCATCAGAGTTGTTTAGGGAATTTAAGCAATGATATACTCAACTAACAAGGATAGAGAAGGTCACATTGGACTCAAATTAGACACAGTACAAGCAGCAAGAAAAGAACTTCAAGAAAACTTGGAACTGCTACTTGAGGACAAAGATGCTAAGAAAGGACTAAAGACTAATTGGAATGATGTTGAAGATGTTATCCCACTGCTTGTAAAGCGATAAAGAAGAAGAGACAAGTGATAGTCAACACTTCTACTCTGATCTCCTTGGCTGTCGAAAAGATGATAAAATCTTCTACTATAGCTCCAAAAGTTGATGAATTTGTGGTAGATGAGATTCTAAAAGGCATGCCAGAATTAAAGCTAGTGTTCTTTAAGGATGGTACGATCCACTCAAAAAAGATAGGTCTACCCTTGAGAACTAACTATGGGAAGAGAGGAATACAAAATTTAGTAGAGGATATGGCTTCTAACCATGCTATATCTGCAATTGAGGCTTCTACTTATGGAGCAAAGATCGAGCACTCCAATGATTCTATGAGTAATGATGATGGTAAGCTGTGGCCAAATGTTGTGGAACTTTCTAGAAAAGTAAAGCTTACAAAGGAGATCCTACATGAGGCACGGGATTGCACAAACCTAGAAACAAGATAGAATGATAGGACTAACATGTGCTATATAGCAAAAACATGAGAGGACTGTAAGAAACCTGTTCTGCAAAAAAATTGCACTGACAGAAATTTTTCACAAAAGGATGAAATTGTACTGAAAATGAAGGGTAAAATGAATTTGAATCAAAATTTTAAGAAAACCAAGCTCTTATAGCTCTCTCACAATATTAAATTGACATGCTGATGCTCACTGAATCTCACATAAGAAAAAGTGAGCAGACGGGTATTGGTGACACTAATGACTATGCCCAGGAGGATGCAACTTGCTCTTATACCAATTGTTGGCAATAGGGTTGCAAGGAAATACACATAGCTTGAAGAATATAAAGAAGCTCAAGGCACACAACAGAGAATGTATTGCTTTTTAGTGCACAATAGAAAGATAAGCTAGCACTAGAAAGATAAACGTATTTAAAATGCACGAGTAAGAAAACCTCCTAGTGAGAGAAAAAATGCTTTGACGGTCCTAAGTGTGTTGACACATATCACTACTATATATATGTTAATAATAGTTCAATGATTTGGTTCAAAAATCTTTGAAAACCACATGCAAAGAAAGAAAAGCTCTAAAGAGCCAAATCTGGCTCCAATTTCAATACAAGTTCTTTAGAAGCAACACCATCAACTTCTAATTCATAAGAAACTAAGAGCTCTAGAGTTGAAGGACAACTCACAGAAAATAAGAAAGGGACTTGGAACAAAAAGCTTGAAAAATTGTCCAAGCAGTGTGATATTTTTCGAAGGATGGGTAGACCTCTTGCAGTAGATATGACACACTTAACTACCATCCAACCCTTTGAAGTATTCATAAAGTGGAGATTAGACTTCATGGACCCTTCAAGAAGATAATACCCAATAAGAATAAGTACATAATAATGGCAACATGCTATATATGAGCAGGTGGATTGAAGCCAAACAACTTTCAAATAACACAACAAAATCCACAACTTGGTTCATTTATGAATATATCATTTGTTTATATAGTTGTCCTCTTGAAATAGTTCTAGATTAGGGAAGTTACTTCATCAATGAAACTATTTATTTTGGTAAAAATAATTTTCATAAAGCATCACAAGTGAACAACTTATTATTCTAAATGTAATGGTTGGACTAAAAGAAATAATTAAGACCATGAAGACAGTTCTAAATAAAATTATGACACAACATGGGAGAGAGAAATAGATTGATAAATAGAAAATATGGAGTAAGAAAAATAGACAAATGAAATAGAGAATTTGTATTGGTGTAAGATAATGATTACAGAAAGAGCATAGCTCGTTTCATAACCTCTTGACCACTCTCGAGCTATCTCACTCTCAATCACAATCACAGACTAAATAGAGAGTCTGTATTAATGTAAGATAATGATTAGCTCGTCTCATAACCTCTTGACCATCCTTGAACTATTGCACTCTCAATCACAATCCAATCACTCTTGCAATTTCAATCACAATCACAATCACAATCACAATCATAATCACACTCTCAGTCACAATCATGCTCACAATATCAATCACAATCACAATCATGTAGCCTCTCCGATTATAGAGATCATCTCTTAGAATAGGTAGCTGAAAATAGGCTTTTTTTATCACCGAACTTCTGTCTTTAGCAAAGTGAAAAAAAAAAGACCCAAAAAGAGACCTTATTAGGCTATTTTTATCACCGAACTTCTGTCTTTAACAAAGTGGAAAAAAATAGACCCGAAAAGAGACCTTATTTACATGAACACAAAAAAGGTACTAAAAATTATCTCCCAATAAAAATTAGAGAACCTTTTTAGTCCTAAAATTTTGGCCATTTTCATTGGCACGTATCTCCCAAATTGCTCCGAATCTTTCTGGGACTGTCTCATATGAAATTGTTTCTCATTGAGTGTAACAAACTTGGACACCCCAAGTGAGGATTCTACCGCGACACAACAGAGATTCGCTTCAAAAAACTTCACAAATTTAAGAGAGAGTCGACACGGCCCGTCATAGTTCGTGTCAAGAGATATTGGCCCCAGAGACTGGTGCCCCTTTTGACATTTCTTTTTATATTAATCTTTGAGCAAAGTACAACCGGCCTGTAGGTGCTCGCTCTCAAACTCTGCGTCTAGATGCTCTGCAGAGTGAGCCCCCTTGGGTTTAATTTAAAGGTTACAAGGGATGCTAAAAGCAGAGCCCCAAAAGCATTAAACTTAAAGCAGTTTGGCTCAAAAGCATCTTTGGCTAAAATCTGCCAAGACTAGCAATCAACGCCAATTGCAAAAATTTGTACAACCATGCCACCTCAGCACCAACACAAAGTTCCATACATTCTGCCATGTCAGTAGGACTAGCATTAAACTTAAAGCAGTTTGGCTCAAAAGCATCTTTGACTAAAATCTGCCAGGACTAGCAATCAGCGCCAATTGCAAAAATTTGTACAGCCATGCCATCTCAGCACCAACACAAAAGGTGGAGTTCCATACATTCTGCCATGTCAGTAGGACTAGCATTAAACTTAAAGCAATTTGGCTCAAAAGCATCTTTGGCTAAAATCTGCCAGGACTAGCAATCAACGCCAATTGCAAAAATTTGTACAGCCATGCCACCTCAGCACCAACACAAAAGGTGGAGTTCCATACATTCTGCCATGTCAGTAGGCCAATGCAAATCACGGGGTTCCGTACAGGTGCCACATCAAGTTCTTGAATTTAACCAAGAACCACCGAATCACTTTACCTTTCGTCTTTCTTTCCTTGTGTGCCAAGATCTTCTCTAGAATGAGTATCTTCTTGCTTTCCTCTCCACTTCAATTTGCTCATTAGGCTCCCCATCAATTGGCACATCACCTTAAAAAGGCTTCAAGAGACTCACATGTATGCATTGTGAAACTTCCAAGTATCGGGTAGCTTGAGTCAAAAGGAGACATCATTTATATTTTGTTTAATCTTGAAAGGGCCATAATACCTCAAGTTGAGCTTTGGAAAAAGCCACTCCTTTCCGTTTTGTTTTCTTAGGCGTGATTTCTCAAAACATAAGAGCACCCAATCGTCTTCCTTTAATTTCAAATCTCGTCGATGTGGATCTACTACCTTCTTATGTCGTTATTGAGATTTTGCTAAAGCCTCTCGAACCTTGGCAAAAGCAATGTTTAAGTCCCTCGTGTACTGCTTCAAAAATCTTGTCCTTAGTGCTTTTTAAATTTGTTAATGACAATCCCAATGCCATCGTGCCCACTATGTGTCTTCGAGAGATCAAAGATGAAATCCATTGCAATACTTTCCCAGGGCGGGTGGGAATGGGTAAAGGCTTGTAGTAATCCCTGTGGCTTATGCCTGTCAAACTTCACCTTTTGACATACTAGAAAATTGCGAACAAACTCGTCCACACCCTTCTTGAGTTTTGACCAAAATAAATAACGCTCCACACCTTTCAAGGTGGTGTCAATGCCGGGGTGACCCGTAAAAGGTGGTCAATGGCACTCAATCACAATAAACTTCGAATGGCTTTTGCAAGTCTGGCAAAGCCAACACTGGTCCAGTAGTCAGTTTTTCCTTAAGTGTCTGAAGGCAGTCACCTTTGTCGATCCCCACGAGAAAGGGACTCCTTTCTGAGTCAAAATGTGCAAAGGGGAAGCTACCTCTGCAAACTTCCAAATCTCACCAATCGCGGATAGTCTCAATCTTGGCCAGGTCCATCTGTACTCCTGCTGCTGAGACGATGTGTCCTAGAAAGTGTATTTCCGACAAGAAAAATTCACTTTTTTTTGGCATTGATAACTAATATGTGATCACGCAATGCCTGAAAGACCTGTAGCAAATGTTGTCAATGTTCTACTTCATCCCTGGAGAAAACTATAATATCATCAAACAAAGTACCAACAAAAGATCGATGCTCTCCAAAAATCATATCCATCATTCGGTTGAAATTCGTTAGAGCATTAATAAGTCCAAAAGGCATCACCAAAAATTCTTATGAACCAAAGCTTGTTTGAAAGGTTGTCTTGTAAACACCTCCCAGAGAAATTCTAATGTGATGATATCCGCTTTTCAAATCAATCCTGTTGAAACAAGAGGATCCCTGAAGTCGGTCAAGAATATCATCAATCCTTGGAATCGGAAATCTATTCTTGATAGTGATTTTATTGAGAGATCTATAATCATTAATGCACATTCTCCAAGATCCATATTTATTTAATACCAACAAAACCGGAGAGCAGTAGGGTGAAATAATTTATTGGATAAGACCCTTTTCAAGAAGGTCTTTCACTTGATTCATGATTTCTTCATTGTGGGCTCAGTTAACACGATAAGGTGGCCGCTTCGGTGGTGTGCTTCCAGGAATCAAATCAATAGTATGATTCTCAAGAAGAGATGGGGATAACTTGCTTGGAAGGCCTTTAGAGAAACAATCAACATGTGTGGAGAAAATCTTGGTATTCTTTGTCAAGTTCAAACATGTCTTTGTTGTGTTCGTCATTCAACTCTTTCAAATAGATTGAGTAAACAAAAACAGTGGATTTCATTAATTTTGAAATGGAAAAAGCCGATTCAATAGGGATGGACTTGCCCTTCAATTTTACATCTAGTACAATTTTCCCCCCCTTTTCATTTGTCAAAGACATTTTCTTGGCCTGATAGTCGACCATGGCGTTGGGATGGGGGAAAAGGGAACAACACCCTGCACACAATACACTGCCTCTCTATAGCCCAAAGTAATAGTCTGCACCCCTACCCACACAGAATCGCACAATCTGCAAACGACTACTGCATACTCCCAGACTCAGACAACCTAGCCCGCATTCAATCAACCACCAAGAATGTCCACATGACATCACCCTCTTGGGAGCACCCTTATTGAAAGGAGAGCAATCTCAATAACCTTGAGCACCCTAAGATTATTGACACATATGATACGTTTGGCTACAAGCTAGTGGATATCCTCTTGCACACATAATGTTGTCGCACATCTGCCATTCACATTCATGAAACACCATTGGACACTCAAGTCGAAGAGACTCTAGATACATATTTTTGAGCAGAGCAAACAAAAAAACCATGTCATGTTCAGATCCTTCAGAGGAACACATGCAATGATGGAACGGTGTTGAACATCCTCTAGTGCTGAGGCATGATATCTTGAAGCCTTCACTTGTGAATTACCTCTTTCAGGCACCGCACACAACCTCTGTTCACGATCCACCATGCTCGACGATAACCTTTGCTCATAGCCTTCAATCCATACACGTGCTTGGCATCCCTCGGCCATCCTCATCATATGACCAGCCCCCGACCCTCTTCTCCTGCAATGGCGGCCCTTCCTCAAGCTCTCCAAAGACTGCCGCCCTCAGGCCTTTCCTCACCCCCTGCAGATAGTGTCCCCTTCTTCATGAACTGCATCCGGTTTCCCTCAGCCCCTGGCTGCCTTCCTCTCGCTCAGGGCCGAACCCACCTTGCCATGCAATTGGTGCCACTCCTCGGCCCCTCCTTCTGCAACTCTCCACGTTCACCCTCCTGGCTACCCTTGCCCTGCAATTGACGGCCTTTTCGAGTGGCGCCACTTCTGGCTGTGGCACCTCTTCGCCTTCCAAGACCAGCCCCTGGCGGCCCTTCCTGTCCTATACCTCCTCCTCCGACTGGATGCTTCCCCGCCCTTCACAGATGGCGGCCCCTCTTGATCACGACCTGGCTTGACTGCAACAGCGCCCTCCAATGGGCTGCTGCCCCTCCTTCTCCCTGCACAGCCTCTCGGCTTCTGCCAGCCTGCCACCTCTGGAAGGCGACCTTTTTTTTGGTCCCGAGCCGGTCCTAGCCTCCCTTGGTCACGGCCTCTCAACCTTATGGCCTCATGGATCTGCACCCGATGCATGCAATGGCGGCCCTCCTTTTACGTGCCATGCAGCCCGTCCCTTTTCCTCCTCAGGAGCTCCTCCCTTTTCTGCAAGTGGCCGCTCCCCCTTGTTCATGCAAGCTGATGGCACCCAGATGGCGTTACTTTCTCCCTCGGCTACTCCAGATAGCGACCTCAACCCCATGCAGTCCTGGTGACTTTCCTCCTGAGTCCTGCCCTTGCTCGTTACTGCATGCCCACCAAAATTTGAGAAAAAGCTTTTTTTTTTTCCTTAAAAAAAAAAAACTCTCCAACTTGGCAAGCATTCCCATGCGAAGAAATTGATGTCATGTCAAGCTCGGCATTCCCTTGCCCAAACCACAGGCTCGTGCATGGTCATGATTCCGTCCCTAGCAAAAGCCAACCACCGCAATGATTCTCGGCCGAGGATATTTCTGCCAAAAAATGGTGAACGTCATGGCCGTGCCGCTTCAAACTTGCTAGGAAGCTCGACCCTCAATGTAATCATGGTAGATGGACTCGTCCTAGATTTAATCGTGAAATGGATCTGCAAAAACCTTCAAGTGACAAGCCAATGGTCGAACCATAGAGGAGCTGAAGACCATGTTCATGCATCTGCAAGCGCTTGGACCATTAGCGACCAAAAATCGATACTTGACCTGCTAATTGCCACATCTGGCATACACATCATGATCAAGCTTGCGGCTATCCGCATCTGGCACCGACTCCCCCGCATTGACCTGTATGTGCATGATTCCATATCGAGGCTATAGCCATTATTCTGGACCGACATAACTCAGCTGTACCAGTGTTGTTGTTATGGTATGAAGGGACTCCTAGGAGCATGTCAGACCCTTCCAAAGGCACAATGTAAAAGTCCTCATGCCCTAAATACCCTTGACAATGCAAACAAAGTTTGCCAATGAGAGGCGTAATGGTTATATCCTGTCCGGGCGCCGCTAGAACTACCTTTACTGGTGGCTCGTTGGCCTTGGATCCTCCATCAAAAAAGATAAGGGCTTCCTAATCTTTCACTTTGCACCAAGCTCGACAAAGTTCTGTACTTTCATCTATCTGGCTTGAGTCACCGGTTCCCATGCAATCCGGTACCAGCCCTGCTTTCATCTTGCCTTTTGTGCCACTTTCCTTTGCTGCTATAGAACTCTCTGGTCTATCTTCATTCTGTTCTTATTGTGCCTTTTTGGGGCACTTTGCAGAGATGTGCCCTTGTTCCCCGCAACCAAAACACTTCCCCTCTTTGAGATAGTTAGCCCCTTCTCTAAGAGTTAGTCGGGGTAGTGTATCTTTATTTTCCCGGGGACTCTTTTTCTTTGTACTTTCATTGTTGGAGGTTTGTCTGGTCCTTTGAGTTAAGATTTCATCAGTGGGGTAAGTCAAATTCCATGAATGCATCAAGAAACCCCATTTTGCATGACCCATTATTTCTTGAAAAGAGTTCGACTTTTGTTCAAGGCAATAATCTTGGATCCCTATAGGGAGTCCACAACAAAACCACTCAATTTGTTCCTTAAAGGTGACCTTCTTAAATGAAGAGGTCGATAGAAAAGAGTCCCAAAACCTGTCGCAATAAGCATCCAAAGAATCTCCCTTGGTCATCCGAAGATGGTTCCAAGAGATTCTTACATCCCATTCATACTCTCTGATCAGCCAAGAAGAAATAAAGCCAGCAATTTGAATTTCAACCACTTGAATGGAGCTTCTTTCCTCAGAAGAAGAGTGGGCCACCATGTTCAAGCATTTTTGTTTAGAAAAGATGCAGCCCTCCTGATCTTGGAGTGCTCTAAGTAATGCCCTCCAGAGAAGGCTATGTCAAACTACTGACTGAAGGCCAAAGCCCTCGGAGCATCTTGGAATCCAGAAAAGATTCAACTTTTATTGATTGTCCATCCCCTTTAAATTCCTTAGTCTTCTTGCTTCTGAGATGAGGTTTTTGCACGACGTTCATGCAAACTTGCTTGATGGAAGCACTTCTCTTATTTATGCTTTATTGATGATGATGAAAATATGAGCGCAAAGCGCTTATGAGATGAGGTTTCTGCAGGCAAATTAATATTTTTATTTCCTTGTTCTAATATGTATTAGGGATCCTTTCTAGGTCAAAATTCACGAGGGCCACTCATGTTGCATGCCTTGCTTCAAATCCAGAGTATGGCTTTGAGTGGAGAAGCTTGTTTTATATATATGTTCAGGGTGCCTATTGGTGTGGGAGTGTCAAGATATAAGGCTGGACCTTTTTACTCTTTAGACAGTTGCATCCAATAGAGTATTGCTATACAGTAGTGAGTAGGCATTTGTGTGTGCATGCACGTGCTCCAGCAGAAGGTTTTTGTTATGGTGAACAATTGTGAAGTCTTGCAAAAGGAAGACGTCAATCTATAAACAACTCATTCTGATTCATGTAGTCTTGCAAGGATGTAAAACAAGTCGATGTTTTCGTATTTTGTGTTGCTATATCTTGTTCCAGTTCTGCAATGTTATAGACTTGTACTTGATATGCCTCATTCATGTACCAACTTCCCACATGAAAGATGAAGTCAGGTTGCTAGCATGGAATGAGCGGAGATATATGTCTCACTTTCCACTATTCTCTTCTACAAGTTTTTCTCTCAGGGTGTTCACTACATGTAAACCGTCAATGTTACATGGGTTCAAGGCCTAATTTAAAAACCCCAAATCTCTACATTTTTCATCGATATAACACACATTCTACTATTTCATCAATATAACACACAATTTACTATTGCAATCTGTGTATCTACTCCATCATTGGTACCCTTTTGTATGTTACAAATGTGTAAATATATCACTTCAGAATTTTGTTTGGGTAAGCAGGGATCCCAAGCTTTGTTAGCAAAGATTCATGTGTTAAGAATGGGACCCGAGAACTTTGGCAGAAAAAGCTCTGCAACAAACCTCTGACTGGTAATTGAAGAGTGAGTGTCCCAAAGAAAGTACTGCACCGTGGATAGGGTTCAAAGCATTTGGGCATGGGAAGCCTTGCATGCTAGCTTTGAGACAAGGCGTCATTGGTCAACAAGAGGGTTCACAAATCTTCTATGTGCCGTTTCAAAGACAAAATTTGATAAATTTGACGCATTTTTACTTTTTTTTTTTTATAAAAACATTTTGATCGTGTTGTGCTTGCATCCTGTTGGGTCCATGTGTGCATCACATTAATGGAGGTGGGAGGCAGTTAGATGTGTTTTTTAATTTGTTGTCCGTCGTTTTGTTGCATTCCTTATATGACTAGAATGTTTTTTGTCTAGCTTTGCCTAGGGTAGAGAAGCTGAGTGTTGTGAAGCCTTGATTACCATAACCAATGCTGTTTACTATTTTGTATGACCTAACACTATTGTCCATTTGACCTACGCACGCATTGGGTTGTTTGAAGTACATGGAGCTGATGTTGGTTGGACACCCACTAACTCATTACTAATATAATTCATTTATTGGTTTAAAAGAACAATTAATGGAGTGGATGAGTATTCTTCTCATACGGTGCTCCACCACACAATGTGTCTACCCCTTTTCACACTGCTCCACCACACACTGTGTTTCTTCTCCTTTTCACTTATCATGTGCGTGCTTTGCACGCGCTCACACCTGGTATGAGAGCTATGGTGATAGTGGCTTTTCTCCTTATTGCATCCTCGTGAGCTCCCTCTATTCGGCAAACTAAGGCTTGTGTAAATTAATGTTATGTACAAAGAATTAGAGCGACAATGATCAGAGTAGAGAGAAGAGGGCTTGTGAAGAGCTCAAAGCATGAGAGAGAGAGAGAGAGAGAGAGAGAGAGAGAGAGAGAGAGAAAGAGAGAGAAAGGTCTTTCACACATATGGTCTATGCACAATGCTTTTCTTTTTGATTCCCAATTGGGGGTCATAGGTCACATCAAACGCCTTCGCGGATTGCTGCTCTGGTGGGTTTCTTGCTGGTAGATGGACGTGTCATTTGCAAAGAACAAGCTTTACCATGGCCACATGCTATACGTACAACTTACATGTCTTGAATGTGTTTGATAGTTGAAAGGGTAGATGTCTCAAAGTAGGCCAAACTACCTACTTTTCTTTTTTCTTTGATTTGATTTAATCAATTAATCATTACGGAAGAAAAAGACTTGTATTTTGTTTGTGACTCCCTGTGCAAGTTGTTGAGAGACGGAGAGAAAGAAAGGCACTCACTGATCAAGCTTCAAATATATGCCAATGAATCAGTTATTCGAGAGAGATGAGAGGGCCCTTTGGAAACCCAGAACCAGCACCTACAGACAGCAGGTAGTGGAACTGCCTACAAGTAGTCATAAAAGCGTTTCAATAGTGTGGGGGGTGGTTGAAGCACTCCCCAGTGCAAAAATTGTTGCTCTGTGTCGGTAATGCTGCCATCATGCTCCTTTGTGACAGTTAAGTGCTCTGATGTGTAGTGTATGGGGCACAGTTATGGCAGCTAGAAGGCCCTCCAAAGCGCCATTAGTGGGTCTATGAGGGGTCCTCCTTATATCAACAATTCCTTGTCTTTTATTTAAACCTATATTTTAGAGAGAGAGAGAGAGAGAGAGAGAGAGAGAGAGAGAGAGAGAGAGAGAGAGAGAGGTGTGCTCATTAAACCAAAACCAAGTTAGAAAGCCCAATAGTCCATCTTTGGAAAATATCTAATAAGGATTATTTTCAAGATATTGGAATACCAATCACAAGCCGCCACTAGATTAACTAGTTTTGGTTCAAAATGTAAGGCCTTGCACATGGCAGTCCAAAACGAGTGCTAGACAGATAAGCATGGGCGCAAGCTTTCCGTAGTTTTAGCCGCATTCACTTCGCCACACTCACTTTGCTGTTGTCACTGACGCCAGCTGCAGTAACTGACTGCGGACAAGGTGTCTTGCGCTTTTGCTGATGCCCTCGACTGTGCTGCCTTTGTGGCTGCTAGCTTTTGCTATGGTGCTTGCTTGCATTTCTTCTTTTTATGCTCGATCTGTTTTTGGTTTATTTTGGTTTTCTTTTCCTTGTTGGCTTGGTTTTGGCGTATATTTTGGTATATTCTATGCTTTCAACCTTGCTCTTGTGCGCGTGGTGTGTGGGTGCATGGAACTTGTTGATTTGCACTGTTTGTTTAGTTTCTTTTAGTTTTCATGCTTTGGATGTTGCTTCTGGGTGTGTGTGTGTGTGTTTGGGATGGGTGTGTGAAGCTTGGTTTGAATGCATGTTTTGGTCTTCTTTTTGGATTTCTGGTTTTTGATCTTTTCTTTGTTTCTGCTGCGTTTGGTTTTTACCCACTTGTTTTCTTTTGGTGTTGTGCGGTGGGCTGTTAGGGTGTGCTTGAGCTTGCTGGCTCGTCCCTCTCTACCAGGTTTTCTGCTGATTGACGTCTTTTGGCGGGCCCCAAGTCTCCCCAATTTTGGATTACAGGAGCCACCTTCAGCAAGTGGACTGTCCTCTACAGTGGCAGAGACCTCAGTAGCTTGAGTTTAGTGCTCCTGATGGTTTTCCCTCTTGATTTCCCCGACTCCCCTGGGTAGATTTTTTGGTGATGCTAGTTGCTTCTTATCTGTCATCTTCGTCATCGACTGTTACCACTCTTCTGTGTCTCCTCAGACCATGGTTGCAGATGGTCCTAGTTGGTGGGCGTTCGCTGATGGCTTTGTCGGTTTTGGGATTTTGGAGTATAGTTGCTGAGAGCACTATCGGTGGGAAGTGCCCATGTTTCAGAGGCAGCTGTCATGCTCTCTCTTCCTTAGATGGCTAGAGCACTTTTTACTCTGTTTCGGAGAGGTTTTCCCCTTGGCCTTTCATTTCATGGAGTTTTTGTGTATGCCCTTGTAGCTAGTTGTATATGGTTTGATAGATGTTGCCCTTGGGCCTTCTTTGTATATCAGTCATGTATTTGCCCTCAGAGAAATCAGCATTTTGGCGAGCGAGCGAGCGAGCGAGCGAGAGAGAGAGAGAGAGAAATGAAAATGAAATGAAATGTTATATTAACGTCTTCAAAAGGCCAAAGTGACCTATGAGACCAGCAAGTTACAATGTGGTGGATCTGATACAACGTCAGAGTAACAAAATAACAACATAACAAAACAAAAATACTATGGAATCCTAAGCTGTTGGATGTGAACTAAGCAAAGTAAGCAGTTGGCTGGGATAGCTAAATAGCTAAATCACAGGAGATCCAGCATCGATCTCTGGCGGATCTCATCAATCTTCTCCGTGGTCAGTAGTCTGACCGGGCGTCATGCATGCCTGGCCAAAGTGATCCGGATCTTCTGATGCAGCCTCCGTCGATGCTGTGTAGTCCTCCGCAGTTGTGGGCGTCTGGATCTCCCCAGCTCAATCGCTCGGTCAATTAGTGTGCCTGTGGTGCGAGACAAATGTGAGCTCTGCTGTGAGAGTAGCTCCTCCGGCTGTCTAGTGTCTGCTCTAAAGAAATCTGTGATCCGTCTCTGAGACTGGCTAGCCTCTCCTCTCATCAGGCCATCTTTGTGTCTGCAGGCTCGAGCAAGAACAAACCGAGGCATCTCTGATCGTTGTATCCCATGACTCTGGAGAGTGGTCCAAAACCCTCTCTAAACAAGCAATGGAAGCGGCCTTCTATCTCGTAGTAGACGGGGCAGCGGCATGTGTAGTGCAACTCCGTCTCAGGCTCCATGTCCCACAAGGGGCGTGTCTTGGCCTTTGTTAATACTCCGTTGTATCTCCCAGTCTCAATCCGCACCTGGTGTGAAGATGTGCGTATCTGGCCAATAGCACATCGTATCCCATGAGACAGGTGGGTGTCCATGTATCTTGGTCTCGTCACAAAACCGTCCTTCGTAAGCTGGAAAAGATGCTCTCTGTAGAAAGCCATCTTCGTGCCCAGCTCCTGTGCTGGTTGTATCCATGTCCTCCAAATGTCTAGCTGAGTCAAGTCCTGGCGGATGAGCCTGGTGATGTCGGACTGTGTTGTAAGAGTGAGAGATGGTGCATCCAGTAAGTACTCGAAGGGTGGCAACCTGTCTATGTTGAACCCATGCGCCTGAAACCATGATGTCATCTCCCCATACCAGCACGATGTATCTCCCTGCACGGCTAATTGTCGAGAGGGCTCAAGTGCAAGGCGGGCATATCTATCTCTGGGAAGTTCCCACATGCGGTGTATGAAGGAGACTGATCTGGTGAGCGCCTCAACCACTAGTGGGGGGGCCGCTAGCTCTGCTCGGATAATGGCATGTGGTATTGAAGCCTTGGCTCTAATGAGCCGCGAGATCATAGAGACAAGAGGTTTCTCCATGTCCCCCCATCCATCAGTGCGACCCGACCTCCCGTGATGATCCAATGAAGGTCCCCATATCTCAGCTCCATAGAGCAATGCAGAAGCCACCAAAGTGTCAAAGAGCCAGAGCTTCGTTCGAGGCTCCTGAAACTGAACCTGCGAACACATCCTCTCCAATCTACCCAATGCTGCATGTGGCTCTAGTCAATCTGGTCTTTGCTGCTCTCCTCAATGAAAATGCTCGTCCGCTAAAAACCACTCCAAGGTAAGTGTAAGCATCTCTATACACCCACGGTTTGCTGGTCGTATGTGAATGTAGGTGCTGACCTCGTGTCCACTGTGGGGTGGTATTTAACATCATAACCTTGGTTTTACCAAGGTTGACAGACAAACCAATTTCGTGGGCAAACCTATGCAAAGCATCCAAGTGACGTTGCATCCCCTCCGGAGAGTCAGAGATCAACACAATATCATCAGCATGTAACAATAGTGGAATCCATGTCCCTGCCAGCTGTGCAACTCTATCACCATCGCTCTCAATGTAGTCAAAAACCTCATCCACATACATACAGAATAGAGTAGGAGATAGCAGGCAGCCTGCTTCACCTCAATAGTGGAGTGAACCGGTGTAGATAGACCCTTTGAGGTGCGTACATGCCCCACTACTGACCTGTGTAATGCCATGATCCCCCAAATGAGCTGTGGGTCCCATCTCCTGTAGTCTGTGCATCGATCTGGCTCTGGGTACTATGTCAGATGCTTTGTGGAAGTCCACAAAGCTACAATAGATCCATCTCCCATGTGATCTGCCCTCCTCAATGATGGTTCTGAGCGTCAAGATATGTCAAGAGTAGAAAAGCCTCTCCTAAACCTTGCCTGCCTGGCTGCACGTATCCTCTCCCTCTCTGTCCATCTACTGAGCTGCTGCTCAAGAATGGATGCATACAACCGTGCCAATGTGTGTCCAATCATGATAGTGCGATAATTCCCATACTCCATAGGGTCTCCTGACTTGAAGATAGGTACAATCGTAGATAGGCTCCAAGTATCAGGCAAGCCTTCACACATGGCACGGTTAAACATAACTGCTAGAAGCTCTGCTAGTAGATCTCTGGCATGCATGAAATGCTCAGCGACTAAGCCATCATGATCATATTCTCTCCCACTCCTCATCCTATCAATGGTCTTCTTCACCATCTCAGCGGGGTGAAAAAAGCACATGCGTGTGGGCATGGATTGGGAGGTTCGGGAAGGGGCGTCTGTCCAGGAACTGTGTACAAAGATGAAGCGTACTGGCCCCAGGCCTCTGTAGAGGTAATGGCAGGGGGGGGGGGGGGGGGGGTGCTCATGAAAGAGCCGCCATGCCTCACGTGAGTCCTGACTCAAGAATAGCTGGTATATGTCCTGCTCTAGTCTAGCCAAAAATGCCCTCTTCTTCCGCCACACTAGGTGTCAGAAGTCAATCTATGACTGAGAGAGAGAGAGAGAGAGAGAGAGAGAGAGAGAGAGAGAGAGAGAGAGAGAGAGAGAGAGAGAGAGAGAGAGAGAGAGAGAGAGAGAGAGAGAGAGAGAGAGAGAGAGAGAGAGAGATGAAATGAAATGTTATATTAACGTCTTCGAAAGGCCAAAATGACCAATGAGACCATGAAGTTACAATTGGTGAATCTGATACAAAGAACTAACACTAAAACACTAAGGAAATGAATATGAAGCTGATTCGGAATTGAAACAAGATGTGGGGGGGGATTGGTCGCTGTCGAATCTCATCAACATCCATGGTCAATACTCTGGTTGGGCGTCTTGCATGTCGAGCTAGAGTGATCTGTATCTTCTGCTGCAGCCTTTGTCGATGGTGGGAGACTCCTCGAGGTCGTGTGCGTCTGGATTTGCCCACCTCAATCGCTCGGTCAATCAACGTACCTCTTGTGTGGGTGGGCTGTGAGATCTGCTATGATGACTGCTCCTCTGGCTCTCCCTTGGCTGGAGTAAAGAAATCTGTGATTCGTCTCTTAGACTGTCTCTCCCCTGATGTCCTCAACAAGCTCTCCCTAAGTCTGCGTAGCTCTAGTAGGAACAATCTGAGACATCTCTGATCCTCGTATCTCATGACTCTAGAAAATGGTCCGAAACCCTCTCTGAACAGACAGTGGAAGTTGCCGCGTATCTCATAGTACGCTAGGCAATGACATGTGTAGTGCAACTCTGTCTCTGGCTCTAAGTGACATATCCTGGCCCCTGCTGGTACCCTCGAAATTGGCTAGTCTCGATCTGGAGCTGATGTGAGGATGTGCGTATCTGCCCAATAGCACATCGTATCCCATGAGATAAGTGCGTATCCATGTATGCAGGCCTAGTCACAAAACCATCCTCCGTCAGTTGGAGAAGATACTCTCTGTAGAAGGCCATCTTCGTGCCCAACTCCTGTGTCGGCTGTATCCGTGTGCTCCTGGTATCTAGCCGAATAAGATCCTGGCGTATGGGTTTGGTGATCTCTGTCTGTGTGAGAGACATGGAGGGTGCATCCAGGAAGTATTGAAATGGAGGCAATCTATCCATGCTGAAACCATGTGACTGAAACCATGCAGTCATCTGTCCATACTTGTATTGCCTTGTAGCGCTAGTTGTCGCGATGACTCCTGGGCAAGCCGAGCATATCTGTCCGTGGGGAGATCCCATAAACTGTGTATAAAGGGTACTGATCTAGTCAATGCCTCAACCACGAGGGGGGGGGGGGGGGGGGGGGACTAGCTCGGGTCGGATAATCTCATGCGGCACTGAGGCCTTAGCTCGAATCATCCGAGCGATCATAGAGACCAAAGGCCTCTCCATATATCTCCATCCATCTGTGTTGCCAGATCTCCCATGATGGTCTACTGAGGGTCCCCGTACCTGAACTCCGTAGAGAATACCTGAAGTCACTATAGTGTCAAAAAGCCAGAGCTTTGTTCGCGGTTCCTGAAACTGAACCTGCGAACACATCCTCTCCATTCCTCCCAAGGCTACCCATGCTCTGGTCAGTCTGTTCTCTGATGCTCTCCCCATTTAAAATACCGGTCCACCGAAAACTACCCCAAGATAGGTATATGCATCTGTGTACTCCACAGTCTCCTAGCCATACGTAAATGTGGGTGCTGACCTCCTGACCCACTATGGTGTGGTGTTGAACACCATAACCTTGGTTTTCCCAAGGTTGACAGACAATCCACTATCACGAACAAATGTATGCAAAGCATCTAAATGACGTTGCACCCCCTGTGGAGAGTCAGAAATCAACACAATATCAGCAGATATAGTAACAACAGAATTCATGTCCCTGCTAGCTGAGCCCCTTTGTCTCCCTGACGCTCTACATAGTCTGAAAACTCATCCACATACATCCCAAAAAGAGTCGGAGATAGGGGCCATCCTGCTTCACTCCAATAGTGTAGTGGACCATGTCAGACATTCCCTCAGTAGTGCGTACCCACCCCATCACTGTCCTGTATAAAGCCAAAATACCCCATATCAGCTCTATAGGCACACCCTTGTCCTGTAGTCTACGTATAAGTCTGGCTCTCGGCATTGTGTCAAAAGCTTTGCCGAAATCCACAAAGCTACAATAGATCCTCTTGCCATGGTGTCTACCCTCCTCAATAATAGCTCTGAGTGTCAAAATCTGGTCAAGAGTGGAGAAACCTCTCCTGAATCCTGCTTGCCGGGTTCCTGGAATTGAACCTTTGAACACATCCTCTCAAGGCTATATGCTCTGGTCAATCTAGTCTCTACTGCTCTCCTGAAAGAAAACCTTGGCCCAGTAAGATAGGTGTATGGATCTGTGTACTCCACGACCTCCTGACCATAAGTGAATGTAGGTGTTGATCTCCTCATCCACTGCAATGCGGTGTTAAACACCCTAACCTTGGTTTTACCAAGGTTTACAGACAATCCGCTATCCTCTGCAAACCTATGTAATGCATCCAAATTTTGTTGCATACCCTCGGGTGAGTGAGAGATCAACACAATATCATCAGCACATAACAACAATGGAATCCATGTCCCTGCTAGCTGGGCACCTCTGTCACCTTCTCTGTCAATGTAATCCGAAAACTCATCTTTATACATACCAAACAGAGTAGGAGACAATGGACAGCTTGTTTCACTCCAATAGTGGAGTGAACTAAGTCAGATATCTCCTCTTGAGTACGTACATGTCTCATCACTGATCTGTAAAGGGTCATGATCCCCCAAATCAACTTATGGGGCACTCCTATCTCTTGTAGTTTGCGCATCAATCGGGCTCTGGGCACCATTTCAAATACTTTGCGAAAATCTACAAAGCTACAATAGATCCATCTCCCATGTGCCTTGCCCTCCTCAATGATGGCTCTGACTGTCAGAATATAATCAAGAGTGGAGAAGCCTCCTCTGAAACCGGCTTGTCTGGCTGCCTGTATGCCCTCACTCTCTGCCCGCAACTATTGCTCAAGGATAGATTCATACAACGGTGCCAATGTGTGTCGAATCATAATAGTATGGTAGTTTCTAGGCACCTTAGGATCCCTTGCCTTGAAGATAGGCACAATAGTAGACAATCTCCAAGTCTCAAGTAGACCCTCGCACATGACCCTATTGAACCGAACTGCAAGAACCTTTGTCAGCATATCTCTAGCATATATAAAGTGCTCTGCTACTAGACCATCATGATTATATTCCCTCCTTGTTTTCATCCTATTAATGGCCGTCTTTACCATCTCAGTTGTAAAGAAAGTACTCGTAGATGGGCATGGCTAAGGAGGATCTGGAAGGGATGTCTGTCTAGGGACCGTATATAAGGATGTTGCACTGACCCCACACATCAAGGGAGATAGTCACTGGAGGAGGAGAGTGCTCATGAAAGAGACGTCATGCCTCTTCTGAGTCTCTACTCAAGAACAACTGGTATAAATCTCTCTCCATTTGAGCTAGGAACGCTCGCTTCTTCTGTCGCACAGGTGCCGGAAGGCTATCCGAGACTGTCTGTGATCGATGACCCCTAGGAGAAGATCCCTCTGAAACTATGCTATCGTCTCTTTGCATTCCTCGTCATACCAAGTGTTATGAGGCATGCTCCCAAGATGGCATCTCTGCTAAGGCTGAGTGTGTGGGTGCATATGCCTCTGCTGCTGCAGCATGCAGTGTCTCAGTTAGCAAAGTGGTGATTACCTCCACTGAGAGTCTTGGCCTGGCTGCTGGACATAGACGACCATAGATCTCCTCTGTGTAAACGGAGTCAATCTCTAGTGTAAACGTATAGTGGGTATGTGTTCTCCCGCCTGACATCTGAGCTGTACTGTACTGAAAGGAAACTGAAAATGTCAAGAGAGCATGATCCACTGCTACACCCACTGGTCTGGGTCCTACTGTGAAATCGTGAATGCAAGGGATGGCGCTCAGTTGGGAAGCAAGTAAAACCGGCTGCTGCAGGAAATTGTTGTACGGCAAGTATGGCCAATCCATGTGAGGCCCCCATTTCCATCAGATATCTCCCGTAGTTGGTGTACTCCTCATCTTGACCTTCAGTCTTTTCTGTTTGGCCATGCGCCTAGTTGTATCTTGTTTTACAGTTTTCCGTGTCTACAGGCCTACTACGTAAACGGTGACGTACTTGCTGTCAGAATAGGCACCAGTTGGGGGTTCTAGAAGATTTTCAAGCAATAAAATGAGCCTCCTTTCCACACACACACACACACACACACACACAGAGAGAGAGAGAGAGAGAGAGAGAGAGAGAGAGAGAGAGAGAGAGAGAGAGAGAGAGAGAGAGAGATTGATTGATTGATTGATTGAGAGATTTTTAGTTAATTCATTACATTGTGCAGCATGGCCTGCATGAACGAATAAGACCTTGGGTTTCAAAGAAGATTTCTGAGTTCTTAGGAGAAGAGGAGGCCACCCTCGTCAATTTCATCATTACCAGTGCAAAAAAGCACATGACTCCCACCCATCTGCTGAAGCTTTTGGAGAATATATTTGTAGATGAGGCAGAACTCTTTGTTGTCAAGTTCTGGCGAGTGGTTATTTATGAAATAAGTAAAGTGGAGTGTGGTCTAACTTAAAAAGGTTCACATGGCTTGATTGAAGCTTCCATCTGTTTTGTCTGGATCTGCTCTTATAAGCTGCTGAAGCTCGTAGAGATGTATCCTTCACAAAGAGGATCCGGAGGTAGATCCGGATCGAGGCCTTGATGTTTCTCGCGCCCACAGAAATGTTGAGTCTTTGACCAGCACTTCATCAACACTAAATTCCGAGGCGGCAATTAAGTGAGCTCTATAAATGGAGCAGTTTTGTCTTCTCAATCTGGTGCAAACAGGTGGTTGGCATTTTGGTTTTGGAAATGGGGGACTATCAGCACAAGGTTGCCAACTTTGCATGGAGGCAATTCTCTGAGAGTTCATGCAATGTTGTTGATGATGAAAATATGAGCACAAAGTGCTTCTGAGATGAGGTTTTTGCACGACGTTCATGCAAACTTGCTTGATGGAAGCAGTTCTCTTATTTATGATTTATTGATAATGATGAAAATATGAGCGCAAAGCGCTTATGAGATGAGGTTTCTGCAGGCAAATTAATATTTTTATTTCCTTGTTCTAATATGTATTAGGGATCCTTTCTAGGTCAAAATTCAGGAGGGCCATTCATGTTGCATGCCTTGCTTCAAATCCAGAGTATGGCTTTGAGTGGAGAAGCTTGTTTTATATATATGTTCAGGGTGCCTATTGGTGTGGGAGTGTCAAGATATAAGGCTGGACCTTTTTACTCTTTAGACAGTTGCATCCAATAGAGTATTGCTATACAGTAGTGAGTAGGCATTTGTGTGTGCACGCACGTGCTCCAGCAGAAGGTTTTTGTTATGGTGAACAATTGTGAAGTATTGCAAAAGGAAGACGTCGATCTATAAACAACTCATTCTGATTCATGTAGTCTTGCAAGGATGTAAAACAAGTCGATGTTTTCGTATTTTGTGTTGCTATATCTTGTTCCAGTTCTGCAATGTTATAGACTTGTACTTGATATGCCTCATTCATGTACCAAGTTCCCACATGAAGGATGAAGTCAGGTTGCTAGCATGGAATGAGCGGAGATATATGTCTCACTTTCCACTATTCTCTTCTACAAGTTTTTCTCTCAGGGTGTTCACTACATGTAAACCGTCAATGTTACATGGGTTCAAGGCCTAATTTAAAAACCCCAAATCTGTACATTTTTCATCGATATAACACACATTCTACTATTTCATCAATATAACACACAATTTACTATTGCAATCTGTGTATCTACTCCATCATTGGTACCCTTTTGTATGTTACAAATGTGTAAATATATCACTTCAGAATTTTGTATGGGTAAGCAGGGATCCCAAGCTTTGTTAGCAAAGATTCATGTGTTAAGAATGGGACCCGAGAACTTTGGCAGAAAAAGCTCTGCAACAAACCTCTGACTGGTAATTGAAGAGTGAGTGTCGCAAAGAAAGTACTGCACCGTGGATAGGGTTCAAAGCATTTGGGCATGGGAAGCCTTGCATGCTAGCTTTGAGACAAGGCGTCATTGGTCAACAAGAGGGTTCACAAATCTTCTATGTGCCTTTTCAAAGACAAAATTTGATAAATTTGACACATTTTTACTTTTTTTTTTTATAAAAACATTTTGATCGTGTTGTGCTTGCATTTTTGGGTCCATGTGTGCATCACATTAATGGAGGTGGGAGGCAGTTAGATGTGTTTTTTAATTTGTTGTCCGTCGTTTTGTTGCATTCCTTATATGACTAGAATGTTTTTTGTCTAGCTTTGCCTAGGGTAGAGAAGTTGAGTGTTGTGAAGCCTTGATTACCATAACCAATGCTGTTTACTATTTTGTATGACCTAACACTATTGTCCATTTGACCTACGCACGCATTGGGTTGTTTGAAGTACATGGAGCTGATGTTGGTTGGACACCCACTAACTCATTACTAATATAATTCATTTATTGGTTTAAAAGAACAATTAATGGAGTGGATGAGTATTCTTCTCATATGGTGCTCCACCACACAACGTGTCTACCCCTTTTCACACTGCTCCACCACACACTGTGTTTCTTCTCCTTTTCACTTATCATGTGCGTGCTTTGCACACGTTCACACCTGGTATGAGAATAGAGTGGCTTTTCCTTGTGAGCTCCCTCTATTCGGCAAACTAAGGCTTGTGTAAATTAATGTTATGTACAAAGAATTAGAGCTCTAAGTGAGCTCGACAACACACAATGATCAGAGTAGAGAGAAGAGGGTTTGTGAAGAGCTCAAAGCATGAGAGAGAGAGAGAGAGAGAGAGAGAGAGAGAGAGAGAGAGAGAGAGAGAGAGAGAGAGAGAGATTGAATTTTTCATCCGTGTCGTGTGTGTGTAGTTTTAGGTAGGAATTTGGTTTCGGTTGGTTTTGCAACTTCTTCATCGTGTCGGGGGTATTTCCTATACGAGTCTTGCGATTTTACCCCCCTTTCAAAACCGTCTTTGCCCTTAGGATCTTCGATTGAGTAACATAGAAGAAGGTAGTTTTCAGCCGGCATTTTGGTATTGGATTTGACTCAGCATCACTTCGATTATCTATCTCCAACAATCATCATATGCCATCGGCATCACTTCCAAGTATTTTTCATATAGACATCTCTATGTCTTCTTTTGGCATACAAACACACTCTGTTGTTGACGAGAGAGTGCCAAGGTGTGTTTGAGGGCTACCATGGTGTAGTCTTGCATTTGAAGTGTACTTTTTGTTATCATAGAGGCTCTCAAGAGATTGCTTTCTCGAATACTTTTTGCATTGGCATCATAGATGGTGTTAGTGTTGGGGTTCTGACCGAGGTCTTCATTTCGATCAAAGCGTAGATTTTAGCAACAGCTTTATAGATGCAGTTTATTTACAAGGGATAGCTGCTTTTGCATACAAAAGTGTTTTGCTCTCTATGCATGTTGAGAGCGGTTTGTATTATGATATACATTTGTTGGTACTCATGTACACTTTTGGGTTCTCATTGAGAGATCATAGATCTTAATTTCCTCTAGATTGTTAGCCATTTTGGGCACATGGATTACATGTTCTCTGAATATAGATACAATGTTTCCCATACACTATTGACAGCAATTGCATTATGCACTTAAGCTCAATGGCACTCTTAAGTGCATTCTCTGTGTAAAGAAGACTAGAAATTTTCGTAAAAAAATTTGCCATAAATCCAAAGTTTGATTCTCTTGTATTTGGTCTTTGTAGTTATAGATAGTTTTTTTGAGAGAGATGGATATTACATGAAGAGTTCTAATGCTATAAACTTCACGATTTGGAAACAATGCATGTTAAATGTGTTGATTAATAAGGGTATTGCAGTGCCATGAAAGAGGACAAAGAGAATGCATACGTTGATGATCAATGAGAGGAGCTTGATGCTCATGCTAGAGCGACTATTTGTTTGCATCTTGGCGAATCCTTGTTTTCTCACTATTATGGACAAGACCAATGCGAAGGATTTATGAGAGTCTTTATTCTTAGCATGGGATAATAGAAGTGCTTTAAAAAAGCGTTTCTTATGAAAAAAGTTGTGTTTAAACATGAAAGAGACTAGCCGTGTCAGTTCACATTTGAATGAGTTCAACAGTTTGTTTATATTGCTCACATTGAAGGGACTCAATTACGATGAAAATACAAAAGCTAGCTTTTTGCTATGATCTTTGCCAGTAATATTTAACACAGCCATAAGTAACTCTACAGATAGCTGAAAATATGCATTTAGTGTACTAGCACTTTACTCACCAAAGAGATACGGCATCAATCTCTTGATTCTAGTGGACATAGATATGCATATATGGTTAGTGGTGATTATTGCTACGACTAAAGGATCAATAAGTAGCAATTAGAGTGGTGTATTGAATGGAGAGAGATAAAAAATACATGAGAGAGAGAGAGAGAGAGAGATGTGTGGTTCACCCAAGTGTGGGCTACATCCACACAAAAGTAGGCACTCAATGGCTTTACACTTCAAACTTGAAGTAATTTACAAAGAGCTTAGAAACCTTTAATGGTTGTATTGCATCATTCTCTCTCTACTTTACACTTATTGCTTCTTCTCACTTCTAATTATCATGTATAGGAGAAGCCTCTTTTTATAGATGCAAGGAAGCCTCTATAGATTGCCCTCTCACATGAGAAGCAGTTGTCCATGTGTTGAGCATCCACCCAAAATCGGCCATCGGCGATGTGTCTACCTCTATCGGCCATTTTTCGGCTATCATCTAGTCAAAATAATTTGGTGAAAAGAAATGTTTTGATAGGTATAGATTTTTTTCTTTTCAACGACTGATTTTTTTTTCTCACACAGGATGCTTCTCCTCATAACGAGGGTCTTACAAATGTGTGCTTTTTAAATGAGAATTCCAAGGATAAATCAAGCTCTATACTTAACAATCTTCCTCTTGGAGAGTAATCTCGAGAAAACCTGTGATTGCGTTCTGTTCTAGCTTCTTATCCTTAATTACGAATTGAAGAGGAACAAAATCTTAATTTCTCCTTGTTAACCACTTTTGTCAACATGTTTGTAGAAGTGTGATGTGTGCTGCTTTCTAAGCTTTAGTTGTTGCTCTTTCAAAAGAGTACGTTTGAAGTGATACCTCACTTCTATATGCTTTGTTATTGTACATAATATAATTATTTTGTTTATATGCTTAATCACTTCTATATGCTTTATCACTGTACAAACTATACATAATATAATTATTTTGTCTATATGCTTTATCACTGTACAAACTACAATTCTCTTGTTTATATCCAAGCTCCTCCAAAAATTTGTGAAGCCACAAAATCTTTTCACTAGTCTTTGTAAGGGCTATATATTCTACTTTCATGGTAGATTGTGAGACCACTTTCTATAACTTTAAAACCCAACTTACTGTTGTGCCTCCAATGGTGAAAGCTTGTAGTGCTTCTACGAGTATCTTTGTCACCTACCATATTTGCATCAACATATCCTTGCAAACAAATGTAAGTGGCTCCAAAACATAAAGCATTTGTGGTTTCCCCTTTTAGATACTTAAGTATCTATTTCACAACTCGTCAATGTTCTTTACCTGGATTCTCCAAGAATCTACTCAGATTTCCCACTATATGTGCAATATCTGACCTTGTCTAGACTCTAGCATACATTAGAGAAGCTATCGGTATGGCATATAGACATATAGAATATCTCCTCTTGTATCTTTGAATGCATATTTTTGTTTGTTTTAAAGTGACTAGTCAAAGATTTAGAAACTTCTAGAAAGTGATTTTGCATTTTGTATTGGAAACCTTTCTAGTACCTTCTTGATGTAATCCTCTTGAGATAGTGTTAATGTCTTCTTCAATCTGTCTCTTGATATTTTCATACCAAGTAATCATTTTGCAGCACCTAAATCTTTCATTGAAAGAGATTTAGACAACTCTCCTTTTAGATCCTTTATATCTTCCATGTTAGCACTTGCAATGAGCATGTCATTAATATCAAACAGTAGGATGATATATTTTTCATCTTCTAAATTCTCCGTTTATACATAGTAATTTGACTTGCATTGTTTAAATCCATGATCTAGTATCCTTTCTTTCCAATTAATCTCTATACATACTATGCTCATTGATAAAAACATATGTACTCTTAAAGATTTTACCATCTTTAGGATCACATAGGCAATACCCAAAGTCCGCTTCTCCATAGCCAATGAAAAACCATTCCTTGGACTTTGCATTTAACTTAGACCTTAGACTTCTGCTATGTGTATGAAGGACTCACATCCAAATACTTTGAGACATGCATAGTTTACATTTTTACTTGTCCACGCCTCTTTTGAAATTCCTCCATCCAATGTTGTTGAGGGTGTCCGATTTATCAAGAAGATATATGTACTGACTGCTTCTACCCAAAGATTAAGCATTAAACTTGTATGTATTCTCATGCTTTATACACGCTCCATGATTGTTCTGTTCATCATGTCTAAAACTACATTTTGTTGAGGTGTCCTTGGTGCTATCTTCTGTGTTCCAATGCCATTGCTAACACAAAGCTTTCAAATGCTTGGATGCAATACTCTCCTCTATTGTTGGATCTAAGGTATTTTAGCTTCGTACTTACCTCATTTTCTATCCACCTTTGTAATATAAAAAACACATCAGATTTATTTTTCATTGGATAAACCCATTCATCCTAGTTGCATTATCTATAAATGTCACGTAATACATGAGCCTCAAGGGATGGTACACTATCAAGACCCCATACATCCATATGAATCAATTCAAGTTTTTTTTTTCTTTCACTTCCTACTTTAAAATTTTTTGGCCTCCTTTGCTTTCAAAAGAACCTTCCTCATAGAACTCCAAGTCTACTTTCTTCAAACTTGGTAAAGTTTCTTTGATTGAAGAATTTGCATTCTTTGACACTCATGTGTCCAAGCCATAGTACCATACCACACCATTAACTCATGTAGATGCTATACAAATGAAAGATTGCGCGCTAGTCATACATAAGAAGTGTATCCACCTTGTCTCCCTTGCAACCACTAATATTGTTGGATTCTTTTATTGTTAATACATCCTATTCCATCTCAATGTATCTCTTAATAAAAATAAGGTTGGCAATTGAGAATATGGTAAGAGAGAGAAATAATGAATAAATTAAACCAATTGTACATTGTAATTTTTTTTCTTGTGGTTCAAATTTTTGTAAAGGCTATCAATAATCTCTAATGGTCTTAATATAGTGTACTCTATGATGACCGTTATGCCATCCTTCAATATCTCTAGTGGTCCTAACATAGTGTACTCTATGATAACCATCATGACATCCTTCAACTAGTGGATCATAGTGGTCCCATTCTGAAAGTATGTCTAGTGTGCTATTCCACTGGTCTCTCAAATTGTACATGCAAAAATCATCTCAGTTGCGTATGAATCGTACCACTCTTGTAAGAGTGAGCAGTTTGTCACAGGCACTCCCATGCCGCTATGGATCATCGCATTCTTATAGCTGAATTAATAATCAAAGTAAGAAAAATTCTAGGAAAACTCATTACGTGTCTCCCATCCATTGGTACGAAATGTACAATAGCACAATTTGCTAATCACTGGGGTCTACTGTGGATCTTTATGTTGTGTGAAAGTTGTGTATAGTGGGCTTCCCAAACAGGTCAAAGAATAAGTTCCAAGGCATTGGGGTAAAGGAATGTGTGTCATTGTGTAAACATTTCCGACCCCACACATTAAACATAACAATGCCAAAGCACCTTGATGCCATTACTAGAGGAAATATAGATAACCACCTCTCCTTTATCAGTCTTAGGATAAGCTCATGGGCATCGAAATGATCTCTTGCCCTATCATGAATTGTACCCACTGATTGCTTCCCACAGGTGTAGCTTTGTGTCTCAAAGGGTTGAACTCTGGGTTCTATGCAACATAGTGATACCATGCTCGAAAGGTATTTGGTATAACATAATCTATCGATAATACTCACTGCTTCTCTGTCTCATCTCTTCCTGGTTGAAACAAGCCACCACACCTTAACTCCCATTTGAAGACGCTCTTCGACTACTCAACTACGAAAGTATGACAAAACATAAGTTACAACTCGAAGATTACTACCTTAAAACAATTCAAATCATATTAAGAATAAAAAAAATTCAATTATAAATTATAAAAGGTTATATGCTACTTTGGTGAAGGTACATAAACATGTAAAGGTCCAATAAATCAATTCTTGGTTACTATAATTGAGGTTCTATCCTTATATTTACTTACACCTTGGGTTAAAAAGTTTAAAACTTCTACTTGGGCACTTAAATTTACAGCTTCTTTCTTATACCACTTTTTCCCATGAGAGATATCTGTCGATGGTAAAGCATGAATGCAGTTTACATGAGCATGTCATTCATCAACATCCTCCCTATAAAAATATTCACTTGGGTTCATCACCATAGGATATGCTTGAGTAAAGTCCCAAATACATCTTTGCTTCTCATAGTCATCAAAAGTGATGGTGACATTGTGAAGATTGTACTTAAGGGTAGGGTTTTTAGGCTTTACTAAGCTAGTCTTGGGGTACATAATAGAATCGATTCCCGCTACTTGACTTCTTCCAAACACTGATTACGCCCTTCTCACAAAATCCATATCTTTGGTTGGGCATGAGTGCTTTTTTTCCAAGAATGATGTCATGGTTCGGTACTTCTAATGGTGAGCATATGCCATTAGGAAAAATATGAACCTTGCATGGGTCTTGTAAGAATCCCTAATTTTAAGGGATTAAGTTTAATTTTGTGTAGACTTTGAGGGACAAGTGCATTCGAAAGGCTAATTTTGACTAGGATTCTTTAGCTTTTTTTTAAGGGCCATATAGATGTGGTCCTATATAGGTCTCTTTCTCTCTCTAGCTCTTTAAAAGTAAAGGAAAGAAGGTGTTGTAGCATTCACTACCTACTTACATCTCTTTCCCATGCCACATCCTTAAAAACGTGCATAAACCCAAGCTAAAAAATGATTTTTGTTCAAAAATCCCATTTTCCACATATTTTCGACTTACAATTTTCTCTCAACCTTTATACATATCGAAAAAAGTATTTTTTGACCATTTTTTTTTACTTACACTCACTAAAAGGCCAATTTTTGTATTTTTCTTTTCCCTCCAAAAAAGTAACTCTCTCCCTTTCCTCTCTCCTACCTCTCCCTTTCCCTCTCCTCTCCTTTCTCTCTCCCCTACTCCTCCCCCCCCCCCCCCCCCCCCCCCCCTCTCTCTCTCTCCACTCTCTCTCCTCCTCTTGCCCTCCCTCTCTCCCTATGTCCCTCTTCTCCCTTCCATTTCCTTCCTCCATTGCATCCTGAATTTTAGTATCTATAGTGCTCAACAATATCACAAACCATGTACCTTGCACACCACAATGTGTATATTTCTTTGCCCATAGAGTTTGCATCAAAATTGTCACAAGTGGGTGATCAAAGGTCATGACAACAATGCCGTGCTATAGGTTGACACCAATGTCAACCGTTGAATGGATAACATTTGTACCCATGCGACCGCCACTCCCACCCTACTTTAAGAAGTCTCTTGATGTTTCTTCAATATGTTGGGAGAGGGAAGGCATGCCTATTGGGATAATGTAAGTGATAGCGTATACACTCTAATTTGTTTTCTGTTGCTTTTCTTCCTTTTAAAATGTTCAATTCAAATTTTGAACCATTTCTCATCAAAATCTCTTGTGTGTATGTGTGTATACCTAGCGCGTGTGCGCGTGCGCGCACACACACACATACACACTCCTCACTCACCTCCTTGGATTTCATTGTAAAGTTTGTATGACCTTCTTATCTTTGACCTAATAAAGATTAAACACCATTTTTTTCTAAAACAACCTTCTTTGTTATATCATCTTGTAGGTAGGTTCTTCAAATCCATGCTTATTCATGGTGGGTAGTCTCATTATAATGTATATTTTAGCATTGTTTAGTCCAAGTTAGATGAAAATACCTACAAATTTGTATAGCATACACTTAGAATGTGTGTTTGTTATACAACTTGCAAATGTAGAACTCATGTGTTTTTTATTTGAGCAGGTCTCTAAACTGTCAAGTGACCTCTTACTATGTTAGTTGAGTGGTGGTCTTTGTGATAGTGTCTCAAGCTACTGGCATAACGTGAATCACTTTTGGCGGCACAAAACTCTCCTCAAGCAATTTCATTGTATAATTTAATGCAGCTCCCACCACAACAACCATTATGCTAACATGGAGGGATCCTTAGTAGGGAAATAAAAAAGCTTTCCCTGAGCAAGACATTCTTTCCTAACAAGGAACACCCCCACAAGAGATAGTTTTATGTAATAGGTTACCATGAGTACATTATGTCATGAAATAGATGCAATAACTATGACTACACCTCCCCTTATATACTCTTCATGACCATATCTTGAACAACATTAATAAGAAGCAATTTGAACTCTATTGTTTTTGTTGTTGAGCTAGAGCACCCTATCTCTACCATAATTTGATTTTGTCAATAACCTAATTTAGATTTGTAACATTTTAAGTGTAAA
Source organism: Adiantum capillus-veneris (assembly GCF_014529385.1). Taxonomy (NCBI): domain Eukaryota; kingdom Viridiplantae; phylum Streptophyta; class Polypodiopsida; order Polypodiales; family Pteridaceae; genus Adiantum; species Adiantum capillus-veneris. The sequence goes on along the minus strand of NC_140938.1, from coordinate 37,007,139 downwards.
TTCCTTCTTGCTTTGGCTATTTTGTAAATAAAAACGTATAATAGTGTAGAGTCCAATCTCTAAATGATATTTAAGGAATAAACCTTGGTAGAATTTCCACCATGTACTTGTGCCATCCAAAACATAGCATATATTAATATAATTGTGTTGCTTGATTACCAATCAAGGAGAATTTCCTTGTTTATTACTTGATTCCTTCTTAGAGAGAAAGAGAGAGAGAGATCTACAAGTTGGTCTATATATGGTAGTCTCTTATAAGTTGATGAACTCTAACAGCATTGAGATTTGACACATAGGAAGATAAAATGTATAAGAAGATTTAATGAACTAATCTTCTCAAAAGTAACCTTGAGTTGAGGCTCTACCCAATTATGTACTCTTTGAAAACAAGAATGCAACAACTTGTGCTATGATAAGGTAAGATTCAGTATTTTGATAAGTAAGCCCTAAATTCATCATTCTTGGGCATTTACAAAGACCTTAGGGGCGACTTGAAGTATCCCAATCTTGTGTATGTTGCATTTTTAAGGTCTTCTAGAATAGACTTCTCCATGCTAAGGCCCTAGGGACTCTCAACAAGAGGGGCCACAAGGGAGCGCGATCTAGCTAAGCAGGGATTCTTGTTTAGCAGTTTTGCGCGCTCTTATGGCTACTCTTTTTGAGGGTTCCTAGGTCCCTAGCATGGTCCTAGGACCCTTTAAAAAAAAATCCATGGAACTGGCTCCCATATCAATCATGAATTTATTGTGTAAAAGAAGATTTTCTTTTTATTACTATACTATAATATCTTACAAGTTGGTAAATGGTTCTTGAATTGTTCCATCGTGATTAAAGAAGAATTCTTTGTGCTAAAGAAGAAAGATATGTTCATGGAGAAATCTTGCTAAAGCAGAGTGTCAATCCCTCATACAAAAGTGAGTATCGAGACACTCCTAATCACATGGTGAATATCATCCAATTTTGACTAAAAATACATACAAAATCTATCCCAAAATGCATTTATTTTCGGCCTTTAGGGGCGGTGCTCCCAAACTCCCCTGCCAAGGGGGTCCTACATAGCTATCGGCGGCCCCCCTTGGATTCCCTCAGTGACAGTAGTCCAGAGATGGGATCCAAGGTAAACATGTGATAGAAAAGGGACCATGCTCCATCTCCTACCATAATGGTATAGTTTGTTGCACCCAACTATTGAGCACTAATGAACTTAGTGAAGATACTATAGTATTAAGTAAACTACCCAAGATAGTGCTGCTGATTGTAATGCCTCTAATTTGGCTACCAAAAGTCTACTATTAAAAGTTGAAGAAAAGAAGCATTTTGTATTTGAAAAGATCTACAAAAATAGTGCACATACCTTGTTACAAACCAAATGAAGTGTCAAACATAGAATTGATCTTCAAAATAAAGACAAGATGGACTTAGAAATAAGAAATGGATTATAGTGTTACACATTTTACATAGCATCATCATCAGCATGATGTAAAATATTTAATTAAAGAGGATGAGGGACATTAGGAATAGCAAGGAATTCTTGAGAGGCATGTGGTACTTGTTTGATAGCAAGGTAAGGATAGTTATACAAGGAATGATATTCTTGGCAAGTTTTGCTCATCCTCCACCTTGAAAACCAAATCACCTTTAAGGTACTCTTGTGGTAGCCACCCACTATCTATGCCTTTATTATTGTGGCATTGAAATATGGTGAGCTTATTCTTTGGCTATCTTTGGAGAACATAGATTTCCCTGTAGGAGTAAAGGGAAGTATAAGGAGAAAGATGAGTTTTTTTGGTACTATAATGGAGATGGAATAAGGGCATGCGGTTGCTTGATATTGCAATGGAAGGATTGTAAGGTTCCTCACAATCCAAGAATAGAGTGTTTTCCATCTCTACACATGGTTGCTTGTCCATGTCTCCTAAAAACAAGTTGAAGTAAACACCAAACTTTGTGAGCACAAAGGGATAAAGTATAAAATGATATCATTCTAATAATGTAGTGATAATTATACAAAAAAGAAACTAGGAGAAGCTTGAACAACTCTTCATAGATAATGATTTGTATAAGATTCAATCGCATGCTATGCAACACTAGATGGTGCACCAAATCCACCAACAAAATATCACACCCTAATGATATGAGAAACTTTGCTTACTTTTGCTGATAGAGGTGAATCCCTAAGTGTTCGAAGCCATAAAGAGGTTGTTTGTCTCTAGCATGACAAAGTTAGAGATGGAGATGCTATCAAGCTTTGAATATAAGCTACAAGAACACTCATCACCATTCTATCCTTATGTTGGAGGTGAACCCTTGCAACGACCACTCGCCACTTGCACCTCCTATTGTTATGGCCTACAAGTCCTTTGAGCCCATCCTTTTGCTACCTTTGAGAGTAGAGGTCTGCATGTAGTGCGAGTGAATTAAAGTAGTACTAGTAGGAGGAGGAGGATCTTGTTTCATGTTGCAATGAAGGTGAGAGAAAGGGGGTGGGGGGAGCTAGCTTGGTGTAAAAATATGTGGTGGACATGGGGAAGAGAAGGGGGAGGAGCTTGCTTGGTGCTACAATGGAGCTGGAAGAAAGCTAGTAGAGAGAGAATGTGTGACTATAAGGTGCATGTGGTTGTTGTGGCAATGGAGAGCTTGGGAAAATATTTGTAGAGAGAGAAAATTACTTTTTAGCTATAGGATAGGTTTGAAAAGGATTTGGAGGATGAAAAGTGATGTTTTGAATTTTTTTATTTTTTTCGGTTTGTAAGTGTACGTTTTTACTTTTAAAGATAAAAAAGTGATTTTTTAATCATAAAATAGGTTTGAGGGGCCTTTAAGGAGGGAAAATATGAGTTTTGATTTTTTTGAAAATTTTAAATTATAATTGTGTTTTTGAATCCACGCCAAAAAGTGAGGGAAAAGAGGTCAAAGTCCCCCCCCCCCCCCCCCCCCCCCCCCCCCCCCAGCCCTCTTCTCTTAGCCACCTCCCTTACCTTCTCACTAGGTAAGAGGCCATTAAGAGGTGTAAGGCTACCTTGTCCCCCTACATTTTTGAGGGTACAGAGCGTGTCCACCACCCTCTTTCTATTGGCTAGCCTCTAATTAACCTTAATCCCAAAGGGTTCCTAGAGGGTTCATATTTCTCCTAATGTTAAGGTAAAGAACATACCCTTGCACTTGGATGTCACCTTTCTAAAGCTTTTCCTTGATCCAAAGCTATGGGTCGACCATGTACCTAGGAGGTACTTGGGTTCGATGTTCAAGTTGAGCATCAACATATAATTCCCTCTCTACATAGGAGTTTGGAACAAGATAATCTCTAATCCCTTTCAAAGTTTGAATCACTTCAAATCCAACAACGTAGTTGAAAAAGACATTTCTTGCAAAGTCACTTGGGAGTTCATCTAAAAACAAGACAAGGAGAGGGAAGACTTACTACACATGAATATCAAAATTAAGTATACGCTCTTCATTCATCAAAATTTGATTTTTATGGTTTCTTACAACATTATGTATGTTTTGAAGCTAACTCTCTAAATATCACTTAACTCTCATTACTGAAAATTCTCTTAGACCTCTCATATGATAATGTGGTGTATAATTATCCTCTACTCTTTCTTTTCCTATAATGGCTGCAAGTGCTTTAAATTTCTTGGCAACTTTGACAATTCCAAGCATATATGAGTGAATTGCCAAGTAAAAGTATATAAACCCTAGGCCACATTCTAAGTTGGAGTACTCTGAGGTTGGCAAACCAATCCTTTGGGCTATCATCAATGTAGATAAAGAATTGGATAAAGGTTTCTTGGTTTCGAGAGATAACTATAGTCAACACTCTTCTAGTAAATCATGATTCCCGGTGTAACAAAGAATTTGGTCACAATCTCAAGATAAAAGAGTTCCCGTGCATCCCTTGTTGAACATTTTCATATTGTTGAACACTACGACCAAAAATTTGTTCCTTTGCTAAAGCTTTCAGATGTCACCTTAGAAACCATTGTTAACTACAAAAGAAACATTCAAAGAAGACCTTAACACAATTGTATATCACTCCAATCAATTTATCATAACCCAATACCACATAAATCCACACAAGAAGACAATTCAAGCAAGTGTGACCAATCAATGTTACTCATAAATTCATTGTGAATACAATATCCTTTCTCAATCAACATGCATGAATGCATGCATGATGTGTAACTAACCCTACTAGCATTAGGTTTCAGGCCATCCCTATAACCTTAGGCTTTGATACCAGGTGATAGATATCCCTCACTAGGGGTCTATGCAAAAAAATACACAATTTGCACTTTTATACAATTTCAATATATATCAGAGTTGCAAAACCATTTGCATAGGGGGGGAGTTTCTCAGTGCCGGACCTAGCATGGAGTTTAAGCCATGAGCCGACTGCATCTACAGGCACCTAGCAACTAGCTCTACCTCTAAATGGGTGATATGAATGAAAGCGTACTCAAGAAAAATAACAAAGGTGGAGGGTGAATATATGTGTACATCGTATTGCAGGAATACGATGTACACATATATTCACCCTACACACACACACACACACACACACACACACACATATATATATATATATATATATATATATATATATATATATATATATATATATATATATATATATATATAGAGAGAGAGAGAGAGAGAGAGAGAGAGAGAGAGAGAGGAGGGCAAAATAGAGTGCATAGAGACACATGAGAATGAAAAAAGAGAATCTTAAAATACCCCAAACAGGCAACTATGAATTAATACAATAACAAAATTTGGGTATATCGTAACATCAAAATATAAATGACGAGAAGAGCACCAGACCCTATGTAGGGATTGACTGGTCCACCCGTCCACTTCCGCTCTACTACGGGTAGAGAGAATTTCAATTAGTAGGGAACAAAACAAAACACCTCCAAAGTACCTGAGACGGACATAAGCTGAGACCGCTTCGTCTCCCTCCATGAACCCAAGCTCTGAAAGGATCCCAAATACAATTAAGTGGTAGGAAATCAACAGCAACCACACCAGTTTAGGCACCACACCTCTTCAATGCCCAACATCGGATTTAGGCAAATCCAAGGTAAGAGACTTGAAATGTTAGTTGTGTAGGTCATCTAACCTCTAAGACACTAACCGTGTAGATGAGCCTAACACAAAATAAGTAGATCTAAGAAACACCCCTGATCCAGCAAAGCCCAAATCCTTGAACCTTTCATCTAAGGCTAAACAATCTAGGTGATCCTTATCTTGTAGCGACACTATTATGAAAAACATAACACATGAGTCTTATCATAATAGCATCTTCCATATGCACAAGCAATATTTTCAAATAATCAGATTGTAGAGACTCTTACACATCCACCGTAAACCATCAAGATCACTTCATAATTCAATCCAAGACCATAATCCATAATCCAATAGCATCACATAGGTGAGAACTCCACCCAACTTAGGGTGATGCACAACCAATCATTCTGCAATTTCGACAATATTTCAGTAGTGCAACCATATCCCAAAAAAATGACGCAAAAGCCACATCGCCTTTCGCAATCAAAATCAGAACCATCCATGAGGTATCTCACCCCTTTACCATAAACCAGATTCTTTATGAACCAACTCCCACACTTGGACTTTGACCATACTCACAGTAATAAAATTGAAACACACATGATCCTTAAGAAGTGAACTTCTAATGCATAAAAGAATTCTGACAAGTGACTAAACATGACTTAAAAATCCCATTTTGAGAATGTTTTACCATGCATAAATGATGCACCATGACCACATCTCACCCCCTTAGCACATAGAGCTAGTTCTACCCTAGAAGGGTGAAAAGCAATATACACATGCACATGAGTCATCCACATCTTTCATGAGGATCTATACATCATATGACATCAACCCATCAACACATCCCTAATCCAAAACACCCCACCACTTTGGTCAAGCACATGCCATAACTTCATGTATATGCCAAAAACAATTTATTGCTATTTTTGGGTGCATGTATAACATGCAAATGAAAGTATTCAACCTCAAATCAGTGCATCAATCTCATCCCCATAACATGGAATAACACCTTATTACCTCACTTTGTCTATATGAGATTTATACAAACAATCGTAACAAAAAAAGAAAACCACCTTCTTCATATTTGTCTGTACGGTCCAGCTTGTCTAACTATACACCCCCATATAAGTTTATGGTCATCAAACACTTGAATTCAAATTACTAAAAAAAACCATAAAACATATGTAACCCACTCTTGAAACTCATGACACTATATGGTACTCCCCCTCGGTAGCACCCCTACACATATGGGTAACCCCGTACAAGGAACGATTAACAACTCACTCTCATGAAGTGGTATCAATGATTTAAATACATTTACAAAAAATTTTAATCATGTTTTTGGTTTGAATAAGTGGGTTCCTTCATCCGATGGATCTTTATAGGGGTTTCCCAAGGAGCCTAGGGTCCAAAATATTGACTAGTGCAGTGGAGAGCAAGCTATATTTTGATCATAAATCTTTGCTCATGCAAAATTTTCACACGACACATGAGAGAGGAAATTCTCTAAATGATGTGTTTAATATTTGGTTCAAAGGGTTTGACCTGATTCATAGTGGTTTGGGAGATACGATCAAAATAATGCTCTTATTGTATTATACATAATGTGAAATGAAAAGCACCTTTTATGCATCTACATGACCATAAATACATCGTGTGTATAAATCAACGCACTAAACATGATGAAACAAGCATGGAGCATCCTTGTACATATTCAATAAGCCCGTACATGTCCTCATATACAAAAAGGAAACCATCGAGAGGATAGTTACTCAGAAACCAAGTAGAGAGAGAAAGAGATGATGGCTATGGAGTGTAGAGCTTCTTACCGTACTTGAGAAGTTATTATTGGATGTCAAAATGCTTCTTTATTTGTCATAAGAGAGCAATGATGACCCACAAAGTTGTTGAAGAATGCGCACATTGTGAAAAGAGAAGAAAAGATATTAAGTAAGTACAGAGAGAGCATTCTTCTTCTTCTTCTACTACATGTGATGTGATTTCCATTTTTCTCTCACCTAGAGAAAAGCGCATTAGTGATGCATGGCAAATGCACCACTCCGTATAATACGTACGTATAGTCGTGTGGTAGTAGCGCAACTATCAACACTAAAAACTAAGAATTGTGGGTGAATTTATAGGTATTCTATCGGAGTGTATCCCAAGGTAGTAGCTAGCACCCCCTCTTTGCATGGAATAGTTTCCCATCTTTTGGAACTTTGCTAAAAAGAAGCCTTTGCTTTTGGTGGTCAATCCTCACCTCTTTTTTTTTTCAATATTTATAGCCAAATTGATTAATTGGACAATGTCCTGGCAACTAATGTGACCGTGACTAAACTATGATGCACCGTGATGTCCCGACATAATTATGACTCTCTCCTACTATTTCAACGTATTTATAGTATCGCTTTTCATAAAAATAATTTTTGTAAAAATTTCATTTAATCCCGTTTCATGGGATGATCGTTTTTATACCCAACGGTGGCTAAAAATATTATTTTTATATTAGGTCATTCTAAAATGCACGTTGCTTTTCAAAAAAATCAAAAAGCACTAAAAGCTAAAAATAACATAAAAAGTAATTTTTTTTAATAAAAAAATTTGAATCACTGTTACCCTTTCCACCCAAACAAGAAATCAAACTTGCTTTTCACTAAAAAACAACATAAATCATAAAAGGCTAAAAATAGTGTGAAAAGCAGATTTTAACAAAATTGGACCATAGCATTCTTGAGACTCATAGATTAAGGATCCAGCTGTAAAAAAGCTAAGAAAACCAAAAAAAAATTCAAAATCGAACCAAAAGTCCATTTGACCTACTGGAATATGAAAACGGCCTTGCTTTTCATTTCAAAACATTACAACATTGTCAAACGAGCGTTCTGAACTAAAAATTCATGAAGTGGACATTGGGATTTATTTTTTACTTTTAAAAGAGACCCAAAAATTGGGGATCTTACACTTATCAGTACTATTCACTTCCAAGGCAACACATAATGTCTCTTCTACCAAAATAGGTGCACACTTGATGTACTAAAGATGAGTTTTATCGATGGTATTGCTAAAACTGCTATGTGAAGGTAGCGACTAGCTTGACACAACAGGGGCAACAAATTACTTGAAATTTCATGAATGCACACAAAGATGGAAAAGATAATAGAGAAGTTCAAGGGCACATAATACTAGAGTATTAACACTAAATGTGCTAATCTGAATAATTCTCCTAGAATGATGGGATTGTGTACAACGTGGGGGAAAATACTTTCCTATTGAGGGGACAAAGTACCTCCACACTCCTAAGTATGCTCACATGAATCACTATCGTAATATAGTAGCAAATCCCCCTTGAGAGTGATGCCATGAACATGACCTAGCGCTCTTGTATAGGAAAGTGTTTGATCCTAATGTGATCAATCCACAGAGGTGTGTAAACATAATGCGATCAATCCACAAAGGGGAGTACCCAAAGATTTGTAAAAAGCTTCAAACTTCTCACAAGATAAAGTCTTTGTGAAAAGATTTGGATGGTTTACATATGCCAAGCAAACCTCTCCTTCATAGAGCTCACTCTCAGACATGATGATAAAGCACCTTAATGTGGTTTTGGCCATGGAATGTTAGCTAAATTCTTGCAACTACTAATGTGCATTGACTATCATTGAAAACAGTGGTGGAAAAAGGCTACCTAGCACTCAACTTAGTCATAAGGCATATGAGCCAAATACACTAAACCATAGCTGTGAAAGCTATCCTCTAGTCAACCTCACAACTAAACTGGCCGTTGAAGGTAGCTTCTTGCTCAACCTAGGTATACATGAGATATCAAGCACAAAAAAAAGACAACCAACGGACACTTGTGTGTGTCATGGAGACCAACCAATTCTTGTCCATGAAGTACAAATGGTTCCCAAAAGAGGAAGAATGCATTGGACCAGACACTATGGACAAACTATACCTTGTGAGTAGCCCACATAGGATCATCCCCTTAGAAAACTTAGAATGAGCATTTTACTGCTTTCACAAGGTACCAATTAAAGCAGCTATAGTAGCAAGGTAGCCCTTACACTCTATCTTAAAAGAAATCAGGGCACTCCATAGATTGTGTATAGCTCGAAGGTTATGGATGCAATGACAACATTGCACAAATGTCTAGTGGGGTGCAATAAAATTTTAGCAAAAACTTATGTCAATTTCATGAAACAACAAACACAACATGCTTAACAATGTAGAGAACAAAGCCATGATAATTTCTTGAGCATGCCATCTCAAAACTAAAAATAGAGTCATGCAATTATCATGCACATTGAAGCATAATCATTTCATCATCGTCCCCTTGATAGCTATGGTGAGCAAATTAATGAGCCACTCATTGATTGATCGTAATTAGAATAGACTTAAACTTGTACATGGATGCAAAATAAGCGTGATTCAATAAGAATAAAGTGCCTCTATATAGGCATATACGAAGAGGCAACCTATTGACCGTAAGGCATGCATACGACTACCCATGCACAATTCAAAGGTTAAGCTTTACACAAAATAAGCTTGATTCATTAAGCATAAAAGTGCCTCTATATACATAAGGCATGCATGTGGTTGCCCAATCAAAATTCAAAAGGTATGCTTTACACATGGTTTATCTTCACACACAATGGGCTAAATCTATAATTGCTTCCACATGTCGAACGCCACAATCCTTGATTGCTCCGTGAATAGAAATCCCCCACCACTTTTTGCTCTCTTCCCAAAACACGGCTAGCATAGTTGGCACCTCCAGAGAGAAAATCAAAAGGTAAAGAGAGAGACAAGGTCAGCGATTTGAGTGCAGTTGGAAGAATTTAGAGCTCTTTGCTTTTGTGGGATATATACATACTCCCGATGAGCATCGTAGAAGATTCTTTTTGATACTCTTTTTGGACATGTGGAGCGCGTCGTTTACTTATTTAGGTGAAGGTAAAAAAATGTGGAGAGTATCATTACAAGGGCTCATGAGCGCTTGATGCAGAAGATACAGACGCACATGACCACCACAGCTAAGACGAAGACGATGGCTGCCAGCAAGTCCAGCCCTATGTCGCCTCCTCTCGCGTGGAATGCTCCACTCCTCGCCTCCGCTCTTCGCATGTAACAGGTCAGGCTCATCAACATCACTGTCAAGCCCACCTCTCCCTTGGTCTGCATGTATGCGTGCATGGTTGTGGAGAGAGAGAGAGAGAGAGAGAGAGAGAGAGAGAGAGAGAGAGAGAGAGAGTTAGTCATTCTTGATGGGTCTTGTGTATGTATGTCTGTGTGTGGGCGTGCAATCTCCTCAAACAGATTCGAGTTCTTCTACACAGAGAGAGAGAGATAGAGAGGGAGAGAGAGAGAGAGAGAGAGAGAGAGAGAGAGAGAGAGAGGCTTTATGCGGTCCCGGGATTTCTTGAGAGGGTTACATTCTGTGGAGTCTCCTCGACTACTTGTTCAAAGACGTGTGCCGCACATGGGTCGCCTCCCAACCTCTATTTCATAAGTATAATTGCTCTCCCTAGCTCTCCATTTTTCCTTGCCCCTTTTTTTCCTTGCCCCTTTTTTGAGTGTAGGCTTCTTACCGTACTTGAGAAGTTATTATTGGATGTCAAAATGCTTCTTTATTTGTCATAAGAGAGCAATGATGACCCACAAAGTTGTTGAAGAATGCGCACATTGTGAAAAGAGAAGAAAAGATATTAAGTAAGTACAGAGAGAGCATTCTTCTTCTTCTTCTACTACATGTGATGTGATTTCCATTTTTCTCTCACCTAGAGAAAAGCGCATTAGTGATGCATGGCAAATGCACCACTCCGTATAATACGTACGTATAGTCGTGTGGTAGTAGCGCAACTATCAACACTAAAAACTAAGAATTGTGGGTGAATTTATAGGTATTCTATCGGAGTGTATCCCAAGGTAGTAGCTAGCACCCCCTCTTTGCATGGAATAGTTTCCCAGCTTTTGGAACTTTGCTAAAAAGAAGCCTTTGCTTTTGGTGGTCAATCCTCACCTCTTTTTTTTTTCAATATTTATAGCCAAATTGATTAATTGGACAATGTCCTGGCAACTAATGTGACCGTGACTAAACTATGCTGCACCGTGATGTCCCGACATAATTATGACTCTCTCCTACTATTTCAACGTATTTACAATACCGCTTTTCATAAAAATAATTTTTGTAAAAATTTCATTTAACCCCGTTTCATGGGATGATCGTTTTTATACCCAACGGTGGCTAAAAATATTATTTTTATATTAGGTCATTCTAAAATGCACGTTGCTTTTCAAAAAAATCAAAAAGCACTAAAACCTAAAAATAACATAAAAAGTAATTTTTTTTTAAAAAAAAAATTGAATCACTGTTACCCTTTCCACCCAAACAAAATTTGAATCACTGTTACCCTTTCCACCCAAAAATTTGAATCATTGTTATCCTTTCCACTGCATCTTATATTGGTATGACAAATGTTTGACCATATATAAACTCCGTAGCCATATAACTAGTTACAGAGGTATGTGTTGTACGATCAGCCCATAAAGCATATGGCAACAATCTTGGCCACTAACCAAGTTTTCCCTTGCAAGCCTTAGTAAATCTTTGATGATTGGAGGATGCCCAGCCTCTTTCACTTTTTTCATTGCCTTCAGAGTTGTAAGGTGTAGTAAGGCAAATCTTGATTCCTTATATGGAAAAAAATTCCTTTGCTTTCTCGACATCTAGCTCACCTCTGCCTGCATTAATTTTTTCCACATAACCATAACAAAAAACCACATTATCAAGAAGGAATTTGCATACAGCTTCTATGGTTTTTGTCCTTAACGTCGGTCCTTCAACCTGGTTCGTTAGGTCCTCTCGTGCAAGAACTAAGTATCTCATCTGCTAGAGTCCTAAGGTCATTGTGACTATATCCACAACCCTTTTATAGACATGGATAGTAGATATATAGGGTGCAAGCCATCACGATATTGTATATTTGAATACGTTTGACAAGTTATACATGACTCTACATATTGAGATACATCTTTATACATACCCTTCCACCAATATTTTTTTTTCAACTTAGAGAAGGTTGCCCACATATCTCTGTGTCCAACCCATAGACTCTCATGAAACTCTTGCATGAGCGTTTCTTGTATCTTTTTATTACATATAACCCTTTGTGGTGTAGCACCCTTTTGTTTAGAATGCCTCCATAAGTAACCATCCCTCAGAAAGTACCCATATGCTTTCTTGCATATTTTCTTGAACTCTTGTTCACACCAATCATTTTGTTTTGTTAGTGTATCAAGTAGCTTCCAATATATTAGCTATATGTTCATAATGTGGAATCCAAATAACATAAATACACATGCTCTCAAAAACTTTTTAATCTTAGTGATGCTAGTCCATGTTTCCGTCATTCTTTGGATGACATCTATCTTTGTTAGACAAGGTTTACTACTATATGGCCCGCACATGTACCTCAGAATAAGCCCTTCATTGACACCAAACATATAATTTTTCATTGACAAATTAAGATTCACTTCTTTTAGCCTATACAAAATTTTATCACAATCATTCATGTGATTTTTCACAAACTTGTGGCACCTCCCAAAATCCAAAGCTTCCTCTTCTTCATATCCTTTGATAAGCAAATCATGAATGAAAGACATTTTGGTTTGAGGAATAAAGTCTTGTAAGACCTTATTCACATCATTGATCATATATGCAAACGAGTTGGTTGTTCTTTGCGATTAGGTACACATTCTTACCAAGCCCAAAGGTGTCCTCATGCTTGTTAAGTCCCTACTTTTAATAGCTAGTTAGAATTGATCATACCCTAAGTAGAGATTCCCCATTAAATAGATGGCCTTTCATACAAATGCCTCTACAAACTCATCAACAATTGATTCTATACCCACATTCTTGATTGTGACCTTGTTTACATGTTGTATGTCTTGGATAAAACGCAAAGCACCATTCTTCTTTGGGATTGTGAATTACCTATTTGAGTATGGAGCATAAGAAGACTTCAAAATCCTCATTTTAGTTTTCTCATTTAACAATTCTACTAGCTTTGAAAAATTAACCTTTGGAATTGGAATAGGCCGTAGAGTCTAAGGTACATGAGGTATCGCAAAAATTACCATAGGACTTATAATAAAAGGATTAACACATCCTATCTCATGTGGCTAAAATGCAAAATCCTTACCATGTTTTGAAAGCATTTCTTTGAAGCACTTTGTCTCCTCCTTTGTTAGAAGGAATAGTTCACATACTTTCAAAAGTAAATGTAGCCTTTGATGTGCTATGTGTGGTCTAGATATCAGCTCGTCAAATACTCTGATTGTAGGAAACCCAACAAGGGTACGCAACACCAGGAAGCTTTGGAAAATTTTAATATATGCACAACAAGAATTCCTTTGTAAATGATGACACTTACTATTGAGATATTCTCCTGCAATAATTATCTTGTAAAATTTGCTTCTTCAAGTAAGAACTCTTTCAAAATTTCTTCTTGACATGCTTTTATATATGATTAATACAAATGAAGCCCCCTTGAGATTTGAGTCTACTCAAAAGTTTTGAAAGTTTTTAAAATAATTTAGGGCTTTTTGAAATTTTGGATTAAAATTTTCTAAATTTAAGAGGTATTCAAAAAAGGTTTGAGATTTTCAGATTTCTCCTCTTCCTCCTTTCCCCCCTCTGTCTCTACCTACAATAGGCATCAAGTAATAAGTAGGGGTTACCCCTATTGTATACATTTATGGCACCTCTATTTAAAACCCCCCTTCCTTACACTCACATGTGATATCATACAAAACTATATAGTGACTCCCCCGGGGTAACTTGAGGCATCATGTAGCAAGTGTAATGCATCCCATCTTCCAAACCACTTATGTATGTCTTGCATCCATCCCATGCTTAAGATCTTGCTTTTATACGTCTTTTGAACTTTTTGGCTTGCTTCCCATGCAATTGTAAGAAGTCTATCTAAGGGGTTTTGATGCATTTTTATCATGTAATCCACAATCCTTTCCATGCCCATAACCTCAATTGAAGAGATCCTGACTCAAGAAGTGGGAGCATATATGGTGATTAACTTGAAGAAAGTTTGTAAGAAAACGCTTTTGGACATTCTCAAACTTTTTTGCTTCCAAACGATTCATATCACATTCATGTCACTTGTGATTGCCTGAAATCTCAAGGCCAAGGTACTTAAAGCTCTCAACAGCTTCAAGTGTCTCATTGTTGTACATAATGCATGGCTTCTCCTTATGGTTGATTTTCACAAGCATAACCTTTGTTTTGGATTCATTAACAATTAGTCCACTATGCAAGCAAAAGTTCTCAAGGACAACCATAAACTTTTGTGCATCCTCTAAAGTGTATGCTAGAAGTACTACATCATCCGCATAAAACAAAAGCATGATTATTGCATTGCAAATAGTGACCTCTTCAACGCCTTCTTCGTGCATAAAGTCAAGTACCATTTGTTCCAATTGATTGATTTATAGACCAAAGAGAGTAAGCAACAACGAATATTCTTGTTTAACTTCAATAGTCCTTGCAAATGTTTTTGAAATTCCTCTCCCCGTGTGCAATTAACACATCACCATCTCATAGATTATGGAAGTTTCAGAGTGAGTGAAAAAAAAAACACTTTTGAAATGGATAGCCAAGCCAAAATAGGGATTCTCTCCATCAGAGTTGTTTAGGGAATTTAAGCAATGATATACTCAACTAACAAGGATAGAGAAAGGTCACATTGGACTCAAATTAGACACAGTACAAGCAGCAAGAAAAGAACTTCAAGAAAACTTGGAGCTGCTACTTGAGGACAAAGATGCTGAGCAAGGACTAAAGACTAATTGGAATGATGTTGAAGATGTTATCCCACTGCTTGTAAAGCAATAAAGAAGAAGAGACAAGTGATAGTCAACACTTCTACTCTGATCTCCTTGGCTGTCGAAAAGATGATAAAATATTCTACTATAGCTCCAAAAGTTGATGAATTTGTGGTAGATGAGATTCTAAAAGGCATGCGAGAATTAAAGCTAGTGTTCTTTAAGGATGGTACGATCCACTCAAAAAAGATAGGTCTACCCTTGAGAACTAACTATGAGAAGAGAGGAATACAAAATTTAGTAGAGGATATGGCTTCTAACCATGCTATATCTGCAATTGAGGCTACTACTTATGGAGCAAAGATCGAGCACTCCAATGATTCTATGAGTAATGATGATGGTAAGCTGTGGCCAAATGTTGTGGAACTTTCTAGAAAAGTAAAGCTTACAAAGGAGATCCTACATGAGGCACGGGATTGCACACACCTAGAAACAAGATAGAATGATAGGACTAACACGTGGTATATAGCAAAAACATGAGAGGACTGCAAGAAACCTGTTTTGCAAAAAAATTGCACTGACAGAATTTTTTCACAAAAGGATGAAATTGTACTGAAAATGAAGGGTAAAATGAATTTGAATAAAAATTTTAAGAAAACCAAGCTCTTATAGCTCTCTCACAATATTAAATTGACATGCTGATGCTCACTGAAACTCACATAAGAAAAAGTGAGCAGACGGGTATTGGTGACACTAATGACTATGCCTAGGAGGATGCAACTTGCTCTTATACCAATTGTTGGCAATAGGGTTGCAAGGAAATACACATAGCTTGGAGAATATAAAGAAGCTCAAGGCACACAACAGAGAATGTATTGCTTTTTAGTGCACAATAGAAAAATAAGCTAGCACTAGAAAGATAAACGTATTTAAAATGCACGAGTAAGAAAACCTCCTAGTGAGAGAAAAAATGCTTTGACGGTCCTAAGTGTGTTGACACATATCACTACTATATATATGTTAATAATAGTTCAATGATTTGGTTCAAAAATCTTTGAAAACCACGTGCAAAGAAAGAAAAGCTCTAAAGAGCCAAATCTGGCTCCAATTTCAATTCCAATCTGGCTCCAATCCAAATCTGGCTCTAGAGTTGAAGGACAACTCACAGAAAATAAGAAAGGGACTTGGAACAAAAAGCTTGAAAAATTGTCCACGCAATGTGATATTTTTCGAAGGATGGGTAGACCTCTTGCAGTAGATATGACACACTTAACTACCATCCAACCCTTTGAAGTATTCATAAAGTGGAGATTAGACTTCATGGACCCTTCAAGAAGAAAATACCCAATAAGAATAAGTACATAATAATGGCAACATGCTATATATGAGCAAGTGGATTGAAGCCAAACAACTTTCAAATAACACAACAAAATCCACAACTTGGTTCATTTATGAATATATCATTTGTTTATATAGTTGTCCTCTTGAAATAGTTCTAGATTAGGGAAGTTACTTCATCAATGAAACTATTTATTTTGGTAAAAATAATTTTCATAAAGCATCACAAGTGAACAACTTATTATTCTAAATGTAATGGTTGGACTAAAGAAATAATTAAGACCATGAAGACAGTTCTAAATAAAATTATGACATAACATGGGAGAGAGAAATAGATTGATAAATAGAAAATATGGAGTAAGAAAAATAGACAAATGAAATAGAGAATTTGTATTGGTATAAGATAATGATTGCAGAAAGAGCATAGCTCGTTTCATAACCTCTTGACCACTCTCGAGCTATCTCACTCTCAATCACAATCACAGACTAAATAGAGAGTCTGTATTAATGTAAGATAATGATTAGCTCGTCTCATAACCTCTTGACCATCCTTGAACTATTGCACTCTCAATCACAATCCAATCACGCTTCCAATTTCAATCACAATCACAATCACAATCACAATCATAATCACACTCTAAGTCACAATCATGCTCACAATATCAATCACAATCACAATCATGTAGCCTCTCCGATTATAGAGATCATCTCTTAGAATAGGTAGTTGAAAATAGGCTTTTTTTATCACCGAACTTCTGTCTTTAGGAAAGTGAAAAAAAAAAGACCCAAAAAGAGACCTTATTAGGCTATTTTTATCACCGAACTTCTGTCTTTAACAAAGTGGAAAAAAATAGACCCGAAAAGAGACCTTATTTACATGAACACAAAAAAGGTACTAAAAATTATCTCCCAATAAAAATTAGAGAACCTTTTTAGTCCTAAAATTTTGGCCATTTTCATTGGCACGTATCTCCCAAATTGCTCTGAATCTTTCTGGGACTGTCTCATATGAAATTGTTTCTCATTGAGTGTAACAAACTTGGACACCCCAAGTGAGGATTCTACCGCGACACAACAGAGATTCGCTTCAAAAAACTTCACAAATTTAAGAGAGAGTCGACACGGCCCTTCATAGTTCGTGTCAAGAGATATTGGCCCCAGAGACTGGTGCCCCTTTTGACATTTCTTTTTATATTAATCTTTGAGCAAAGTACAACCGGCCTGTAGGTGCCGGCCTGTAGGTGCTCACTCTCAAACTCTGCGTCTAGATGCTCTGCAGAGTGAGCCCCCTTGGGTTTAATTTAAAGGTTACAAGGGATGCTAAAAGCAGAGCCCCAAAAGCATTAAACTTAAAGCAGTTTGGCTCAAAAGCATCTTTGGCTAAAATCTGCCAAGACTAGCAATCAACGCCAATTGCAAAAATTTGTACAAGCATGCCACCTCAGCACCAACACAAAGTTCCATACATTCTGCCATGTCAGTAGGACTAGCATTAAACTTAAAGCAGTTTGGCTCAAAAGCATCTTTGACTAAAATCTGCCAGGACTAGCAATCAGCGCCAATTGCAAAAATTTGTACAGCCATGCCATCTCAGCACCAACACAAAACGTGGAGTTCCATACATTCTGCCATGTCAGTAGGACTAGCATTAAACTTAAAGCAATTTGGCTCAAAAGCATCTTTGGCTAAAATCTGCCAAGACTAGCAATCAACGCCAATTGCAAAAATTTGTACAGCCATGCCACCTCAGCACCAACACAAAAGGTGGAGTTCCATACATTCTGCCATGTCAGTAGGCCAATGCAAATCACGGGGTTCCGTACAGGTGCCACATCAAGTTCTTGAATTTAACCAAGAACCACCGAATCACTTTACCTTTCGTCTTTCTTTCCTTGTGTGCCAAGATCTTCTCTAGAATGAGTATCTTCTTGCTTTCCTCTCCACTTCAATTTGCTCATTAGGCTCCCCATCAATTGGCACATCACCTTAAAAAGGCTTCAAGAGACTCACATGTATGCATTGTGAAACTTCCAAGTATGGGGTAGCTTGAGTCAAAAGGAGACATCATTTATATTTTGTTTAATCTTGAAGGGGCCATAATACCTCAAGTTGAGCTTTGGAAAAAGCCACTCCTTTCCGTTTTGTTTTCTTAGGCGTGATTTCTCAAAACATAAGAGCACCCAATCGTCTTCCTTTAATTTCAAATCTCGTCGATGTCGATCTACTACCTTCTTATGTCGTTATTGAGATTTTGCTAAAGCCTCTCGAACCTTGGCAAAAGCAATGTTTAAGTCCCTCGTGTACTGCTTCAAAAATCTTGTCCTTAGTGCTTTTTAAATTTGTTAATGACAATCCCAATGCCATCGTGCCCACTATGTGTCTTCGAGAGATCAAAGATGAAATCCATTGCAATACTTTCCCAGGGCGGGTGGGAATGGGTAAAGGCTATAGTAATCCCTGTGGCTTATGCCTGTCAAACTTGACCTTTTGACATACTAGAAAATTGCGAACAAACTCGTCCACACCCTTCTTTTGTTTTGACCAAAATAAATAACGCTCCACACCTTTCAAGGTGGTGTCAATGCCGGGGTGACCCGTAAAAGGTGGTCAATGGCACTCAATCACAACAAACTTCGAATGGCTTTTGCAAGTCTGGCAAAGCCAACACTGGTCCAGTAGTCAGTTTTTCCTTAAGTGTCTGAAGGCAGTCACCTTTATCGATCCCCACGAGAAAGGGACTCCTTTCTGAGTCAAAATGTGCAAAGGGGAAGCTACCTCTGCAAACTTCCAAATCTCACCAATCGCGGATAGTCTCAATCTTGGCCAGGTCCATCTGTACTCCTGCTGCTGAGACGATGTGTCCTAGAAAGTGTATTTCCGACAAGAAAAATTCACTTTTTTTTGGCATTGATAACTAATATGTGATCACGCAATGCCTGAAAGACCTGTAGCAAATGTTGTCAATGTTCTACTTCATCCCTAGAGAAAACTATAATATCATCAAACAAAGTACCAACAAAAGATCGATGCTCTCCAAAAATCATATCCATCATTCGGTTGAAATTCGTTAGAGCATTAATAAGTCCAAAAGGCATCACCAAAAATCCTTATGAACCAAAGCTTGTTTGAAAGGTTGTCTTGTAAACACCTCCCAGAGAAATTCTAATGTGATGATATCGGCTTTTCAAATCAATCCTGTTGAAACAAGAGGATCCCTGAAGTCGGTCAAGAATATCATCAATCCTTGGAATCTGAAATCTATTCTTGATAGTGATTTTATTGAGAGATCTATAATTAATGCACATTCTCCAAGATCCATATTTATTTAATACCAACAAAACCGGAGAGCAGTAGGGTGAAATAATTTATTGGATAAGACCCTTTTCAAGAAGGTCTCACTTGATTCATGATTTCTTCATTGTGGGCTCAGTTAACACGATAAGGTGGCCGCTTCGGTGGTGTGCTTCCAGGAATCAAATCAATAGTATGATTCTCAAGAAGAGATGGGGATAACTTGCTTGGAAGGCCTTTAGAGAAACAATCAACATGTGTGGAGAAAATCTTGGTATTCTTTGTCAAAGTTCAGACATGTCTTTGTTGTGTTCATCATTCAACTCTTTCAAATAGATTGAGTAAACAAAAACAATGGATTTCATTAATTTTGAAATGGGAAAATCCGATACAATAGGGACGGACTTGCCCTTCAATTTTACATCTAGTACAATTTCCCCCCCCCCCCCCTTTTCATTTGTCAAAGACATTTTCTTGGCCTGATAGTCGACCATGGCGTTGGGATGGGGGAAAAGGGACCAACACCCTGCACACAATACACTGCCTCTCTATAGCCCAAAGCAATAGTCCGCACCCCTACCCACACAGAATCGCACAATCTGCAAACGACTGCTGCATACTCCCAGACTCAGACAACCTAGCCCGCATTCAATCAACCACCAAGAATGTCCACATGACATCACCCTCTTGGGAGCACCCTTATTGAAAGGAAAGCAATCTCAATAACCTTGAGCACCCTAAGATTATTGACACATATGATACGTTTGGCTACAAGCTAGTGGATATCCTCTTGCACACATAATGTTGTCGCACATCTGCCATTCACATTCATGAAACACCATTGGACACTCAAGTCGAAGAGACTAGATACATATTTTTGAGCAGAGCAAACAAAAAAACCATGTCATGTTCGCGATCCTTCAGAGGAACACATGCAATGATGGAACGGTGTTGAACATCCTCTAGTGCTGAGGCATGATATCTTGAAGCCTTCACTTGTATAATTCACCTCTTTCAGGCACCGCACACAACCTCTGTTCATGATCCACCATGCTCGACGATAACCTTTGCTCATAGCCTTCAATCCATATTACACGTGCTTGGCATCCCTCGGACATCCTCGTCATATGACCAGCCCCCAACCCTCTTCTCCTGCAATGGCGGCCCTTCCTCAAGCTCTCCAAAAACTGCCGCCCTCATGCCTTTCCTCACCCCTGCAGATAGTGTCCCCTTCTTCATGAACTGCATCCGGTTGCCCTCCTCCCCTGGCTGCCTTCCTCTCGCTCAGGGCCGAACCCACCTTGCCATGCAATTGGTGCCACTCCTCGGCCCCTCCTTCTGCAACTCTCCACGTTCACCCTCCTGGCTACCCTTGCCCTGCAATTGACGGCCTTTCCGAGTGGCGCCACTTCTGGCTGCAGCACCTCTTCGCCTTCCAAGACCAGCCCATGGCCGCCCCTTCTCTCCTATACCTCCTCCTCCGACTGGATGCTTCCCCGCCCTTCACAGATGGCGGCCCCTCTTGATCACGACCTGGCTTGACTGCAACAGCGCCCTCCAATGGGCTGCTGCCCCTCCTTCTCCCTGCACAGCCTCTCGGCTTCTGCCAGCCTGCCACCTCTGGAAGGCGACTTTTTTTTTGGTCCCGAGCCGGTCCTAGCCTCCCTTGGTCACGGCCTCTCAACCTTATGGCCTCATGGATCTGCACCCGATGCATGCAATGGCGGCCCTCCTTTTACGTGCCATGCAGCCCGTCCCTTTTCCTCCTCAGGAGCTCCTCCCTTTTCTGCAAGTGGCCGCTCCCCCTTGTTCATGCAAGCTGATGGCACCCAGATGGCGTTACTTTCTCCCTCGGCTACTCCAGATAGTGACCTCAACCCCATGCAGTCCTGGCGACTTTCCTCCTGAGTCCTGCCCTTGCTCGTTACTGCATGCCCACCAAAATTTGAGAAAAAGCTTTTTTTTTCCCTTAAAAAAAAAAACTCTCCAACTTGGCAAGCATTCCCATGCGAAGAAATTGATGTCATGTCAAGCTCGGCATTCCCTTGCCCAAATCACAGGCTCGTGCATGGTCATGATTCCGTCCCTAGCAAAAGCAACCACCGCAATGATTCTCTGCCGAGGATATTTCTGCCAAAAAATGGTGAACGTCATGGCCGTGCCGCTTCAAACTTGCTAGGAAGCTCGACCCTCAATGTAATCATGGTAGATGGACTCGTCCTAGATTTAATCGTGAAATGGATCTGCAAAAACCTTCAAGTGACAAGCCAATGGTCGAACCATAGAGGAGCTGAAGACCATGTTCATGCATCTGCAAGCGCTTGGACCATTAGCGACCAAAAATCGATACTTGACCTGCTAATTGCCACATCTGGCATACACATCATGATCAAGCTTGCCGCTATCCGCATCTGGCACCGACTCCCCCGCTTTGACCTGTATGTGCATGATTCCATATCGAGGCTATAGCCATTATTCTGGACCGACATAACTCAGCTGTACCAGCGTTGTTGTTATGGTATGAAGGGACTCCTAGGAGCATGTCACACCCTTCCAAAGGCACAATGTAAAAGTCCTCATGCCCTAAATACCCTTGAGAATGCAAACAAAGTTTGCCAATGAGAGGCGTAATGGTTATATCCTGTCCGGGCGCCGCTAGAACTACCTTGTGTAATCTTGAGTGGCACTGCCAATTTAGGTGAAATGAAGTTGGCCTTGGATCCTCCATCAAAAAAGATAAGGGCTTCCTAATCTTTCACTTTGCACCAAGCTCGACAAAGTTCTGTACTTTCATCTATCTGGCTTGAGTCACCGGTTCCCATGCAATCCGGTACCAGCCCTGCTTTCATCTTGCCTTTTGTGCCACTTTCCTTTGCTGCTATAGAACTCTCTGGTCTATCTTCATTCTGGTCTATCTTTTTCTTTGTACTTTCATTGTTGGAGGTTTGTCTGGTCCTTTGAGTTAAGATTTCATCAGTGGGGTAAGTCAAATTCCATGAATGCATCAAGAAACCCCATTTTGCATGACCCATTATTTCTTGAAAAGAGTTCGACTTTTGTTCAAGGCAATAATCTTGGATCCCTATAGGGAGTCCACAACAAAACCACTCAATTTGTTCCTTAAAGGTGACCTTCTTAAATGAAGAGGTCGATAGAAAAGAGTCCCAAAACCTGTCGCAATAAGCATCCAAAGAATCTCCCTTGGTCATCCGAAGATGGTTCCAAGCGATTCTTACATCCCGTTCATACTCTCTGATCAGCCAAGAAGAAATAAAGCCAGCCGTTTGAATTTCAACCACTTGAATGGAGCTTCTTTCCTCAGAAGAAGAGTGGGCCACTATGTTCAAGCATTTCCATTTAGAAAAGATGCAGCCCTCCTGATCTTGGAGTGCTCTAAGTAATGCCCTCCAGAGAAGGCTATGTCAAACTACTGACTGAAGGCCAAAGCCCTCGGAGCATCTTGGAATCCAGAAAAGGATTCAACTTTTATTGATTGTCCATCCCCTTTAAATTCCTTAGTCTTCTTGCTTCTGAGATGAGGTTTTTGCACGACGTTCATGCAAACTTGCTTGATGGAAGAAGTTCTCTTATTTATGCTTTATTGATGATGATGAAAATATGAGCGCAAAGCGCTTATGAAATGAGGTTTCTGCAGGCAAATTAATATTTTTATTTCCTTGTTCTAATATGTATTAGGGATCCTTTCTAGGTCAAAATTCAGGAGGGCCATTCATGTTGCATGCCTTGCTTCAAATCCAGAGTATGGCTTTGAGTGGAGAAGCTTGTTTTATATATATGTTCAGGGTGCCTATTGGTGTGGGAGTGTCAAGATATAAGGCTGGACCTTTTTACTCTTTAGACAGTTGCATCCAATAGAGTATTGCTATACATTAGTGAGTAGGAATTTGTGTGTGCACGCACGTGCTCCAGCAGAAGGTTTTTGTTATGGTGAACAATTGTGAAGTCTTGCAAAAGGAAGACGTCGATCTATAAACAACTCATTCTGATTCATGTAGTCTTGCAAGGATGTAAAACAAGGCGATGTTTTCATATTTTGTGTTGCTATATCTTGTTCCAGTTCTGCAATGTTATAGACTTGTACTTGATATGCCTCATTCATGTACCAAGTTCCCACATGAAGGATGAAGTCAGGTTGCTAGCATGGAATGAGCGGAGATGTCTCACTTTCCTCTATTCTCTTCTACAAGGTTTTCTCTCAGGGTATTCACTACATGTAAACCGTCAATGTTACATGGGTTCAAGGCCTAATTTAAAAACCCCACATCTGTACATTTTTCATCGATATAACACACATTCTACTATTTCATCAATATAACACACAATTTACTATTGCAATCTGTGTATCTACTCCATCATTGGTACCCTTTTGTATGTTACAAATGTGTAAATATATCACTTCAGAATTTTGTTTGGGTAAGCAGGGATCCCAAGCTTTGTTAGCAAAGATTCATGTGTTAAGAATGGGACCCGAGAACTTTGGCAGAAAAAGCTCTGCAACAAACCTCTGACTGATAATTGAAGAGTGAGTGTCCCAAAGACAGTACTGCACCGTGGATAGGGTTCAAAGCATTTGGGCATGGGAAGCCTTGCATGCTAGCTTTGAGACAAGGCGTCATTGGTCAACAAGAGGGTTCACAAATCTTCTATGTGCCTTTTCAAAGACAAAATTTGATAAATTTGACACATTTTTACTTTTTTTTTTATATAAATTTTTTTTGATCGTGTTGTGCTTGCATCCTGTTGGGTCCATGTGTGCATCACATTAATGGAGGTGGGAGGCAGTTAGATGTGTTTTTTAATTTATTGTCCGTCGTTTTGTTGCATTCCTTATATGACTAGAATGTTTTTTGTCTAGCTTTGCCTAGGGTAGAGAAGTTGAGTGTTGTGAAGCCTTGATTACCATAACCAATGCTGTTTACTATTTTGTATGACCTAACACTATTGTCCATTTGACCTACGCACGCATTGGGTTGTTTGAAGTACATGGAGCTGATGTTGGTTGGACACCCACTAACTCATTACTAATATAATTCATTTGTTGGTTTAAAAGAACAATCAATGGAGTGGATGAGTATTCTTCTCATATGGTGCTCCACCACACAGTGTGTCTACCCCTTTTCACACTGCTCCACCACACACTGTGTTTCTTCTCCATTTCACTTATCATGTGCGTGCTTTGCACGCGCTCACACCTGGTATGAGAGCTATGGTGATAGTGGCTTTTCTCCTTATTGCATCCTTGTGAGCTCCCTCTATTCGGCAAACTAAGGCTTGTGTAAATTAATGTTATGTACAAAGAATTAGAGCTCTGAGTGAGCTCGCCAACACACAATGATCAGAGTAGAGAGAAGAGGGCTTGTGAAGAGCTCAAAGCATGAGAGAGAGAGAGAGAAAGAGAGTTGAATTTTTCATCTGTGTCGCGTGTGTGTAGTTTTAGGTAGGAATTTGGTTTCGGTTGGTTTTGCAGCTTCCTCATCGTGTCGGGAGTATTTCCTATACGAGTCGTGCGATTTTACACCCCTTTCAAAGCCGTGTTCGCCCTCAGGATCTTCGATTGAGTAACATAGAAGAAGGTAGTTTTCAGCCGGCATTTTGGTATCGGATTTGACTCGAGATTTTTCGGCTACACCATCGACTCCATTTTTAAAAATCGACCTCTTTGCATCTTGTTGATCTTATGTATCTCGATTATCTATCTCCAACAATCATCATATGCCATCGACATCACTTCCAAGTATTTTTCATATAGACATCTCTATGTCTTCTTTTGGCATACAAACACACTCTGTTGTTGACGAGAGAGTGCCAAGGTGTGTTTGAGGGCTACCACGGTGTATTCTTGCGTTTGAAGTGTACTTTTTGTTATCATAGAGGCTCTCAAGAGATTGCTTTCTCGAATACATTGCTTGGAGGTGAGTTTTTTGCATTGGCATCATAGATGGTGTTAGTGTTGGGGTTCTGACCGAGGTCTTCATTTCGATCAAAGCGTAGATTTTAGCAACAGCTTTATAGATGCAGTTTATTTACAAGGGATAGCTGCTTTTGTATACAAAAGTGTTTTGCTCTCTATGCATGTTGAGAGCGGTTTGTATTATGATATACATTTGTTGGTACTCATGTACACTTTTGGGTTCTCATTGAGAGATCATAGATCTTAATTTCCTCTAGATTGTTAGCCATTTTGGGCACATGGATTACATGTTCTCTAAATATAGATACAATGTTTCCCATACACTATTGACAGCAATTGCATTATGCACTTAAGCTCAATGGCACTCTTAAGTGCATTCTCTGTGTAAAGAAGACTAGAAATTTTCATTAAAAAATTTGCCATAAATCCAAAGTTTGATTCTCTTGTATTTGGTCTTTGTAGTTTAGATAGTTTTTTTGAGAGAGATGGATATTACATGAAGAGTTTCAATGCTATAAACTTCACGATTTGGAAACAATGCATGTTAAACGTGTTGATTAATAAGGGTATTGCAGTGCCATGAAAGAGGACAAAGAGAATGCATACGTTGATGATCAATGAGAGGAGCTTGATGCTCATGCTAGAGCGACTATTTGTTTGCATCTTGGCCAATCCTTGTTTCTCACTATTATGGACAAGACCAATGCGAAGGATTTATGAGAGTCTTTATTCTTAGCATGGGATAATAGAAGTGCTTTAAAAAAGCGTTTCTTATGAAAAAAATTGTGTTTAAACATGAAAGAGACTAGCCGTGTCAGTTCACATTTGAATGAGTTCAACAGTTTGTTTATATTGCTCACATTGAAGGGACTCAATTACGATGAAAATACAAAAGCTAGCTTTTTGCTATGATCTTTGCCAGTAATATTTAACACAGCCATAAGTAACTCTACAGATAGCTGAAAATATGCATTTAGTGTACTAGCACTTTACTCACCAAAGAGATACGGCATCAATCTCTTGATTCTAGTGGACATAGATATGCATATATGGTTAGTGGTGATTATTGCTACAACTAAAGGATCAATAAGTAGCAATTAGAGTGGTGTATTGAATGGAGAGAGATAAAACATACACGAGAGAGAGAGAGAGAGAGAGAGAGAGAGAGAGAGATGTGTGGTTCACCCAAGTGTGGGCTACATCCACACAAAAGTAGTCACTCAATGGCTTTACACTTCAAACTTGAAGTAATTTACAAAGAGCTTAGAAACCTTTAATGGTTGTATTGCATCATTCTCTCTCTACTTTACACTTATTGCTTCTTCTCACTTCTAATTATCATGTATAGGAGAAGCCTCTTTTTATAGATGCAAGGAAGCCTCTATAGATTGCCCTCTCACATGAGAAGCAGTTGTCCATGTGTTGAGCATCCACCTAAAATCCTTGCAAACAAATGTAAGTGTCTCCAAAACATAAAGCATTTGTGGTTTCCCCTTTTAGATACTTAAGTATCTATTTCACAACTCGTCAATGTTCTTTACCTGGATTCTCCAAGAATCTACTCAGATTTCCCACTATATGTGCAATATCTGACCTTGTCTAGACTCTAGCATACATTAGAGAAGCACATAGACATATAGAATATCTCCTCTTGTATCTTTGAATGCATATTTTTGTTTGTTTTAAAGTGACTAGTCAAAGATTTAGAAACTTCTAGAAAGTGATTTTGCATTTTGTATTCGATACCTTTCTAGTACCTTCTTGATGTAATCCTCTTGAGATAGTGTTAATGTCTTCTTCAATCTGTCTCTTGATATTTTCATACCAAGTAATCATTTTGCAGCACCTAAATCTTTCATTGAAAGAGATTTAGACAACTCTCCTTTTAGATCCTTTATATCTTCCATGTTAGCACTTGCAATGAGCATGTCATTAATATCAAACAGTAGGATGATATATTTTTCATCTTCTAAACTCTTCGTTTATACATAGTAATTTGACTTGCATTGTTTAAATCCATGATCTAGTATCCTTTCTTTCCAAGTAATCTCTATACATACTATGCTCATTGATAAAAACATATGTACTCTTAAAGATTTTACCATCTTTAGGATCACATAGGCAATACCCAAAGTCCGCTTCTCCATAGCCAATGAAAAATTATTCCTTGGACTTTGCATTTAACTTAGACCTTAGACTTCTGTTTATGTGTATGAAGGACTCACATCCAAATACTTTGAGACATGCATAGTTCACATTTTTACCTGTCCACGCCTCTTTTGAAATTCCTCCATCCAATGTTGTTGAGGGTGTCCGATTTATCAAGAAGATATATGTACTGACTACTTCTTCCCAAAGATTAAGCATTAAACTTGTATGTATTCTCATGCTTTATACACGCTCCATGATTGTTCTGTTCATCATGCCTAAAACTACATTTTGTTGAGGTGTCCTTGGTGCTATCTTCTGTGTTCCAATGCCATTGCTAACACAAAAGCTTTCAAATGCTTGGATGCAATACTCTCCTCTATTGTTGGATCTAAGGTATTTTAGCTTCGTACTTACCTCATTTTCTATCCACCTTTGTAATATAAAAAACACATCAGATTTATTTTTCATTGGATAAACCCATGTCATCCTAGTTGCATTATCTATAAATGTCACGTAATACAATGAGCCTCAAGGGATGGTACACTATCAAGACCCCATACATCCATATGAATCAATTCAAGCTTTTTTTTTTCTTTCACTTCCTACTTTAAAATTTTTTGGCCTCCTTTGCTTTCTAAAAGAACCTTCCTCATAGAACTCCAAGTCTACTTTCTTCAAACTTGGTAGAAGTTTCTTTGATTGAAGAATTTGCATTCCTTTGACACTCATGTGTCCAAGCCGATAGTACCATACCACACCATTAACTCATGTAGATGCTATACAAATGAAAGATTGCGCGCTAGTCATACATAAGTAGAGTGTATCCACCTTGTCTCCCTTTGCAACCACTAATATTGTTTGGATTCTTTTATTGTTAATACATCCTATTCCATCTCAATGTATCTCTTAATAAAAATAAGGTTGGCAATTGAGAATATGGTAAGAGAGAGAAATAATGAATAAATTAAACCAATTGTACATTGTAATTTTTTTTTCTTGTGGTTCAATTTTTTTTAAAGGCTATCAATAATCTCTAATGGTCTTAATATAGTGTACTCTATGATGACCGTTATGCCATCCTTCAATATCTCTAGTGGTCCTAACATAGTGTACTCTATGATAACCATCATGACATCCTTCAACTAGTGGATCATAGTGGTCCCATTCTGAAAGTATGTCTAGTGTGCTATTCCACTGGTCTCTCAAATTGTACATGCAAAAATCATCTCAGTTGCGTATGAATCGTACCACTCTTGTGAGAGTGGGCAGTTTGTCACAGGCACTCCCATGCCGCTATGGATCATCGCATTCTTATAGCTGAATTAATAATCAAAGTAAGAAAAATTCTAGGAAAACTCATTACGTGTCTCCCATCCATTGGTACGAAATGTACAATAGCACAATTTGCTAATCACTGGGGTCTATTGTG
Source organism: Adiantum capillus-veneris (assembly GCF_014529385.1). NCBI lineage: Eukaryota > Viridiplantae > Streptophyta > Polypodiopsida > Polypodiales > Pteridaceae > Adiantum > Adiantum capillus-veneris. The sequence continues at coordinate 36,978,088 of NC_140938.1, read as the reverse complement.
GATCTTTATGTTGTGTGAAAATTGTGTATAGTGGGCTTCCCAAACAGGTCAAAGAATAAGTTCCAAGGCATTGGGGTAAAGGAATGTGTGTCATTGTGTAAACATTTCCAACCCCACACATTAAACATAACAATGTCAAAGCACCTAGATGCCATTACTAGAGGAAATATAGATAACCACCTCTCCTTTATAAGTCTTAGGATAAGCTCATGGGCATCGAAATGATCTCTTTCCCTATCATGAATTGTACCCACTGATTGCTTCCCACAGGTGTAGCTTTGTGTCTCAAAGGGTTGAACTCCGGGTTCTATGCAACATAGTGATACCATGCTCGAAAGGTATTTGGTATAACATAATCTATCGATAATACTCACTGCTTCTCTGTCTCATCTCTTCCTGGTTGAAACAAGCCACCACACCTTAACTCCCATTTGAAGACGCTCTTCGACTATAAACTACGAAAGTATGACAAAACATAAGTTACAACTCGAAGATTACTATCTTAAAACAATTCAAATCATATTAAAAATAAAAAAAATTCAATTATAAATTATAAAAGGTTATATGCTACTTTGGTGAAGGTACATAAACATGTAAAGGTCCAATAAATCAATTCTTGGTTACTATAATTGAGGTTCTATCCTTATATTTACTTACACCTTGGGTTTAAAAGTTTAAAACTTCTACTTGGGCACTTAAATTTACAGCTTCTTTCTTATACCACTTTTTCCCATGAGAGATATCTGTCGATGGTAAAGCATGAATGCAGTTTACATGAGCATGTCATTCATCAACATCCTCCCTATAAAAATATTCACTTGGGTTCATCACCATAGGATATGCTTGAGTAAAGTCCGAAATACATCTTTGCTTCTCATAGTCATCAAAAGTGATGGTGACATTGTGAAGATTGTACTTAAGGGTAGGGTTTTTAGGCTTTACTAAGCTAGTCTTGGGGTACATAATAGAATCGATTTCCGCTACTTGACTTCTTCTAAACACTGATTACGCCCTTCTCACAAAATCCATATCTTTGGTTGGGCATGAGTGCTTTTTTTCCAAGAATGATGTCATGGTTCGGTACTTCTAATGGTGAGCATATGCCATTAGGAAAAATATGAACTTTGCATGGGTCTTGTAAGAATCCCTAATTTTAAGGGATTAAGTTTAATTTTGTGTAGACTTTGAGGGACAAGTGCATTCGAAAGGCTAATTTTGACTAGGATTCTTTAGCTTTTTTTTTGGGCCATATAGACTGTGGTCCTTATATAGGTCTCTTTCTCTCTCTAGCTCTTTAAAAGTAAAGGAAAGAAGGTGTTGTAGCATTCACTACCTACTTGCATCTCTTTCCCATGCCACATCCTTAAAAACGTGCATAAACCCAAGCTAAAAAATGATTTTTGTTCAAAAATCCCATTTTCACATATTTTCGACTTACAATTTTCTCTCAACCTTTATACATATCGAAAAAAGTATTTTTTGACCATTTTTTTTACTTACACTCACTAAAAGGCCAATTTTTGCAGTTTTCTTTTCCCTCCAAAAAAGTAACTCTCTCCCTTTCCTCTCTCCTACCTCTCCCTTTCCCTCTCCTCTCCTTTCTCTCTCCCCTACTCCCCCCCCCCCCCCTCTCTCTCTCTCTCTCTCTCTCCCCTCTTGCCCTCCCTCTCCCCTATGTCCCTCTTCTCCCTTCCATTTCCTTCCTCCATTGCATCCTGAATTTTAGTATCTATAGTGCTCAACAATATCACAAACCATGTACCTTGCACACCACAAGTGTGTATATTTCTTTGCCCATAGAGTTTGCATCAAAATTGTCACAAGTGGGTGATCAAAGGTCATGACAACAATGCCGTGCTATAGGTTGACACCAATGTCAACCGTTGAATGGATAACATTTGTACCCATGCGACCGCACTCCCACCCTACTTTCAGAAGTCTCTTGATGTTTCTTCAATATGTTGGGAGAGGGAAGGCATGCCTATTGGGATAATGTAAGTGATAGTGTATACACTCTAATTTGTTTTCTGTTGCTTTTCTTCCTTTTAAAATGTTCAATTCAAATTTTGAACCATTTCTCATCAAAATCTCTTGTGTGTATGTGTGTATACCTAGCGCGTGTGCGCGCGTGCACACACACACACACTCCTCACTCACCTCCTTGGATTTCATTGTAAAGTTTGTATGACCTTCTTATCTTTGACCTAATAAAGATTAAACACCATTTTTTTCTAAAACAACCTTCTTTGTTATATCATCTTGTAGGTAGGTTCTTCAAATCCATGCTTATTCATGGTGGGTAGTCTCATTATAATGTATATTTTAGCATTGTTTAGTCCAAGTTAGATGAAAATACCTACAAATTTGTATAGCATACACTTAGAATGTGTGTTTGTTATACAACTTGCAAATGTAGAACTCATGTGTTTTTTATTTGAGCAGGTCTCTAAACTGTCAAGTGACCTCTTACTATGTTAGTTGAGTGGTGGTCTTTGTGATAGTGTCTCAAGCTACTGGCATAACGTGAATCACTTTTGGCGGCACAAAATATTCAAAGAAGACCTTAACACAATTGTATATCACTCCAATCAATTTATCATAACCCAATACCACATAAATCCACAGAAGAAGACAATTCAAGCAAGTTTGACCAATCAATGTTACTCATAAATTCATTGTGAATACAATATCCTTTCTCAATCAACATGCATGAGTGCATGCATGATATGTAACTAACCCTACTAGCATTAGGTTTCAGGCCATCCCTATAACCTTAGGCTTTGATACCAAGTGATAGATATCCCTCACTAGGGGTCTATGCAAAAAAATACACAATTTGCACTTTTATACAATTTCAATATATATCAGAGTTGCAAAACCATTTGCATAGGGGGGAAGTTTCTCAGTGCCGGACCTAGCATGGAGTTTAAGCCATGAGCCGACTGCATCTACAGGCACCTAGCAACTAGCTCTACCTCTAAATGGGTGATATGAATAAAAGCGTACTCAAGAAAAATAACAAAGGTGGAGGGTGAATATATGTGTACATCGTATTGCACGAATACGATGTACACATATATTCACCCTATACACACACACACACACACACACACACACACACACACACACACACACACATATATATATATATATATATATATATATATATATATATATATATATATATATATATATATATATATAGAGAGAGAGAGAGAGAGAGAGAGAGAGAGAGAGAGAGAGAGAGAGAGTGGAGGGCAAAATAGAGTGCATAGAGACACATGAGAATGAAAGAAGAGAATCTTAAAATACCCCATCTAAGTGAAACAGGCAACTATGAATTAATACAATAACAAAATTTGGGTATATCGTAACATCAAAATATAAATGACGAGAAGAGCACCAGACCCTATGTAGGGATTGACTGGTCCACCCGTCCACTTCCGCTCCACTACGGGTAGAGAGAATTTCAATTCGTAAGGAACAAAACACCTCATCTTCTCCTTTTAAAATGGCACACACACACACACAGACACACACACACACAGATAGATATATATATATATATATATATATATATATATATATATATATATATATATAGATAGATATATATATATATATATATATATATATATATATATATATATATATATATATATATGTATATACATATATATGTGTGTGTGTGTGTGTGTGTCAAATAACATTTAACATTGCATTATTCATTATAATTTATTAAGCAAGTCAGATGTGAACAATGAATTTTTAAAATTATATGGTGTGGTTTTTTTGAAATGACTTGAAATGTCAACAATCAATCAACTTTTAAAATTATATGGTGTGATTTTTTTAAAAAAATGTCTTGAAATGTAAACACTCAAAGTTAATGTGATGACAACCATTGGACGGTGAGAGGTGCAAAGATAATTTGCACGTTTTTTCCATCACTCCCCTATGGCCTTCTTGACAAAAAATGTCTTTTCGACCTATAACAATTGAAATCTTCTTTTCTTTTTAGTTAGTCAATAGGTCCGTCGTCTTTCCTTTCATTTTGGAGCTTAACATGCCTTGACTTTTTTTCTATTTTATTGTTTCTTCATATTTCTAGTAAGAGGCATTAATATAATTATGGGATGATTTGCTTTAATAGAATCTAAGAAGATGTCATATGGTTTGAAAAGCGAAAGTCGAAGGAGATAAGGATAGGCAACAACTATGGGTGGGGTGCATGTTAGCGCAGGGCGAGGACAAGAGGCAACGCGATGGATAGGGAGAGTTCGAATTTGACGTGCGATCAACTGTTGTTTTTTAATCTAATTTTATCGACAATATCTATACTTGTAGTGGATTCAACCTCTTTCTTTTTGGTCTCTATTGACTTCAACTTAGGGTATTTCTTTATCAAGTGATCATTAGCCTTGCAATAATGGCAACACATCTACTTCTTGTTCTTTTCACGAGAATTTTCAAACGAGATATCCCAACAGAAGTATTAGAAACATGTGATTTTTCACTCACTAAAGAACCATGAGAAGTGGAAACATTGTTATTACCACCTTTTCTTTGAGCAACAACAAAAGCCTGTTTAATTGCAAGTTGTTGAGAAGTTGGTGTGCTTGCCAGGAAGGTACCGAACCTTTGGCTGTGAGAGCTTGTGAGGAGGTAGCAAAGGATTCACTCAATAAAGTGTGGAATGTGGTGGTGAACACTTAAAGTGCAACCATAGAAGACTCTCTCTCTCACCCACTTACGTACACAAAGAACTTTCAAAATAAAACAAAGATGAAAATATCCAAACTTAGATTATATCAAATCAAGGGTAAGATGAAATAATTTATTGATGCATTTATAGCAGCTAACCTTTGTTTCTCAAATAACCTCTGAATTGTTCTTTGAAACTGTAATTTCGTGCTCACCATGTTGTATATATTTTGCCTATCAATTGGAATGAGTTGTCTCCTTGTTCATAACCAAGCAAAACTCACTCTCAAAAGCAAATAAATATGTACACATCGAAAGAGTTAGAATAATCTAGGAGTGATAGAATAATGGGGAGCGAAGAGAGGATAATTTCTTGTACTGTTTTAAGTCCAAAAATAAATACAATTCTTTGTTGGAAGTAAATTTTACGATTTAAACATACCTTAACCATAAGAGATTTGCACAAAATGAATAAGTTTGTGTGGGTTATTTATTTAGAACGATATAAGAATAAAGAAAAAGGATTTAGTTATGGCTTGTAGTTAGGATGTGAGGAAGATAGAGATAAAGATAGAGGCTTATGTAGAGATAAATATGTGGTTATAGAGTGAGATAGTTGGAGAGATAGAATAACAAAGAATGTAAGGGAGAGAGATAGATTTGGTTAGAGAAGGATATAGATGGAGAGATAGAAAAACAATAGATATAAAGAGTAACATCTTACAGAATACATCCACAAGTATGTTGTTGATTTGTTGAAGAAACAAATGATTTATAGCCTTTGTCACCTTCCTAGAGCAATCAAAATCCTTTGTTGAATGAGTGAAAGATGTGTTCATTAGATGATCATAGGCTTGTCAAAATGTGTGTGTGCTTTTAAATTTAGCTAGAGCTTCCCCAAGGCGTACATAGAAGTTGGTCCTCTCTATTTTTACTCCCTCCTACTAACATCACTTTATTCACCAACTCTTGATTACTTTACAAGAGAAGAGAGGTCTTTATATAGATGGGAGAGAACCTTCAAGAGCTCCGCTTGATTCAATATGAACAGGGGATGATGAGCGTAAAAAATGATTTGTTCTTTTGTGGTGTGTACAAGACAAAAATTCCACAAAAACATGTCTTCTTTCTCTCTGCAAAAGTCTTCAGATGGATCCCTTTGCATTGAACTTCCTTATGGCTAAGTATGATCATGATGTCACGGGGACAAGCACCACGTGCCAATGAAAAATAACAGACTGAACAACTTTATGCACTTCAATCAAATAACAACTGAATTGAAAGAGATACACAACACACAAGACGTGGAGTGGCGGAGTTCCATCACAAGAGAGCATTGGTCCCAAACCTTGGTGCACCTTTTGGTATTTCTTTATATTGCTTGAACAAGGTATACTCTATGGCTCTTGCTCTACATTTATCCACGATAGAATGCCAGAGTAAGAGCCCACAGTTCATATTTAAAGGTCCTCGGTCATTCATTCAAAATCAGTTACATGAAAAGCTTCAAGTTCTAGGGCACCACATGCTAACAGAAAAGAACAGACTCAACAACTTTATACACTTCAAATAACAACTAAACTGAAAGAGATACATGATACACGAGATGGCGAGTGACACACTTACATCCCAAGAGAGCAGTGGCCCTAAACCTTGGCGTCCCTTTCGGTATTTCTTTATATTGCTTCAACACGGTACACTCTCTGGCTCTTGCTCTGCATCTAGCCGCGATAGAATGCTAGAGTGAGAGCCCACAATGCGAAACTCAAAAAACCTTACAGTTGCCACGTCAACACAATTAGTGCCAAACAAGGGAATCAATAATATTTTTGCGTCAGCTATCACAGCAAAATCCAAAAATCCGTTAAGATTCCGCTTTATTTGGTCTCTTTTGGTCACTTGGGCCACATCGGATGGGGTCTCAATCGGGATCTGTAGATTGGTTTCGTTCTTTAGTGGCTTGACACGTCAATAGTTTGTGACATCCCCTCTTCTTGAACGGAAGTAATCGTCCGCGATTGCAACATATCTGCAAAACAACTCAAGTTAGTTCAAAAATTTTCGAGGGTCATTTTGAGAGACAATCAATGTTCTCATTCCAGATTGGATTTCTTGATATCGGGGTCGTTGGATTCCGAGAAAAATCTCATCCAAGAAGAAGTCTCATTCTAGATTGAAGCTCTTGATAACCTCGGTCGTTGGTTTTCTAGAGGTACCTCATCTAATAAGGAATATGCACATCACAATGCAATAGAAATGCTCACATATGTATATTACATGACACAATGAATATCCTCGTTGAGCACTCCCTCGAGACAAACGATTTGTGGTATGAAGCTACTCAATGACTACCTCGTCACTCACCCCGCAAATAACCTAAAAAGGCCTAATCCATGAGCTCAGCGGATTGGTACAACCAAACGCTCCCTAGACCGTAGCCTGCGTCGCTTAGAGGTTCAAGCATACAACAAAATGCTCCCTTGACATCCCGTCTGCGTCGTTTGGATGTTTTCTAGCCTATAACGAAACGGTCCTTGGACATCCCGTCTGCTTCATTCCGATCTGTGTATCTACTCCATCATTGGTACCCTTTTGTATGTTACAAATGTGTAAATATATCACTTCAGAATTTTGTTTGGGTAAGCAGGGATCCCAAGCTTTGTTAGCAAAGATTCATGTGTTAAGAATGGGACCCAAGAACTTTGGCAGAAAAAGCTCTGCAACAAACCTCTGACTGGTAATTGAAGAGTGAGTGTCCCAAAGAAAGTACTGCACCGTGGATAGGGTTCAAAGCATTTGGGCATGGGAAGCCTTGCATGCTAGCTTTGAGACAAGGCGTCATTGGTCAACAAGAGGGTTCACAAATCTTCTATGTGCCTTTTCAAAGACAAAATTTGATAAATTTGACACATTTTTACCACATTGCAAGCATATATGAGTGAATTGCCAAGTAAAAGTATATAAACCCTAGGCCACATTCTAAGTTGGAGTACTCTGAGGTTGGCAAACCAATCCTTTGGGCTATCATCAATGTAGATAAAGAATTGGAGAAAGGTTTCTTGGTTTCGAGAGATAACTATAGTCAACACTCTTCTAGTAAATCATGATTCCCGGTGTAACAAAGAATTTGGTCACAATCTCAAGATAAAAGAGTTCCCGTGCATCCCTTGTTGAACATTGTCATATTGTTGAACACTACGACCAAAAATTTGTTCCTTTGCTAAATCTTTCAGATGTCACCTTAGAAACCATTGTTAACTACAAAAGAAACATTCAAAGAAGACCTTAACACAATTGTATATCACTCCAATCAATTTATCATAACCCAATACCACATAAATCCACACAAGAAGACAATTCAAGCAAGTGTGACCAATCAATGTTACTCATAAATTCATTGTGAATACAATATCCTTTCTCAATCAACATGCATGAATGCATGCATGATGTGTAACTAACCCTACTAGCATTAGGTTTCAGGCCATCCCTATAACCTTAGGCTTTGATACCAGGTGATAGATATCCCTCACTAGGGGTCTATGCAAAAAAATACACAATTTGCACTTTTATACAATTTCAATATATATCAGAGTTGCAAAACCATTTGCATAGGGGGGGAGTTTCTCACTGCCGGACCTAGCATGGAGTTTAAGCCATGAGCCAGCCATGAGCCGACTGCATCTACAGGCACCTAGCAACTAGCTCTACCTCTAAATGGGTGATATGAATGAAAGCGTACTCAAGAAAAATAACAAAGGTGGAGGGTGAATATATGTGTACATCGTATTGCAGGAATACTATGTACACATATATTCACCCTACACACACACACACACACACACACACACACACACACATATATATATATATATATATATATATATATATATATATATATATATATATATATAGAGAGAGAGAGAGAGAGAGAGAGAGAGAGAGAGAGAGAGAGAGAGAGTGGAGGGCAAAATAGAGTGCATAGAGACACATGAGAATGAAAAAAGAGAATCTTAAAATACCCCATCTAAGTGAAACAGGCAACTATGAATTAATACAATAACAAAATCTGGGTATATCGTAACATCAAAATATAAATGACGAGAAGAGCCCCAGACCCTATGTAGGGATTGACTGGTCCACCCGTCCACTTCCGCTCTACTACGGGTAGATAGAATTTCAATTCATAGGGAACAAAACAAAACACCTCCAACTTACCTGAGACGGACATAAGCTGAGACCGCTTCGTCTCCCTCCATGAACCCAAGCTCTGAAAGGATCCCAAATACAATTAAGTGGTAGGAAATCAACAGCAACCACACTAGTTTAGGCACCACACCTCTTCAATGCCCAACATCGGATTTAGGAAAAGCCAAGGTAAGAGACTTGAAATGTTAGTTGTGTAGGTTATCTAACCTCTAAGACACTAACCGTGTAGATGAGCCTAACACAAAATAAAAAGATCTAAGAAACACCCCTGATCCAGCAAAGCCCAAATCCTTGAACCTTTCATCTAAGGCTAAACAATCTAGGTGATCCTTATCTTGTAGCGACATTATTATGAAAAACATAACACATGTGTCTTATCATAATAGCATCTTCCATATGAACAAGCAATCTTTTCAAATAATCAGATTGTAGAGACTCTTACACATCCACCGTAAACCATCAAGATCACTTCATAATTCAATCCAAGACCATAATCCATAATCCAATCCCATCACATAGGTGAGAACTCCACCCAACTTAGGGTGATGCACAACCAATCATTCTGCAATTTCGACAATATTTCAGCAGTGCAACCATATCCCAAAAAAATGACGCAAAAGCCACCTCGCCTTCCGCAATCAAAATCAGACCAAACCATGAGGTATCTCACCCCTTTACCATAAACCAGATTCTTTATGAACCAACTCCCACACTTGGACTTTGACTATACTCACAATAATAAAATTGAAACACACATGATCCTTAAGAAGTGAACTTCTAATGCGTAAAAGAATTCTGACAAGTGACTAAACGTGACTTAAAAATCCCATTTTGACAATGTTTTACCATGCATAAATGATGCACCATGACCACATCTCACCCCCTTAGCACATAGAGCTAGTTCTAACCTAGAAGGGTGAAAAGCAATATACACATGCACATGAGGCATCCACATCTTTCATGAGGATCTATACATCATATGAAATCAACCCATCAACACATCCCTAATCCAAAACACCCCACCACTTTGGTCAAGCACATGCCATAACTTCATGTATATGCCAAAAACAATTTATTGCTATTTTTGGGTGCATGCATAACATGAAAATGAAAGTATTCAACCTCAAATCAGTGCATCAATCTCATCCCCATAACATGGAATAACACCTTATTACCTCACTTTGTCTATATGAGATTTATGCAAACAATCGTAACAAAAAAATAAAACCACCTTCTTCATATTTGTCTGTACGGTCCAGCTTGTCTAACTATACACCCCCATATAAGTTTATGGTCATCAAACACTTGAATTCAAATTACTAAAAAAAACCATAAAACATATGTAACCCACTCTTGAAACTCATGACACTATATGGTACTCCCCCTCGGTAGCACCCCTACACATATGGGTAACCCCGTACAAGGAACGATTAACAACTCACTCTCATGAAGTGGTATCAATGATCTAAATACATTTACAAAAAATTTTAATCATGTTTTTGGTTTGAATAAGTGGGTTCCTTCATCCGATGGATCTTTATAGGGGTTTCCCAAGGAGCCTAGGGTCCAAAATATTGACTAGTGCAGTGGAGAGCAAGCTGTATTTTGATCATAAATCTTTGCTCATGCAAAATTTTCACACGACACATGAGAGAGGAAATTCTCTAAATGATGTGTTTAATATTTGGTTCAAAGGGTTTGACCTGATTCATAGTGGTTTGGGAGATACGATCAAAATAATGCTCTTATTGTATACATAATGTGAAATGAAAAGCACCTTTTATGCATCTACATGACCATAAATACATCGTGTGTATAAATCAACGCACTAAGCATGATGAAACAAGCATGGAGCATCCTTGTACATATTCAATAAGCCTGTACATGTCCTCATATACAAAAAGGAAACCATCGAGAGGATAGTTACTCAGAAACCAAGTAGAGAGAGAAAGAAATGCTGGCTATGGAGTGTAGAGCTTCTTACCGTACTTGAGAAGTTATTATTGGATGTCAAAATGCACCACTCCGTATAATACGTACGTATAGTCGTGTGGTAGTAGCGCAACTATCAACACTAAAAACTAAGAATTGTGGGTGAATTTATAGGTATTCTATCGGAGTGTATCCCAAGGTAGTAGCTAGCACCCCCTCTTTGCATGGAATAGTTTCCCAGCTTTTGGAACTTTGCTAAAAAGAAGCCTTTGCTTTTGGTGGTCAATCCTCACCTCTTTTTTTTTTCAATATTTATAGCCAAATTGATTAATTGGACAATGTCCTGGCAACTAATGTGACCGTGACTAAACTATACAACAAGAATTCCTTTGTAAATGATGACACTTACTATTGAGATATTCTCCTGCAATAATTATCTTGTAAAATTTGCTTCTTCAAGTAAGAACTCTTTCAAAATTTCTTCTTGACATGCTTTTATATATGATTAATACAAATGAAGCCCCCTTGAGATTTGAGTCTACTCAAAAGTTTTGAAAGTTTTTAAAATAATTTAGGGCTTTTTGAAATTTTGGATTAAACTTTTCTAAATTTAAGAGGTATTCAAAAAAGGTTTGAGATTTTCAGATTTCTCCTCTTCCTCCTTTCCCCCCTCTGTCTCTACCTACAATAGGCATCAAGTAATAAGTAGGGGTTACCCCTATTGTATACATTTATGGCACCTCTATTTAAAACCCCCCTTCCTTACACTCACATGTGATATCATACAAAACTATATACTGAATCCCCCGGGGTAACTCGAGGCATCATGTAGCAAGTGTAATGCATCCCATCTTCCAAACCACTTATGTATGTCTTGCATCCATCCCATGCTTAAGATCTTGCTTTTATACGTCTTTTGAACTTTTTGGCTTGCTTCCCATGCAATTGTAAGAAGTCTATCTAAGGGGTTTTGATGCATTTTTATCATGTAATCCACAATCCTTTCCATGCCCATAACCTCAATTGAAGAGATCCTGACTCAAGAAGTAGGAGCATATATGGTGATTAACTTGAAGAAAGTTTGTAAGAAAACGCTTTTGGACATTCTCAAACTCTTTTTAAGCAATGTTTGAGATGCTCTCGTCCCACATTTCAACTCCATAAAGAAGAACCGGTGTCACCAATGTGCCAAAAAAGTACTTCTTGAGGACCAACAATTGATGTTTTCGTTTTTCACATTACATATGTTCTCAAATGCATAGTACTCTCTCTTTTTCGCTTCCAAACGATTCATATCACATTCATGTCACTTGTGATTGCCTGAAATCTCAAGGCCAAGGTACTTAAAGCTCTCAACAACTTCAAGTGTCTCATTGTTGTACATAATGCATGGCTTCTCCTTATGGTTGATTTTCACAAGCATAACCTTTGTTTTGGATTCGTTAACAATTAGTCCACTATGCAAGAAAAAGTTCTCAAGGACAACCATAAACTTTTGTGCATCCTCTAAAGTGTATGCTAGAAGTACTACATCATCCGCATATAACAAAAGCATGATTATTGCATTGCAAATAGTGACCTCTTTAACGCCTTCTTCATGCATAAAGTCAAGTACCATTTGTTCCAATTGATTGATTTATAGACCAAAGAGAGTAAGCAACAACGGATATTCTTGTTTAACTTCAATAGTCCTTGCAAATGTTTTTGAAATTCCTCTCCCCGTGTGCAATTAACACATCACCTTCTCATAGATTATGGAAGTTTCAGAGTGAGTGAGAAAAAAAACACTTTTGAAATGGATAGCCAAGCCAAAATAGGGATTCTCTCCATCAGAGTTGTTTAGGGAATTTAAGCAATGATATACTCAACTAACAAGGATAGAGAAGGTCACATTGGACTCAAATTAGACACAGTACAAGCAGCAAGAAAAGAACTTCAAGAAAACTTGGAGCTACTACTTGAGGACAAATATGCTGAGCAAGGAATAAAGACTAATTGGAATGATGTTGAAGATGTTATCCCACTGCTTGTAAAGCGATAAAGAAGAAGAGACAAGTGATAGTCAACACTTCTACTCTGATCTCCTTGGCTGTCGAAAAGATGATAAAATCTTCTACTATAGCTCCAAAAGTTGATGAATTTGTGGTAGATGAGATTCTAAAAGGCATGCGAGAATTAAAGCTAGTGTTCTTTAAGGATGGTACGATCCACTCAAAAAAGATAGGTCTACCCTTGAGAACTAACTATGGAAAGAGAGGAATACAAAATTTAGTAGAGGATATGGCTTCTAACCATGCTATATCTGCAATTGAGGCTACTACTTATGAAGCAAAGATCGAGCACTCCAATGATTCTATGAGTAATGATGATGGTACGCTGTGGCCAAATGTTGTGGAACTTTCTAGAAAAGTAAAGCTTACAAAGGAGATCCTACATGAGGCACGGGATTGCACACAACTAGAAACAAGATAGAATGATAGGACTAACACGTGCTATATAGCAAAAACATGAGAGGACTGTAAGAAACCTGTTCTGCAAAAACATTGCACTGACAGAATTTTTTCACAAAAGGATGAAATTGTACTGAAAATGAAGGGTAAAATGAATTTGAATCAAAATTTTAAGAAAACCAAGCTCTTATAGCTCTCTCTCACAATATTAAATTGACATGCTGATGCTCACTGAATCTCACATAAGAAAAAGTGAGCAGACGGGTATTGGTGACACTAATGACTATGCCCAGGAGGATGCAACTTGCTCTTATACCAATTGTTGGCAATAGGGTTGCAAGGAACTACACATAGCTTGGAGAATATAAAGAAGCTCAAGGCACACAACAGAGAATGTATTGCTTTTTAGTGCACAATAGAAAGATAAGCTAGCACTAGAAAGATAAACGTATTTAAAATGCACGAGTAAGAAAACCTCCTAGTGAGAGAAAAAATGCTTCGACGGTCCTAAGTGTGTTGACACATATCACATGGACCCTTGAAGAAGATAATACCCAATAAGAATAAGTACATAATACTGGCAACATGCTATATATGAGCAAGTGGATTGAAGCCAAACAACTTTCAAATAACACAACAAAATCCACAACTTGGTTCATTTATGAATATATCATTTGTTTATATATTTGTCCTCTTGAAATAGTTCTAGATTAGGGAAGTTACTTCATCAATGAAACTATTTATTTTGGTAAAAATAATTTTCATAAAGCATCACAAGTGAACAACTTATTATTCTAAATGTAATGGTTGGACTAAAAGAAATAATTAAGACCATGAAGACAGTTCTAAATAAAATTATGACATAACATGGGAGAGAGAAATAGATTGATAAATAGAAAATATGGAGTAAGAAAAATAGACAAATGAAATAGAGAATTTGTGTTGGTGTAAGATAATGATTACAGAAAGAGCATAGCTCGTTCCATAACCTCTTGACCACTCTCGAGCTATCTCACTCTCAATCACAATCACAGACTAAATAGAGAGTCTGTATTAATGTAAGATAATGATTAGCTCGTCTCATAACCTCTTGACCATCCTTGAACTATTGCACTCTCAATCACAATCCAATCACGCTTGCAATTTCAATCACAATCACAATCATAATCACACTCTCAGTCACAATCATACTCACAATATCAATCACAATCACAATCATGTAGCCTCTCCGATTATAGAGATCATCTCTTAGAATAGGTAGCTAAAAATAGGCTTTTTTTATCACCGAACTTCTGTCTTTAGCAAAGTGAAAAAAAATAGACCCAAAAAGAGACCTTATTAGGCTATTTTTATCACCGAACTTCTGTCTTTAACAAAGTGGAAAACAATAGACCCGAAAAGAGACCTTATTTACATGAACACAAAAAAGGTACTAAAAATTATCTCCCAATAAAAATTAGAGAACCTTTTTAGTCCTAAAATTTTGGCCATTTTCATTGGCACGTATCTCCCAAATTGCTCCGAATCTTTCTGGGACTGTCTCATATGAAATTGTTTCTCATTGAGTGTAACAAACTTGGACACCCCAAGTGAGGATTCTACTGCGACACAACAGAGATTCGCTTCAAAAAACTTCACAAATTTAAGAGAGATTCGACACGGCCCATCATAGTTCGTGTCAAGAGATATTGGCCCCAGAGACTGGTGCCCCTTTTGACATTTCTTTTTATATTAATCTTTGAGCAAAGTACAACCGGCCTATAGGTGCTCGCTCTCAGACTCTACGTCTAGATGCTCTGCAGAGTGAGCCCCCTTGGGTTTAATTTAAAGGTTACAAGGGATGCTAAAAGCAGAGCCCCAAAAGCATTAAACTTAAAGTAGTTTGGCTCAAAAGAATCTTTGGCTAAAATCTGCCAAGACTAGCAATCAACGCCAATTGCAAAAATTTGTACAACCATGCCATCTCAACACCAACACAAAGTTCCATACATTCTGCCATGTCAGTAGGACTAGCATTAACCTTAAAGCAGTTTGGCTCAAAAGCATCTTTGACTAAAATGTGCCAGGACTAGCAATCAGCGCCAATTGCAAAAATTTGTACAGCCATGCCATCTTAGCACCAACACAAAAGGTGGAGTTCCATACATTCTGCCATGTCAATAGGACTAGCATTAAACTTAAAGCAGTTTGGCTCAAAAGCATCTTTGGCTAAAATCTGCCAGGACTAGCAATCAATGCCAATTGCAAAAATTTGTACAGCCATGCCACCTCAGCACCAACACAAAAGGTGGAGTTCCATACATTCTGCCATGTCAGTAGGCCAATGCAAATCACGGGGTTCCGTACAGGTGCCACATCAAGTTCTTGAATTTAACCAAGAACCACCGAATCACTTTACCTTTCGTCTTTCTTTCCTTGTGTGCCAAGATCTTCTCTAGAATGAGTATCTTCTTGCTTTCCTCTCCACTTCAATTTGCTCATTAGGCTCCCCATCAATTGGCATATCACCTTAAAAAGGCTTCAAGAGACTCACATGTATGCATTGTGAAACTTCCAAGTATCGGGTAGCTTGAGTCAAAAGGAGACATCATTTATATTTTGTTTAATCTTGAAAGGGCCATAATACCTCAAGTTGAGCTTTGGAAAAAGCCACTCCTTTCCGTTTTGTTTTCTTAGGCGTGATTTCTCAAAACATAAGAGCACCCAATCGTCTTCCTTTAATTTCAAATCTCGTCGATGTCAATCTACTACCTTCTTATGTCGTTATTGAGATTTTTCTAAAGCCTCTCGAACCTTGGCAAAAGCAATGTTTAAGTCCCTCGTGTACTGCTTCAAAAATCTTGTCCTTAGTGCTTTTTAAATTTGTTAATGACAATCCCAATGCCATCGTGCCCACTATGTGTCTTCGAGAGATCAAAGATGAAATCCATTGCAATACTTTCCCAGGGCGGGTGGGAATGGGTAAAGGCTGTAGTAATCCCTGTGGCTTATGCCTGTCAAACTTGACCTTTTGACATACTAGAAAATTGCGAACAAACTCGTCCACACCCTTCTTGAGTTTTGACCAAAATAAATAACGCTCCACACCTTTCAAGGTGGTGTCAATGCCGGGGTGACCCGTAAAAGTTGGTCAATGGCACTCAATCACAATAAACTTCGAATGGCTTTTGCAAGTCTGGCAAAGCCAACACTGGTCCAGTAGTCAGTTTTTCCTTAAGTGTCTGAAGGCAGTCACCTTTATCGATCCCCACGAGAAAGGGACTCCTTTCTGAGTCAAAATGTGCAAAGGGGAAGCTACCTCTGCAAACTTCCAAATCTCACCAATCGCGGATAGTCTCAATCTTGGCCAGGTCCATCTGTACTCCTGCTGCTGAGACGATGTGTCCTAGAAAGTGTATTTCCGACAAGAAAAATTCACTTTTTTTTGGCATTGATAACTAATATGTGATCACGCAATGCCTGAAAGACCTGTAGCAAATGTTGTCAATGTTCTACTTCATCCCTAGAGAAAACTATAATATCATCAAACAAAGTACCAACAAAAGATCGATGCTCTCCAAAAATCATATCCATCATTTGGTTGAAATTCGTTAGAGCATTAATAAGTCCAAAAGGCATCACCACAAATTCTTATGAACCAAAGCTTGTTTGAACGGTTGTCTTGTAAACACCTCCCAGAGAAATTCTAATGTGATGATATCCGCTTTTCAAATCAATCCTGTTGAAACAAGAGGATCCCTGAAGTCGGTCAAGAATATCATCAATCCTTGGAATCGGAAATCTATTCTTGATAGTGATTTTATTGAGAGATCTATAATCAATGCACATTCTCCAAGATCCATATTTATTTAATACCAACAAAACCGGAGAGCAGTAGGGTGAAATAATTTATTGGATAAGACCCTTTTCAAGGTCTTTCACTTGATTCATGATTTCTTCATTGTGGGCTCAGTTAACACGATAAGGTGGCCGCTTCGGTGGTGTGCTTCCAGGAATCAAATCAATAGTATGATTCTCAAGAAGAGATGGGGATAACTTGCTTGGAAGGCCTTTAGAGAAACAATCAACATGTGTGGAGAAAATCTTGGTATTCTTTGTCAAGTTCAGACATGTCTTTGTTGTGTTCATCATTCAACTCTTTCAAATAGATTGAGTAAACAAAAACAATCGATTTCATTAATTTTGAAATGGAAAAATCCGATACAATAGGGACGGACTTGCCCTTCAATTTTACATCTAGTACAATTCCCCCCCCCCCCCCCCCCCCCCCCCCCTTTTCATTTGTCAAAGACATTTTCTTGGCCTGATAGTCGACCATGGCGTTGGGATGGGGGAAAAGGGACCAACACCCTGCACACAATACACTGCCTCTCTATAGCCCAAAGCAATAGTCCGCACCCCTACCCACACAGAATCGCACAATCTGCAAACGACTGCTGCATACTCCCAAACTCAGACAACCTAGCCCGCATTCAATCAACCACCAAGAATGTCCACATGACATCACCCTCTTGGGAGCACCCTTATTGAAAGGAGAGCAATCTCAATAACCTTGAGCACCCTAAGATTATTGACACATATGATACGTTTGGCTACAAGCTAGTGGATATCCTCTTGCACACATAATGTTGTCGCACATCTGCCATTCACATTCATGAAACACCATTGGACACTCAAGTCGAAGAGACTCTAGATACATATTTTTGAGCAGAGCAAACAAAAAAACCATGTCATGTTCAGATCCTTCAAAGGAACACATGCAATGATGGAACGGTGTTGAACATCCTCTAGTGCTGAGGCATGATATCTTGAAGCCTTCACTTGTATAATTCACCTCTTTCAGGCACCGCACACAACCTCTGTTCACGATCCACCATGCTCGATGATAACCTTTGCTCATAGCCTTCAATCCATACACGTGCTTGGCATCCCTCGGACATCCTCATCATATGACCAGCCCCCGACCCTCTTCTCCTGCAATGGCGGCCCTTCCTCAAGCTCTCCAAAAACTGCCGCCCTCAGGCCTTTCCTCACCCCCTGCAGATAGTGTCCCCTTCTTCATGAACTGCATCCGGTTGCCCTCAGCCCCTGGCTGCCTTCCTCTCGCTCAGGGCCGAACCCACCTTGCCATGCAATTGGTGCCACTCCTCGGCCCCTCCTTCTGCAACTCTCCTGGCTACCCTTGCCCTACAATTGACGGCCTTTCCGAGTGGCGCCACTTCTGGCTGCGGCACGTCTTCACCTTCCAAGACCAGCCCCTGGTGGCCCTTCCTCTCCTATACCTCCTCCTCCGGCTGGATGCTTCCCCGCCCTTCACAGATGGCGGCCCCTCTTGATCACGACCTGGCTTGACTGCAACAGCGCCCTCCAATGGGCTGCTTCCCCTCCTTCTCCCTGCACAGCCTCTCGGCTTCTGCCAGCCTGCCACCTCTGGAAAGCGACCTTTTTTTGGGTCCCGAGCCGGTCCCAGCCTCCCTTGGTCACGGCCTCTCAACCTTATGGCCTCATGGATCTGCACCCGATGCATGCAATGGCGGCCCTCCTTTTACGTGCCATGCAGCCCGTCCCTTTTCCTCCTCAGGAGCTCCTCCCTTTTCTGCAAGTGGCCGCTCCCCCTTGTTCATGCAAGCTGATGGCACGCAGATGGCGTTACTTTCTCCCTCGGCTACTCCAGATAGCGACCTCAACCCCATGCAGTCCTGGCGACTTTCCTCCTGAGTCCTGCCCTTGCTCGTTACTGCACGCCCACCAAAATTTGAGAAAAACCTTTTTTTTTTCCTTTAAAAAAAAAACTCTCCAACTTGGCAAGCATTCCCATGCGAAGAAATTGATGTCATGTCAAGCTCGGCATTCCCTTGCCCAAATCACAGGCTCGTGCATGGTCATGATTCCGTCCCTAGCAAAAGCCAACCACCGCAATGATTCTCGGCCGAGGATATTTCTGCCAAAAAATGGTGAACGTCATGGCCGTGCTGCTTCAAACTTGCTAGGAAGCTCGACCCTCAATGTAATCATGGTAGATGGACTCGTCCTAGATTTAATCGTGAAATGGATCTGCAAAAACCTTCAAGTGACAAGCCAATGGTCGAACCATAGAGGAGCTGAAGACCATGTTCATGCATCTGCAAGCGCTTGGACCATTAACGACCAAAAATCGATACTTGACCTGCTAATTGCCACATCTGGCATACACATCATGATCAAGCTTGCGGCTATCCGCATCTGGCACCGACTCCCCCGCTTTGACCTATATGTGCATGATTCCATATCGAGGCTATAGCCATTATTCTGGACCGACATAACTCAGCTGTACCAGCATTGTTGTTATGGTATGAGGGGACTCCTAGGAGCATGTCACACCCTTCCAAAGGCACAATGTAAAAGTCCTCATGCCCTAAATACCCTTGACAATGCAAACAAAGTTTGCCAATGAGAGGCGTAATGGTTATATCCTGTCCGGGCGCCGCTAGAACTACCTTACTGGTGGCCCCATCCTGTCGGGTGTAATCTTGAGTCGCAGTGCCAATTTAGGTGAAATGAAGTTGGCCTTGGATCCTCCATCAAAAAAGATAAGGGCTTCCTAATCTTTCACTTTGCACCAAGTTCGACAAAGTTCTGTACTTTCATCTATCTGGCTTGAGTCACCGGTTCCCATGCAATCTGGTACCAGCCCTGCTTTCATCTTGCCTTTTGTGCCACTTTCCTTTGCTGCTATAGAACTCTCTGGTCTATCTTCATTCTGTCCTTATTGTGCCTTTTTGGGGCACTTTGCAGAGATGTGCCCTTGTTCCCCGCAACCAAAACACTTCCCCTCTTTGAGATAGTTAGCCCCTTCTCTAAGAGTTAGTCGGGGTAGTGTATCTTTATTTTCCTGGGGACTCTTTTTCTTTGTACTTTCATTGTTGGACTCTTTTTCTGGTCCTTTGAGTTAAGATTTCATCAGTGGGGTAAGTCAAATTCCATGAATGCATCAAGAAACCCCATTTTGCATGACCCATTATTTCTTGAAAAGAGTTCGACTTTTGTTCAAGGCAGTAATCTTGGATCCCTATAGGGAGTCCACAACAAAACCACTCAATTTGTTCCTTAAAGGTGACCTTCTTAAATGAAGAGGTCGATAGAAAAGAGTCCCAAAACCTGTCGGAATAAGCATCCAAAGAATCTCCCTTGGTCATCCGAAGATGGTTCCAAGCGATTCTTACATCCCGTTCATACTCTCTGATCAGCCAAGAAGAAATAAAGCCAGCCGTTTGAATTTCAACCACTTGAATGGAGCTTCTTTCCTCAGAAGAAGAGTGGGCCACCATGTTCAAGCATTTCCGTTTAGAAAAGATGCAGCCCTCCTGATCTTGGAGTGCTCTAAGTAATGCCCTCCAGAGAAGGCTATGTCAAACTACTGACAGAAGGCCAAAGCCCTCGGAGCATCTTGGAATCCAGAAAAGGATTCAACTTTTATTGATTGTCCATCGCCTTTAAATTCCTTAGTCTTCTTGCTTCTGAGATGAGGTTTTTGCACGACGTTCATGCAAACTTGCTTGATGGAAGCAGTTCTCTTATTTATGCTTTATTGATGATGATGAAAATATGAGCGCAAAGCGCTTATGAGATGAGGTTTCTGCAGGCAAATTAATATTTTTATTTCCTTGTTCTAATATGTATTAGGGATCCTTTCTAGGTGAAAATTCACGAGGGCCATTCATGTTGCATGCCTTGCTTCAAATCCAGAGTACTATGGCTTTGAGTGGAGAAGCTTGTTTTATATATATGTTGAGGGTGCCTATTGGTGTGGGAGTGTCAAGATATAAGGCTGGACCTTTTCACTCTTTAGACAGTTGCATCCAATAGAGTATTGCTATACAGTGGTGAGTAGGCATTTGTGTGTGCACGCACGTGCTCCAGCAGAAGGTTTTTGTTATGGTGAACAATTGTGAAGTCTTGAAAAAGGAAGACGTCGATCTATAAACAACTCATTCTGATTCATGTAGTCTTGCAAGGATGTAAAACAAGTCGATGTTTTCGTATTTTGTGTTGCTATATCTTGTTCCAGTTCTGCAATGTTATAGAGTGGGTTACATATGTTTTATGGTTTTTTTTAGTAATTTGAATTCAAGTGTTTGATGACCATAAACTTATATGGGGGTGTATAGTTAGACAAGTTGGACCGTACAGACAAATATGAAGAAGGTGGTTTTCTTTTTTTGTTACGATTGTTTGCATAAATCTCATATAGACAAAGTGAGGTAATAAGGTGTTATTCCATGTTATGGGGATGAGATTGATGCACTGATTTGAGGTTGAATACTTTCATTTGCATGTTATGCATGCACCCAAAAATAGCAATAAATTGTTTTTGGCATATACATGAAGTTATGGCATGTGCTTGACCAAAGTGGTGGGGTGTTTTGGATTAGGGATGTGTTGATGGGTTGATGTCATATGATGTATAGATCCTCATGAAAGATGTGGATGCCTCATGTGCATGTGTATATTGCTTTTCACCCTTCTAGGTTAGAACTAGCTCTATGTGCTAAGGGGGTGAGATGTGGTCATGGTGCATCATTTATGCATGGTAAAACATTCTCAAAATGGGATTTTTAAGTCATGTTTAGTCACTTGTCAGAATTCTTTTACGCATTAGAAGTTCACTTCTTAAGGATCATGTGTTTTTCAATTTTATTACTGTGAGTATGGTCAAAGTCCAAGTGTGGGAGTTGGTTCATAAAGAATCTGGTTTATGGTAAAGGGGTGAGATACCTCATGGATGGGTCTGATTTTGATTGCGGAAGGCGATGTGGCTTTTGCGTCATTTTTTTGGGATATGGTTGCACTGCTGAAATATTGTCGAAATTGCAGAATGATTGGTTGTGCATCACCCTAAGTTGGGTGGAGTTCTCACCTATGTGATGGGATTGGATTATGGATTATGGTCTTGGATTGAATTATGAAGTGATCTTGATGGTTTACGGTGGATGTGTAAGAGTCTCTACAATCTAATTATTTGAAAATATTGCTTGTGCATATGGAAGATGCTATTATGATAATGTGTTATGTTTTTCATAATAGTGTCGCTACAAGATAAGGATCACCTAGATTGTTTAGCCTTAGATGAAAGGTTCAAGGATTTGGGCTTTGCTGGATCAGGGGTGTTTCTTATATCTTCTTATTTTGTGTTAGGCTCATCTACACGGTTAGTGTCTTAGAGGTTAGATGACCTACACAACTAACATTTCAAGTCTCTTACCTTGGATTTGCCTAAATCCGATGTTGGGCATTGAAGAGGTGTGGTGCCTAAACTGGTGTGGTTGTTGTTGATTTCCTACCACTTAATTGTATTTGGGATCCTTTCAGAGCTTGGGTTCATGGAGGGAGACGAAGCGGTCTCAGCTTATGTCCGTCTCAGGTACGTTGGAGGTGTTTTGTTTTGTTCCCTACTACTTGAAATTCTCTCTACCCGTAGTAGAGCGGAAGTGGACGGGTGGACCAGTCAATCCCTACATAGGGTCTGGTGCTCTTCTCGTCATTTATATTTTGATGTTACGATATACCCAAGTTTTGTTATTGTATTAATTCATAGTTGCCTGTTTGGGGTATTTTAAGATTCTCTTTTCTCATTCTCATGTGTCTCTATGCACTCTATTTTGCCCTCCACTCTCTCTCTCTCTCTCTCTCTCTCTCTCTCTCTCTCTCTCTCTCTCTCTCTCTCTCTCTCTCTCTCTATATATATATATATATATATATATATATATATAT
Organism: Adiantum capillus-veneris; assembly: GCF_014529385.1. Lineage (NCBI taxonomy): Eukaryota > Viridiplantae > Streptophyta > Polypodiopsida > Polypodiales > Pteridaceae > Adiantum > Adiantum capillus-veneris. The sequence goes on along the minus strand of NC_140938.1, from coordinate 36,955,046 downwards.
ATATATATATATATATATATATATATATATGTGTGTGTGTGTGTGTGTGTGTGTGTGTGTGTGTGTGTGTGTTTGTGTGTGTGTGTGTGTGTGTGTGTGTGTGTGTGTAGGGTGAATATATGTGTACATCGTATTCCTGCAATACGATGTACACATATATTCACCCTCCACCTTTGATATTTTTCTTGAGTACGCTTTCATTCATATCACCCATTTAGAGGTAGCGGCTAGTTGCTAGGTGCCTGTAGATGCAGTCGGCTCATGGCTTAAACTCCATGCTAGGTCCGGCACTGAGAAACTCCCCCCCTATGCAAATGGTTTTGCAACTCTGATATATATTGAAATTGTATAAAAGTGAAAATTGTGTATTTTTTTGCATAGACCCCTAGTGAGGGATATCTATCACCTGGTATCAAAGCCTAAGGTTATAGGGATGGCCTGAAACCTAATGCTAGTAGGGTTAGTTACACATCATGCATGCATTCATGCATGTTGATTGAGAAAGGATATTGTATTCACAATGAATTTATGAGTAACATTGATTGGTCACACTTGCTTGAATTGTCTTCTTGTGTGGATTTATGTGGTATTGGGTTATGATAAACTGATTGGAGTGATATACAATTGTGTTAAGGTCTTCTTTGAATGTTTCTTTTGTAGTTAACAATGGTTTCTAAGGTGACATCTGAAAGCTTTAGCAAAGGAACAAATTTTTGGTCGTAGTGTTCAACAATATGACAATGTTCAACAAGGGATGCACGCGAACTCTTTTATCTTGAGATTGTGACCAAATTCTTTGTTACATCGGGAATCATGATTTACTAGAAGAGTGTTGACTATAGGTATCTCTCGAAACCAAGAAACCTTTCTCCAATTCTTTATCTACATTGATGATAGCCCAAAGGATTGGTTTGCCAACCTCAGAGTACTCCAACTTAGAATGTGGCCTAGGGTTTATATACTTTTACTTGGCAATTCACTCATATATTCTTGGAATTGTCAAAGTTGCCAAGAAATTTAAAGCACTTGCAGCCATTATAGGAAAAGAAAGAGTAGAGGATAATTATACACCACATTATCATATGAGAGGTCTAAGAGAATTTTCAGTAATGAGAGTTAAGTGATATTTAGAGAGTTAGCTTCAAAACATACATAATGTTGTAAGAAACCATAAAAATCAAATTTTGATGAATGAAGAGCGTATACTTAATTTTGATATTCATGTGTAGTAAGTCTTTCCTCTCCTTGTCTTGTTTTTAGATGAACTCCCAAGTGACTTTGCAAGAAATGTCTTTTTCAACTACGTTGTTGGATTTGAAGTGGTTCAAACTTTGAAAGGGATTAGAGATTATCTTGTTCCAAACTCCTATGTAGAGAGGGAATTATATGTTGATGCTCAACTTGAACATCGAACCCAAGTACCTCCTAGGTACATGGTCGACCCATAGCTTTGGATCAAGGAAAAGCTTTAGAAAGGTGACATCCAAGTGCAAGGGTATGTTCTTTACCTTAACATTAGGAGAAATATGAACCCTCTAGGAACCCTTTGGGATTAAGGTTAATTAGAGGCTAGCCAATAGAAAGAGGGTGGTGGACACGCTCTGTACCCTCAAAAATGTAGGGGGACAAGGTAGCCTTACACCTCTTAATGGCCTCTTACCTAGTGAGAAGGTAAGGGAGGTGGCTAAGAGAAGAGGGCCGGGGGGGGGGGGGGACTTTGACTTCTTTTCCCTCACTTTTTGGCATGGATTCAAAAACACAATTATAATTTAAAATTTTCAAAAAAATTAAAACTCATATTTTCCCTCCTTAAAGGCCCCTCAAACCTATTTTATGATTAAAAAATCACTTTTTTATCTTTAAAAGTAAAAACGTACACTTACAAACCGAAAAAAATAAAAAAATTCAAAACATCACTTTTCATCCTCCAAATCCTTTTCAAACCTATCCTATAGCTAAAAAGTAATTTTCTCTCTCTACAAATATTTTCCCAAGCTCTCCATTGCCACAACAACCACATGCACCTTATAGTCACACATTCTCTCTCTACTAGCTTTCTTCCAGCTCCATTGTAGCACCAAGCAAGCTCCTCCCCCTTCTCTTCCCCATGTCCACCACATATTTTTACACCAAGCTAGCTCCCCCCACCCCCTTTCTCTCACCTTCATTGCAACATGAAACAAGATCCTCCTCCTCCTACTAGTACTACTTTCATTCACTCGCACTTTATGCAGACCTCTACTCTCAAAGGTAGCAAAAGGATGGGCTCAAAGGACTTGTAGGCCATAACAATAGGAGGTGCAAGTGGCGAGTGGTCGTTGCAAGGGTTCACCTCCAACATAAGGATAGAATGGTGATGAGTGTTCTTGTAGCTTATATTCAAAGCTTGATAGCATCTCCATCTCTAACTTTGTCATGCTAGAGACAAACAACCTCTTTATGGCTTTGAACACTTAGGGATTCACCTCTATCAGCAAAAGTAAGCAAAGTTTCTCATATCATTAGGGTGTGATATTTTGTTGGTGGATTTGGTGCACCATCTAGTGTTGCATAGCATGCGATTGAATCTTATACAAATCATTATCTATGAAGAGTTGTTCAAGCTTCTCCTAGTTTCTTTTTTGTATAATTATCACTACATTATTAGAATGATATCATTTTATACTTTATCCCTTTGTGCTCACAAAGTTTGGTGTTTACTTCAACTTCTTTTTAGGAGACATGGACAAGCAACCATGTGTAGAGATAGAAAACACTCTATTCTTGGATTGTGAGGAACCTTACAATCCTTCCATTGCAATATCAAGCAACCGCATGCCCTTATTCCATCTCCATTATAGTACCAAAAAAAACTCATCTTTCTCCTTATACTTCCCTTTACTCCTACAGGGAAATCTATGCTCTCCAAAGATAGCCAAAGAATAAGCTCACCATATTTCAATGCCACAATAATAAAGGCATAGATAGTGGGTGGCTACCACAAGAGTACCTTAAAGGTGATTTGGTTTTCAAGGTGGAGGATGAGCATTCCTTGTATAACTATCCTTACCTTGCTATCAAACAAGTACCACATGCCTCTCAAGAATGCCTTGCTATTCCTAATGTCCCTCATCCTCTTTAATTAAATATTTTACATCATGCTGATGATGATGCTATGTAAAATGTGTAACACTATAATCCATTTCTTATTTCTAAGTCCATCTTGTCTTTATTTTGAAGATCAATTCTATGTTTGACACTTCATTTGGTTTGTAACAAGGTATGTGCACTATTTGTGTAGATCTTTTCAAATACAAAATGCTTCTTTTCTTCAACTTTTAATAGTAGACTTTTGGTAGCCAAATTAGAGGCATTACAATCAGCAGCACTATCTTGGGTAGTTTACTTAATACTATAGTATCTTCACTAAGTTCATTAGTGCTCAATAGTTGGGTGCAGCAAACTATACCATTATGGTAGGAGATGGAGCATGGTCCCTTTTCTATCACATGTTTACCTTGGATCCCATCTCTGGACTACTGTCACTGAGGGAATCCAAGGGGGGCCGCCGATAGTTATGTAGGACACCCTTGGCAGGGGAGTTTGGGAGCACCGCCCCTAAAGGCCGAAAATAAATGCATTTTGGGATAGATTTTGTATGTATTTTTAGTCAAAATTGGATGATATTCACCATGTGATTAGGAGTGTCTCGATACTCACTTTTGTATGAGGGATTGACACTCTGCTTTAGCAAGATTTCTCCATGAACATATCTTTCTTCTTTAGCACAAAGAATTCTTCTTTAATCACGATGGAACAATTCAAGAACCATTTACCAACTTGTAAGATATTATAGTATAGTAATAAAAAGAAAATCTTCTTTTACACAATAAATTCATGATTGATATGGGAGCCAGTTCCATGGCTTTTTTTTTTAAGGGTCCTAGGACCATGCTAGGGACCTAGGAACCCTCAAAAAGAGTAGCCATAAGAGCGTGCAAAACTGCTAAACAAGAATCCCTGCTTAGCCAGATCGCGCTCCCTTGTGGCCCCTCTTGTTGAGAGTCCCTAGGGCCTTAGCATGGACGTAGGACACATTTTTCTTCTTTAGCACAAAAAATTCTTCTTTAACCACCATGAATCAATTTGAGAAACATTGACCAAATTGTAAGAGATTGCAATATAGCAAGAAAAAGAAATTCTTTTCCACAATAAATTCATGATAAATGTGGGAGCCAAGTTTCTAGCTTTAGAAAAAGGGTCCTAAGACCATGCTAGGAGCCTAGGGGCCCTCAACTAGAGTGGCCACAACAAGGGTGCACAAAACTGCCAAACATAAACCTTTGTTTGGCAAGATGGCACTCCCTTGTGGCCCCTCTTTTTGAGGGCCCTAGGGACTTAGCAAGGCCCCACGGCCCTTTTTTCCTAGAATTTATGGACAAAATCAATGAAGACTTGAAGCCAAAGTCATGCTTATGAAGACCATTTGAAAATCATACCTCGAGAAGTCTATTCTAGAAGACCTTAAAAATGCAACATACACAAGATTGGGATACTTCAAGTCGCCCCTAAGGTCTTTGTAAATGCCCAAGAATGATGAATTTAGGGCTTACTTATCAAAATACTGAATCTTACCTTATCATAGCACAAGTTGTTGCATTCTTGTTTTCAAAGAGTACATAATTGGGTAGAGCCTCAACTCAAGGTTACTTTTGAGAAGATTAGTTCATTAAATCTTCTTATACATTTTATCTTCCTATGTGTCAAATCTCAATGCTGTTAGAGTTCATCAACTTATAAGAGACTACCATATATAGACCAACTTGTAGATCTCTCTCTCTCTTTCTCTCTAAGAAGGAATCAAGCAATAACACAAGGAAATTCTCCTTGATTGGTAATCAAGCAACACAATTATATTAATATATGCTAAGTTTTGGATGGCACAAGTACATGGTGGAAATTCTACCAAGGTTTATTCCTTAAATATCATTTAGAGATTGGACTCTACACTATTATACGTTTTTATTTACAAAATAGCCAAAGCAAGAAGGAATTTACACTTAAAATGTTACAAATCTAAATTAGGTTATTGACAAAATCAAATTATGGTAGAGATAGGGTGCTCTAGCTCAACAACAAAAACAATAGAGTTCAAATTGCTTCTTATTAATGTTGTTCAAGATATGGTCATGAAGAGTATATAAGGGGAGGTGTAGTCATAGTTATTGCATCTATTTCATGACATAATGTACTCATGGTAACCTATTACATAAAACTTTCTCTTGTGGGGGTGTTCCTTGTTAGGAAAGAATGTCTTGCTCAGGGAAAGCTTTTTTATTTCCCTACTAAGGATCCCTCCATGTTAGCATAATGGTTGTTGTGGTGGGAGCTGCATTAAATTATACAATGAAATTGCTTGAGGAGAGTTTTGTGCCGCCAAAAGTGATTCACGTTATGCCAGTAGCTTGAGCCACTATCACAAAGACCACCACTCAACTAACATAGTAAGAGGTCACTTGACAATTTAGAGACCTGCTCAAATAAAAAACATATGAGTTCTACATTTGCAAGTTGTATAACAAACACACATTCTAAGTGTATGCTATACAAATTTGTAGGTATTTTCATCTAACTTGGACTAAACAATGCTAAAATATACATTATAATGAGACTACCCACCATGAATAAGCATGGATTTGAAGAACCTACCTACAAGATGATATAACAAAGAAGGTTGTTTTAGAAAAAAATGGTGTTTAATCTTTATTAGGTCAAAGATAAGAAGGTCATACAAACTTTACAATGAAATCCAAGGAGGTGAGTGAGGAGTGTGTGTGTGTGTGTGTGTGTGTGTGTGTGTGTGTGTGTGTGTGTGTGTGTGTGTGTGTGTGTGTGTGTGCACGCGCACACGCGCTAGGTATACACACATACACACAAGAGATTTTGATGAGAAATGGTTCAAAATTTGAATTGAACATTTTAAAAGGAAGAAAAGCAACAGAAAACAAATTAGAGTGTATACGCTATCACTTACATTATCCCAATAGGCATGCCTTCCCTCTCCCAACATATTGAAGAAACATCAAGAGACTTCTTAAAGTAGGGTGGGAGTGGCGGTCGCATGGGTACAAATGTTATCCATTCAACGGTTGACATTGGTGTCAACCTATAGCACGGCATTGTTGTCATGACCTTTAATTGTTGAGAGAGAAGGAGAGAACACAGAAGTAGAACCCCAAAGTGTGTAGAATACACACATGAGATGATGTATATATAGAGGGGACCTGGGTGCCATATATAGAGAAGCCATATATTGAGTAGCTTCACATATAAGCTCAACACCCCCGCTCAAATAAGGGTCCCTAACTGTGGATGAAAAAACCCTTGGGGGATCAAGGGAAAAACCCACAGCTCTATATACACCCACCGTTATATTATAAAAATCATTGAATATACAAATGTTTACGAGGAGCTACATCACTCCTTTTACAATGAATGTTTTATGAGGAGTTACATTACTCCTATCCTATCAATACAATAATGAATACAAAGGTTCAATAAAGAGGTGTAAAAGCTATCGATTAGCTTGTAATCAAAAGTGTCTCCGTGAATCTGCTGTGTAGCTTGTCATCAATATCGCATCACCAAACATGTCTTCATGTTGTCATCAATATGGCATCACCAAACATATCTTCATAAATCTTTTATTGTCACCAAGTTTGTCTTCATAAAATCAATTATTTGATCAATCCTACATAGATCATAGACTCCAAAAAAAACATGTCATGAAAATTATTAGCATCGTTAATGAAATAATTACGTTCACAATGCCATAAGAGATGGTTCGCGACGCCACTCTTTTGACGACATATATACGCACGACAACATATGGTACATAAAGTATAAACGTAAAAGTACAAAATGTGTGATTACGTGATACAAATGATATGTGTATATACTACATAAAACAACATTTATCAATGTAGTGATCAATGAATACCATCAAAGTATTAACAAAATATCATCATTATATCAATAAAAATGAATAAATGATCATGGTATCAACGAAAAGCATCATGATATCACCGAGAATAATCATTGTATCAACGAAACAACATCATGGCATCACCGAGAATAACCATGGTATCAACGAAACATCATCATGGCATCACCGAGAATAACCATGGTATCAACGAAACAATATCATGGTATCACCGAGAATAACCATGGTATCAACAAAACATCATCATGGTATCAACAAAAATCACCATGGAATCAACGAAATATCATCATGGAATCACCGAGAATAACCATGGTATCAACGAAATATCATCATGGCACCACCGAGAATAACCATGGTATCAATGACATATCATCATGGTATCAACGAAAATCACCATGACCAAAGTATTAACAAAACATCATCATGGTACCATCAAAATCACTATGGTATCAATGAGAAATTATCAATAAAACGACGTAAACTATATCTCTAAAAGAATAATTATACGAGAATCAATGAACGAGTATATCATATAACAAAAGATCATGTACCAACAGTAGCTCGATAGAATTTGAACGATCATCAACGGCTCGACTGAATCGGAACGATGTGTAACTGGCTTCTGCAGCAAAGTTACGTCAGTAACAAATATATGATTGATGAAGAAAAATATAATTGAGAAGTTTTCAATTATGAGAAAAATCAAAAGCAAAAAGTAAAATTTTGATTTTCAAACATATTCGCAGTCCGAGACGATAACCCAAAATCGGTGCAGAATTTAGAGAAACTTTCTTCTGCAAATTTATAGACCACATCGATTCCAATCCCCATCGCGGGTAGTTTCATCTGCAAAGTTGTAGAACACATTGATTCCGGTCTCTCACGCGGGTAGTTTCTGCAAAATCGTTTTCAATAAGCAGAAAAATAAAAAACAAAAAACGGAAATTGCTTTTTAGGTATGTACGCAGTCCGCGAATGATAACTCAAAATTGGTGCAGAATTTGAAAACACTTTCTTCTGCAAAGTTGTAGACCACATCGATTCCGGTCTTACTAACGGGCAGTTTCTGCAAAATCCTTTTTAACAAGCAGAAAAATCAAAAACAAAAAACGAAAATTGTTTTTCAGATATGTACGCAGTCCGCGAACGATCACTCAAAATCTGTGCAGAATTTGAAAACACTTCCTTCTGCAAAGTTGTAGACCACATCGATTCCGGTCTCTGGGAAGGGTAGTTTCTGCAAAATCGTTTCCAATTAGCACAAAAATCAAAAACAAAATGCGAAAGCTGTTTTTCAGGTATGTACCTAGGCCGTGAACGATAACTCAAAATCGGTGCAGAATTTGAAAAATTTTCCTTCTGCAAAGTTGTAGACCACATCGATTCCAATCCCTATGGCGGGTAGTTTCTGCAAAATCGATTTTTATCAGGAGAAAAATCGAAAACAAAAACGTACTGCTCTGATACCATGTTGAGAGAGAAGGAGAGAACACAGAAGTAGAACCCCAAAGTGTGTAGAATACACACATGATATAGAGAAGCCATATATTGAGTAGCTTCACATATAAGCTCAACACATGTATATATAGAGGGGACCTGGGTGCCATATATAGAGAAGCCATATATTGAGTAGCTTCACATATAAGCTCAACATATGTGAAGCTACTCAATATATGGCTTCTCTATATATTGAGTAGCTTCACATATAAGCTCAACATTGATCACCCACTTGTGACAATTTTGATGCAAACTCTATGGGCAAAGAAATATACACACTTGTGGTGTGCAAGGTACATGGTTTGTGATATTGTTGAGCACTATAGATACTAAAATTCAGGATGCAATGGAGGAAGGAAATGGAAGGGAGAAGAGGGACATAGGGGAGAGGGAGGGCAAGAGGAGAGAGAGAGAGAGAGAGAGAGAGAGGGGGGGGGGGGGGGGGGGGGGGGGGGGGGGGGGGGGGGGGGGGGAGGGGGGGGGGGGGGGGGGGGGGGGGAGGGGGGAGAGAAAGGGAGAGGGAAAGGGAGAGGTAGGAGAGAGGAAAGGGAGAGAGTTACTTTTTTGGAGGGAAAAGAAAAATACAAAAATTGGCCTTTTAGTGAGTGTAAGTAAAAAAAATGGTCAAAAAATACTTTTTTCGATATGTATAAAGGTTGAGAGAAAATTGTAAGTCGAAAATATGTGAAAATGGGATTTTTGAACAAAAATCATTTTTTAGCTTGGGTTTATGCACGTTTTTAAGGATGTGGCATGGGAAAGAGATGTAAGTAGGTAGTGAATGCTACAACACCTTCTTTCCTTTACTTTTAAAGAGCTAGAGAGAGAAAGAGACCTATATAAGGACCACATTCTATATGGCCCTTAAAAAAAAGCTAAAGAATCCTAGTCAAAATTAGCCTTTCGAATGCACTTGTCCCTCAAAGTCTACACAAAATTAAACTTAATCCCTTAAAATTAGGGATTCTTACAAGACCCATGCAAGGTTCATATTTTTCCTAATGGCATATGCTCACCATTAGAAGTACCGAACCATGACATCATTCTTGGAAAAAAAGCACTCATGCCCAACCAAAGATATGGATTTTGTGAGAAGGGCGTAATCAGTGTTTGGAAGAAGTCAAGTAGCGGGAATCGATTCTATTATGTACCCCAAGACTAGCTTAGTAAAGCCTAAAAACCCTACCCTTAAGTACAATCTTCACAATGTCACCATCACTTTTGATGACTATGAGAAGCAAAGATGTATTTGGGACTTTACTCAAGCATATCCTATGGTGATGAACCCAAGTGAATATTTTTATAGGGAGGATGTTGATGAATGACATGCTCATGTAAACTGCATTCATGCTTTACCATCGACAGATATCTCTCATGGGAAAAAGTGGTATAAGAAAGAAGCTGTAAATTTAAGTGCCCAAGTAGAAGTTTTAAACTTTTAAACCCAAGGTGTAAGTAAATATAAGGATAGAACCTCAATTATAGTAACCAAGAATTGATTTATTGGACCTTTACATGTTTATGTACCTTCACCAAAGTAGCATATAACCTTTTATAATTTATAATTGAATTTTTTTTATTCTTAATATGATTTGAATTGTTTTAAGGTAGTAATCTTCGAGTTGTAACTTATGTTTTGTCATACTTTCGTAGTTGATAGTCGAAGAGCGTCTTCAAATGGGAGTTAAGGTGTGGTGGCTTGTTTCAACCAGGAAGAGATGAGACAGAGAAGCAGTGAGTATTATCGATAGATTATGTTATACCAAATACCTTTCGAGCATGGTATCACTATGTTGCATAGAACCCAGAGTTCAACCCTTTGAGACACAAAGCTACACCTGTGGGAAGCAATCAGTGGGTACAATTCATGATAGGGCAAGAGATCATTTCGATGCCCATGAGCTTATCCTAAGACTGATAAAGGAGAGGTGGTTATCTATATTTCCTCTAGTAATGGCATCAAGGTGCTTTGGCATTGTTATGTTTAATGTGTGGGGTCGGAAATGTTTACACAATGACACACATTCCTTTACCCCAATGCCTTGGAACTTATTCTTTGACCTGTTTGGGAAGCCCACTATACACAACTTTCACACAACATAAAGATCCACAGTAGACCCCAGTGATTAGCAAATTGTGCTATTGTACATTTCGTACCAATGGATGGGAGACACGTAATGAGTTTTCCTAGAATTTTTCTTACTTTGATTATTAATTCAGCTATAAGAATGCGATGATCCATAGCGGCATGGGAGTGCCTGTGACAAACTGCTCACTCTTACAAGAGTGGTACGATTCATACGCAACTGAGATGATTTTTGCATGTACAATTTGAGAGACCAGTGGAATAGCACACTAGACATACTTTCAGAATGGGACCACTATGATCCACTAGTTGAAGGATGTCATGATGGTTATCATAGAGTACACTATGTTAGGACCACTAGAGATATTGAAGGATGGCATAACGGTCATCATAGAGTACACTATATTAAGACCATTAGAGATTATTGATAGCCTTTACAAAAATTTGAACCACAAGAAAAAAAAATTACAATGTGTACAATTGGTTTAATTTATTCATTATTACTCTCTCTTACCATATTCTCAATTGCCAACCTTATTTTTATTAAGAGATACATTGAGATGGAATAGGATGTATTAACAATAAAAGAATCCAAACAATATTAGTGGTTGCAAAGGGAGACAAGGTGGATACACTCTACTTATGTATGACTAGCGCGCAATCTTTCATTTGTATAGCATCTACATGAGTTAATGGTGTGGTATGGTACTATCGGCTTGGACACATGAGTGTCAAAGGAATGCAAATTCTTCAATCAAAGAAACTTCTACCAAGTTTGAAGAAAGTAGACTTGGAGTTCTATGAGGAAGGTTCTTTTGGAAAGCAAAGGAGGCCAAAAAATTTTAAAGTAGGAAGTGAAAGAAAAAAAAAACTTGAATTGATTCATATGGATGTATGGGGTCTTGATAGTGTACCATCCCTTGAGGCTCATTGTATTACGTGACATTTATAGATAATGCAACTAGGATGACATGGGTTTATCCAATGAAAAATAAATCTGATGTGTTTTTTATATTACAAAGGTGGATAGAAAATGAGATAAGTACGAAGCTAAAATACCTTAGATCCAACAATAGAGGAGAGTATTGCATCCAAGAATTTGAAAGCTTTTGTGTTAGCAATGGCATTGGAACACAGAAGATAGCACCAAGGACACCTCAACAAAATGTAGTTTTAGACATGATGAACAGAACAATCATGGAGCGTGTATAAAGCATGAGAATACATACAAGTTTAATGCTTAATCTTTGGGTAGAAGCAGTCAGTACATATATCTTCTTGATAAATCGGACACCCTCAACAACATTGGATGGAGGAATTTCAAAAGAGGCGTGGACAGGTAAAAATGTAAACTATGCATGTCTCAAAGTATTTGGATGTGAGTCCTTCATACACATAGACAGAAGTCTAAGGTCTAAGTTAAATGCAAAGTCCAAGGAATGGTTTTTCATTGGCTATGGAGAAGCGGACTTTGGGTATTGCCTATGTGATCCTAAAGATGGTAAAATCGTTAAGAGTACATATGTTTTTATCAATGACCATAGTATGTATAGAGATTAATTGGAAAGAAAGGATAATAGATCATGGATTTAAACAATGCAAGTCGAATTACTATGTATAAACGAAGAATTTAGAAGATGAAAAATATATCATCCTACTGTTTGATATTAATGACATGCTCATTGCAAGTGCTAACATGGAAGATATAAAGGATCTAAAAGGAGAGTTGTCTAAATCTCTTTCAATGAAAGATTTAGGTGCTGCAAAATGATTACTTGGTATGAAAATATCAAGAGACAGATTGAAGAAGACATTAACACTATCTCAAGAGGATTACATCAAGAAGGTACTAGAAAGGTTTCCAATACAAAATGCAAAATCACTTTCTAGAAGTTTCTAAATCTTTGACTAGTCACTTTAAAACAAACAAAAATATGCATTCAAAGATACAAGAGGAGATATTCTATATGTCTATATGCCATACCGATAGCTTCTCTAACGTATGCTAGAGTCTAGACAAGGTCAGATATTGCACATATAGTGGGAAATCTGAGTAGATTCTTGGAGAATCCAGGTAAAGAACATTGACGAGTTGTGACATAGATACTTAAGTATCTAAAAGGGGAAACCACAAATGCTTTATGTTTTGGAGCCACTTACATTTGTTTGCAAGGATATGTTGATGCAAATATGGTAGGTGACAAAGATACTCGTAGAAGCACTACAAGCTTTCACCATTGGAGGCACAACAGTAAGTTGGGTTTTAAAGTTATAGAAAGTGGTCTCACAATCTACCATGAAAGTAGAATATATAGCCCTTACAAAGACTAGTGAAAAGATTTTGTGGCTTCACAAATTTTTGGAGGAGCTTGGATATAAACAAGAGAATTGTAGTTTGTACAGTGATAAAGCATATAGACAAAATAATTATATTATGTATAGTTTGTACAGTGATAAAGCATATAGAAGTGATTAAGCATATAAACAAAATAATTATATTATGTACAATAACAAAGCATATAGAAGTGAGGTATCACTTCAAACGTACTCTTTTGAAAGAGCAACAACTAAAGCTTAGAAAGCAGCACACATTACACTTCTACAAACATGTTGACAAAAGTGGTTAACAAGGAGAAATTAAGATTTTGTTCCTCTTCAATTCGTAATTAAGGATAAGAAGCTAGAACAGAACGCAATCACAGGTTTTCTCGAGATTACTCTCCAAGAGGAAGATTGTTAAGTATAGAGCTCGATTTATCCTTGGAATTCTCATTTAAAAAGCACACATTTGTAAGACCCTCGTTATGAGGAGAAGCATCCTGTGTGAGAAAAAAAAATCAGTCGTTGAAAAGAAAAAAATCTATACCTATCAAAACATTTCTTTTCACCAAATTATTTTGACTAGATGATAGCCGAAAAATGGCCGATAGAGGTAGACACATCGCCGATGGCCGATTTTGGGTGGATGCTCAACACATGGACAACTGCTTCTCATGTGAGAGGGCAATCTATAGAGGCTTCCTTGCATCTATAAAAAGAGGCTTCTCCTATACATGATAATTAGAAGTGAGAAGAAGCAATAAGTGTAAAGTAGAGAGAGAATGATGCAATACAACCATTAAAGGTTTCTAAGCTCTTTGTAAATTACTTCAAGTTTGAAGTGTAAAGCCATTGAGTGCCTACTTTTGTGTGGATGTAGCCCACACTTGGGTGAACCACACATCTCTCTCTCTCTCTCTCTCTCTCTCTCTCTCTCTCTCTCTCTCTCTCTCACATGTATGTTTTATCTCTCTCTATTCAATACACCACTCTAATTGCTACTTATTGATCCTTTAGTCGTAGCAATAATCACCACTAACCATATATGCATATCTATGTCCACTAGAATCAAGAGATTGATGCCGTATCTCTTTGGTGAGTAAAGTGCTAGTACACTAAATGCATATTTTCAGCTATCTGTAGAGTTACTTATGGCTGTGTTAAATATTACTAGCAAAGATCATAGGAAAAAGCTAGCTTTTGTATTTTCATCGTAATTGAGTCCCTTCAATGTGAGCAATATAAACAAACTGTTGAACTCATTCAAATGTGAACTGACACGGCTAGTCTCTTTCATGTTTAAACACAACTTTTTTCATAAGAAACGCTTTTTTAAATCACTTCTATTATCCCATGCTAAGAATAAAGACTCTCATAAATCCTTCGCATTGGTCTTGTCCATAATAGTGAGAAACAAGGATTCGCCAAGATGCAAACAAATAGTGGCTCTAGCATGAGCATCAAGCTCCTCTCATTGATCATCAATGTATGCATTCTCTTTGTCCTCTTTCATGGCACTGCAATACCCTTATTAATCAACACATTTAACATGCATTGTTTCCAAATCGTGAAGTTTATAGCATTAGAACTCTTCATGTAATATCCATCTCTCTCAAAAAAACTATCTATAACTACAAAGACCAAATACAAGAGAATCAAACTTTGGATTTATGGCAAATTTTTTTACGAAAATTTCTAGTCTTCTTTACACAGAGAATGCACTTAAGAGTGCCATTGAGCTTAAGTGCATAATGCAATTGCTGTCAATAGTGTATGGGAAACATTGTATCTATATTCAGAGAACATGTAATCCATGTGCCCAAAATGGCTAACAATCTAGAGGAAATTAAGATCTATGATCTCTCAATGAGAACCCAAAAGTGTACATGAGTACCAACAAATGTATATCATAATACAAACCGCTCTCAACATGCATAGAGAGCAAAACACTTTTGTATGCAAAAGCAGCTATCCCTTGTAAATAAACTGCATCTATAAAGCTGTTGCTAAAATCTACGCTTTGATCGAAATGAAGACCTCGGTCAGAACCCCAACACTAACACCATCTATGATGCCAATGCAAAAAACTCACCTCCAAGCAATGTATTCGAGAAAGCAATCTCTTGAGAGCCTCTATGATAACAAAAAGTACACTTCAAATGCAAGACTACACCGTGGTAGCCCTCAAACACACCTTGGCACTCTCTCGTCAACAACAGAGTGTGTTTGTATGCCAAAAGAAGACATAGAGATGTCTATATGAAAAATACTTGGAAGTGATGCCGATGGCATATGATGATTGTTGGAGATAGATAATTGAGATACATAAGATCAACAAGATGCAAAGAGGTCGATTTCTAAAAATGGAGTCGATGGTGTAGCCGAAAAATCTCGAGTCAAATCCGATACCAAAATGCCGGGTGAAAACTACCTTCTTCTATGTTACTCAATCGAAGATCCTTAGGGCAAAGACGTCTTTGAAAGGGGGGTAAAATCGCAACACTCGTACAGGAAATACTCCCGACACGATGAAGAAGCTGCAAAACCAACCGAAACCAAATTCCTACCTAAAACTACACACACACGACACGGATGAAAAATTCAACTCTCTTCTCTCTCTCTCTCTCTCTCTCTCTCTCTCTCTCTCTCTCTCTCTCTCTCTCTCTCTCTCTCTCTCTCTCATGCTTTGAGCTCTTCACAAACCCTCTTCTCTCTACTCTGATCATTGTGTGTTGTCGAGCTCACTAAGAGCTCTAATTCTTTGTACATAACATTAATTTACACAAGCCTTCGTTTGCCGAATAGAGGGAGCTCACAAGGATGCCCTCTATTCTCATACCAGGTGTGAACGTGTGCAAAGCACGCACATGATAAGTGAAAAGGAGAAGAAACACAGTGTGTGGTGGAGCAGTGTGAAAAGGGGTAGACACGTTGTGTGGTGGAGCACCATATGAGAAGAATACTCATCCACTCCATTAATTGTTCTTTTAAACCAATAAATGAATTATATTAGTAATGAGTTAGTGGGTGTCCAACCAACATCAGCTCCATGTACTTCAAACAACCCAATGCGTGCGTAGGTCAAATGGACAATAGTGTTAGGTCATACAAAATAGTAAACAGCATTGGTTATGGTAATCAAGGCTTCACAACACTCAACTTCTCTACCCTAGGCAAAGCTAGACAAAAAACATTCTAGTCATATAAGGAATGCAACAAAACGACGGACAACAAATTAAAAAACACATCTAACTGCCTCCCACCTCCATTAATGTGATGCACACATGGACCCAACAAAATGCAAGCACAACACGATCAAAATGTTTTTATAAAAAAAAAAAGTAAAAATGTGTCAAATTTATCAAATTTTGTCTTTGAAAAGGCACATAGAAGATTTGTGAACCCTCTTGTTGACCAATGACGCCTTGTCTCAAAGCTAGCATGCAAGGCTTCCCATGCCCAAATGCTTTGAACCCTATCCACGGTGCAGTACTTTCTTTGGGACACTCACTCTTCAATTACCAGTCAGAGGTTTGTTGCAGAGCTTTTTCTGCCAAAGTTCTCGGGTCCCATTCTTAACACATGAATCTTTGCTAACAAAGCTTGGGATCCCTGCTTACCCATACAAAATTCTGAAGTGATATATTTACACATTTGTAACATACAAAAGGGTACCAATGATGGAGTAGATACACAGATTGCAATAGTAAATTGTGTGTTATATTGATGAAATAGTAGAATGTGTGTTATATCGATGAAAAATGTATAGATTTGGGGTTTTTAAATTAGGCCTTGAACCCATGTAACATTGACGGTTTACATGTAGTGAACACCCTGAGAGAAAAACTTGTAGAAGAGAATAGTGGAAAGTGAGACATATATCTCCGCTCATTCCATGCTAGCAACCTGACTTCATCTTTCATGTGGGAACTTGGTACATGAATGAGGCATATCAAGTACAAGTCTATAACATTGCAGAACTGGAACAAGATATAGCAACACAAAATACGAAAACATCGACTTGTTTTACATCCTTGCAAGACTACATGAATCAGAATGAGTTGTTTATAGATCGACGTCTTCCTTTTGCAAGACTTCACAATTGTTCACCATAACAAAAACCTTCTGCTGGAGCACGTGCGTGCACACACAAATGCCTACTCACTACTGTATAGCAATACTCTATTGGATGCAACTGTCTAAAGAGTAAAAAGGTCCAGCCTTATATCTTGACACTCCCACACCAATAGGCACCCTGAACATATATATAAAACAAGCTTCTCCACTCAAAGCCATACTCTGGATTTGAAGCAAGGCATGCAACATGAATGGCCCTCGTGAATTTTGACCTAGAAAGGATCCCTAATACATATTAGAACAAGGAAATAAAAATATTAATTTGCCTGCAGAAACCTCATCTCATAAGCGCTTTGCGCTCATATTTTCATCATTATCAATAAAGCATAAATAAGAGAACTGCTTCCATCAAGCAAGTTTGCATGAACGTCGTGCAAAAACCTCATCTCAGAAGCACTTTGTGCTCGTATTTTCATCATCATCAACATTGCATGAACTCTCAGAGAATTGCCTCCATGCAAAGTTAGCAACCTTGTGCTGATAGTCCCCCATTTCCAAAACCAAAATGCCAACCACCTGTTTGCACCAGATTGAGAAGACAAAACTGCTCCATTTATAGAGCTCACTTAATTGCCGCCTCGGAATTTATGTTGATGAAGTGCTGGTCAAAGACTCAACATTCTGTGGGCGCGAGAAACATTAAGGCCTCGATCCGGATCTACCTCCGGATCCTCTTTGTGAAGGATACATCTCTACGAGCTTCAGCAGCTTATAAGAGCAGATCCAGACAAAACAGATGGAAGCTTCAATCAAGCCATGTTAACCTTTTTAAGTTAGACCACACTCCACTTTACTTATTTCATAAATAACCACTCGCCAGAACTTGACAACAAAGAGTTCTGCCTCATCTACAAATATATTCTCCAAAAGCTTCAGCAGATGGGTGGGAGTCATGTGCTTTTTTGCACTGGTAATGATGAAATCGACGAGGGTGGCCTCCTCTTCTCCTAAGAACTCAAAAATCTTCTTTGAAACCCAAGGTCTTATTCGTTCATGCAGGCCATGCTGCACAATGTAATGAATTAACTAAAAATCTCTCAATCAATCAATCAATCAATCTCTCTCTCTCTCTCTCTCTCTCTCTCTCTCTCTCTCTCTCTCTCTCTCTCTCTCTCTGTGTGTGTGTGTGTGTGTGTGTGTGTGTGTGTGTGTGTGGAAAGGAGGCTGATTTTATTGCTTGAAAATCTTCCAGTACCCCCAAATGGTGCCTATTCTGACAGCAAGTACGTCACCGTTTACGTAGCAGGCCTGTAGACACGGAAAACTGTAAAACAAGATACAACTAGGTGCATGGCCAAACAGAAAAGACTGAAGGTCAAGATGAGGAGTACACCAACTACGGGAGATATCTGATGGAAATGGGGGCCTCACATGGATTGGCCATACTTGCCGTACAACAATTTCCTGCAGCAGCCGGTTTTACTTGCTTCCCAACTGAGCGCCATCCCTTGCATTCACGATTTCACAGTAGGACCTAGACCAGTGGGTGTAGCAGTGGATCATGCTCTCTTGACATTTTCAGTTTTCTTTCAGTACAGTACAGCTCAGATGTCAGGCGGGAGAACACATACCCACTATACGTTTACACTAGAGATTGACTCCGTTTACACAGAGGAGATCTATGGTCGTCTATGTCCAGCAGCCAGGCCAAGACTCTCAGTGGAGGTAATCACCACTTTGCTGACTGAGACACTGCATGCTGCAGCAGCAGAGGCATACCCACACACTCAGCCTTAGCAGAGATGCCATCTTGGGAGCATGCCTCATAACACTTGGTATGACGAGGAATGCAAAGAGACGATAGCATAGTTTCAGAGGGATCTTCTCCTAGGGGTCATCGATCACAGACAGTCTCGGATAGCCTTCCGGCACCTGTGCGACAGAAGAAGCGAGCGTTCCTAGCTCAAATGGAGAGAGATTTATACCAGTTGTTCTTGAGTAGAGACTCAGAAGAGGCATGACGTCTCTTTCATGAGCACTCTCCTCCTCCAGTGACTATCTCCCTGATGTGTGGGGTCAGTGCAACATCCTTATATACGGTCCCTAGACAGACATCCCTTCCAGATCCTCCTTAGCCATGCCCATCTACGAGTACTTTATTTACAACTGAGATGGTAAAGACGGCCATTAATAGGATGAAAACAAGGAGGGAATATAATCATGATGGTCTAGTAGCAGAGCACTTTATATATGCTAGAGATATGCTGACAAAGGTTCTTGCAGTTCGGTTCAATAGGGTCATGTGCGAGGGTCTACTTGAGACTTGGAGATTGTCTACTATTGTGCCTATCTTCAAGGCAAGGGATCCTAAGGTGCCTAGAAACTACCATACTATTATGATTCGACACACATTGGCACCGTTGTATGAATCTATCCTTGAGCAATAGTTGCGGGCAGAGAGTGAGGGCATACAGGCAGCCAGACAAGCCGGTTTCAGAGGAGGCTTCTCCACTCTTGATTATATTCTGACAGTCAGAGCCATCATTGAGGAGGGCAAGGCACATGGGAGATGGATCTATTGTAGCTTTGTAGATTTTCGCAAAGTATTTGAAATGGTGCCCAGAGCCCGATTGATGCGCAAACTACAAGAGATGGGAGTGCCCCATAAGTTGATTTGGGGGATCATGACCCTTTACAGATCAGTGATGAGACATGTACGTACTCAAGAGGAGATATCTGACTTAGTTCACTCCACTATTGGAGTGAAACAAGGCTGTCCATTGTCTCCTACTCTGTTTGGTATGTATAAAGATGAGTTTTCGGATTACATTGACAGAGAAGGTGACAGAGGTGCCCAGCTAGCAGGGACATGGATTCCATTGTTGTTATGTGCTGATGACATTGTGTTGATCTCTCACTCACCCGAGGGTATGCAACAAAATTTGGATGCATTACATAGGTTTGCAGAGGATAGCGGATTGTCTGTAAACCTTGGTAAAACCAAGGTTAGGGTGTTTAACACCGCATTGCAGTGGATGAGGAGATCAACACCTACATTCACTTATGGTCAGGAGGTCGTGGAGTACACAGATCCATACACCTATCTTACTGGGCCAAGGTTTTCTTTCAGGAGAGCAGTAGAGACTAGATTGACCAGAGCATATAGCCTTGAGAGGATGTGTTCAAAGGTTCAATTCCAGGAACCCGGCAAGCAGGATTCAGGAGAGGTTTCTCCACTCTTGACCAGATTTGACACTCAGAGCTATTATTGAGGAGGGTAGACACCATGGCAAGAGGATCTATTGTAGCTTTGTGGATTTCCGCAAAGCTTTTGACACAATGCCGAGAACCAGACTTATACGTAGACTACAGGACAAGGGTGTGCCTATAGAGCTGATATGGGGTATTTTGGCTTTATACAGGACAGTGATGGGGTGGGTACGCACTACTGAGGGAATGTCTGACATGGTCCACTACACTATTGGAGTGAAGCAAGGATGGCCCCTATCTCCGACTCTTTTTGGGATGTATGTGGATGAGTTTTCAGACTATGTAGAGTGTCAGGGAGACAAAGGGGCTCAGCTAGCAGGGACATGAATTCTGTTGTTACTATATGCTGCTGATATTGTGTTGATTTCTGACTCTCCACAAGGGGTGCAACGTCATTTAGATGCTTTGCATACATTTGTTCGTGATAGTGGATTGTCTGTCAACCTTGGGAAAACCAAGGTTATGGTGTTCAACACCACACCATAGTGGGTCAGGAGGTCAGCACCCACATTTACGTATGGCTAGGAGACTGTGGAGTACACAGATGTATATACCTATCTTGGGGTAGTTTTCGGTGGACCGGTATTTTAAATGGGGAGAGCATCAGAGAACAGACTGACCAGAGCATGGGTAGCCTTGGGAGGAATGGAGAGGATGTGTTCGCAGGTTCAGTTTCAGGAACCGCGAACAAAGCTCTGGCTTTTTCACACTATAGTGACTTCAGGTATTCTCTACGGAGTTCAGGTACGGGGACCCTCAGTAGACCATCATGGGAGATCTGGCAACACAGATGGATGGAGATATATGGAGAGGCCTTTGGTCTCTATGATCGCTCGGATGATTCGAGCCAAGGCCTCAGTGCCGCATGAGATTATCCGACCCGAGCTAGTCCCCCCCCCCCTCGTGGTTGAGGCATTGACTAGATCAGTACCCTTTATACACAGTTTATGGGATCTCCCCACGGACAGATATGCTCGGCTTGCCCAGGAGTCATCGCGACAACTAGCGCTACAAGGCAATACAAGTATGGACAGATGACTGCATGGTTTTAGTCACATGGTTTCAGCATGGATAGATTGCCTCCATTTCAATACTTCCTGGATGCACCCTCCATGTCTCTCACATAGACAGAGATCACCAAACCCATATGCCAGGATCTGATTCGGCTAGATACCAGGAGCACATGGATACAGCCGACACAGGAGTTGGGCACGAAGATGGCCTTCTACAGAGAGTATCTTCTCCAACTCACAGAGGATGGTTTTGTGACTAGGCCTGCATACATGGATACGCACTTATCTCATGGGATACGATGCGCTATTGGGCAGATACGCACATCCTCACATCAGCTCCAGATCGAGACTAGCCAATTTCGAGGGTACCAGCAGGGGCCAGGATATGTCACTTAGAGCCAGAGACAGAGTTGCACTACACATGTCATTGCCCAGCGTACTATGAGATACGCGGCAACTTCCATTGTCTGTTCAAAGGGGGTTTCGGACCATTTTCTAGAGTCATGAGATACGAGGATCAGAGATGTCTCGGATTGTTCCTACTAGAGCTGCGCAGACTTAGGGAGAGCTTGTTGAGGACATCAGGGGAGAGACAGTCTAAGAGACGAATCACAGATTTCTTTACTCCAGCCAAGGGAGAGCCAGAGGAGCAGTCATCATAGCAGATCTCACAGCCCACCCACACAAGAGGTACGTTGATTGACCGAGCCATTGAGGTGGGCAAATCCAGACGCACACGACCTCGAGGAGTCTCCCACCATCGACAAAGGCTGCAGCAGAAGATACAGATCACTCTAGCTCGACATGCAAGACGCCCAACCAAAGTATTGACCATGGATGTTGATGAGATTCGACAGCGACCAATCCCCCCCCACATCTTGTTTCAATTCCGAATCAGCTTCATATTCATTTCCTTAGTGTTTTAGTATTAGTTCTTTGTATAAGATTCACCAATTGTAACTTCATGGTCTCATAGGTCATTTTGGCCTTTCGAAGACGTTAATATAACATTTCATTTCATCTCTCTCTCTCTCTCTCTCTCTCTCTCTCTCTCTCTCTCTCTCTCTCTCTCTCTCTCTCTCTCTCTCTCTCTCTCTCTCTCTCTCTCTCTCTCTCTCTCTCTCTCTCTCTCTCTCTCTCTCTCTCTCTCTCTCTCTCTCTCTCAGTCATAGATTGACTTCTGACACCTAGTGTGGCGGAAGAAGAGGGCATTTTTGGCTAGACTAGAGCAGGACATATACCAGCTATTCTTGAGTCAGGACTCACGTGAGGCATGGCGGCTCTTTCATGAGCACCCCCCCCCCCCCCCCCCCCCCCCCCCCCCCCCTGCCATTACCTCTACAGAGGCCTGGGGCCAGTACGCTTCATCTTTGTACACAGTTCCTGGACAGACGCCCCTTCCCGAACCTCCCAATCCATGCCCACACGCATGTGCTTTTTTCACCCCGCTGAGATGGTGAAGAAGACCATTGATAGGATGAGGAGTGGGAGAGAATATGATCATGATGGCTTAGTCGCTGAGCATTTCATGCATGCCAGAGATCTACTAGCAGAGCTTCTAGCAGTTATGTTTAACCGTGCCATGTGTGAAGGCTTGCCTGATACTTGGAGCCTATCTACGATTGTACCTATCTTCAAGTCAGGAGACCCTATGGAGTATGGGAATTATCGCACTATCATGATTGGACACACATTGGCACGGTTGTATGCATCCATTCTTGAGCAGCAGCTCAGTAGATGGACAGAGAGGGAGAGGATACGTGCAGCCAGGCAGGCAAGGTTTAGGAGAGGCTTTTCTACTCTTGACATATCTTGACGCTCAGAACCATCATTGAGGAGGGCAGATCACATGGGAGATGGATCTATTGTAGCTTTGTGGACTTCCACAAAGCATCTGACATAGTACCCAGAGCCAGATCGATGCACAGACTACAGGAGATGGGACCCACAGCTCATTTGGGGGATCATGGCATTACACAGGTCAGTAGTGGGGCATGTACGCACCTCAAAGGGTCTATCTACACCGGTTCACTCCACTATTGAGGTGAAGCAGGCTGCCTGCTATCTCCTACTCTATTCTGTATGTATGTGGATGAGGTTTTTGACTACATTGAGAGCGATGGTGATAGAGTTGCACAGCTGGCAGGGACATGGATTCCACTATTGTTACATGCTGATGATATTGTGTTGATCTCTGACTCTCCGGAGGGGATGCAACGTCACTTGGATGCTTTGCATAGGTTTGCCCACGAAATTGGTTTGTCTGTCAACCTTGGTAAAACCAAGGTTATGATGTTAAATACCACCCCACAGTGGACACGAGGTCAGCACCTACATTCACATACGACCAGCAAACCGTGGGTGTATAGAGATGCTTACACTTACCTTGGAGTGGTTTTTAGCGGACGAGCATTTTCATTGAGGAGAGCAGCAAAGACCAGATTGACTAGAGCCACATGCAGCATTGGGTAGATTGGAGAGGATGTGTTCGCAGGTTCAGTTTCAGGAGCCTCGAACGAAGCTCTGGCTCTTTGACACTTTGGTGGCTTCTGCATTGCTCTATGGAGCTGAGATATGGGGACCTTCATTGGATCATCACGGGAGGTCGGGTCGCACTGATGGATGGGGGGACATGGAGAAACCTCTTGTCTCTATGATCTCGCGGCTCATTAGAGCCAAGGCTTCAATACCACATGCCATTATCCGAGCAGAGCTAGCGGCCCCCCCACTAGTGGTTGAGGCGCTCACCAGATCAGTCTCCTTCATACACCGCATGTGGGAACTTCCCAGAGATAGATATGCCCGCCTTGCACTTGAGCCCTCTCGACAATTAGCCGTGCAGGGAGATACATCGTGCTGGTATGGGGAGATGACATCATGGTTTCAGGCGCATGGGTTCAACATAGACAGGTTGCCACCCTTCGAGTACTTACTGGATGCACCATCTCTCACTCTTACAACACAGTCCGACATCACCAGGCTCATCCGCCAGGACTTGACTCAGCTAGACATTTGGAGGACATGGATACAACCAGCACAGGAGCTGGGCACGAAGATGGCTTTCTACAGAGAGCATCTTTTCCAGCTTACGAAGGACGGTTTTGTGACGAGACCAAGATACATGGACACCCACCTGTCTCATGGGATACGATGTGCTATTGGCCAGATACGCACATCTTCACACCAGGTGCGGATTGAGACTGGGAGATACAACGGAGTATTAACAAAGGCCAAGACACGCCCCTTGTGGGACATGGAGCCTGAGACGGAGTTGCACTACACATGCCGCTGCCCCGTCTACTACGAGATAGAAGGCCGCTTCCATTGCTTGTTTAGAGAGGGTTTTGGACCACTCTCCAGAGTCATGGGATACAACGATCAGAGATGCCTCGGTTTGTTCTTGCTCGAGCCTGCAGACACAAAGATGGCCTGATGAGAGGAGAGGCTAGCCAGTCTCAGAGACGGATCACAGATTTCTTTAGAGCAGACACTAGACAGCCGGAGGAGCTACTCTCACAGCAGAGCTCACATTTGTCTCGCACCACAGGCACACTAATTGACCGAGCGATTGAGCTGGGGAGATCCAGACGCCCACAACTGCGGAGGACTACACAGCATCGACGGAGGCTGCATCAGAAGATCCGGATCACTTTGGCCAGGCATGCATGACGCCCGGTCAGACTACTGACCACGGAGAAGATTGATGAGATCCGCCAGAGATCGATGCTGGATCTCCTGTGATTTAGCTATTTAGCTATCCCAGCCAACTGCTTACTTTGCTTAGTTCACATCCAACAGCTTAGGATTCCATAGTATTTTTGTTTTGTTATGTTGTTATTTTGTTACTCTGACGTTGTATCAGATCCACCACATTGTAACTTGCTGGTCTCATAGGTCACTTTGGCCTTTTGAAGACGTTAATATAACATTTCATTTCATTTTCATTTCTCTCTCTCTCTCTCTCGCTCGCTCGCTCGCTCGCTCGCCAAAATGCTGATTTCTCTGAGGGCAAATACATGACTGATATACAAAGAAGGCCCAAGGGCAACATCTATCAAACCATATACAACTAGCTACAAGGGCATACACAAAAACTCCATGAAATGAAAGGCCAAGGGGAAAACCTCTCCGAAACAGAGTAAAAAGTGCTCTAGCCATCTAAGGAAGAGAGAGCATGACAGCTGCCTCTGAAACATGGGCACTTCCCACCGATAGTGCTCTCAGCAACTATACTCCAAAATCCCAAAACCGACAAAGCCATCAGCGAACGCCCACCAACTAGGACCATCTGCAACCATGGTCTGAGGAGACACAGAAGAGTGGTAACAGTCGATGACGAAGATGACAGATAAGAAGCAACTAGCATCACCAAAAAATCTACCCAGGGGAGTCGGGGAAATCAAGAGGGAAAACCATCAGGAGCACTAAACTCAAGCTACTGAGGTCTCTGCCACTGTAGAGGACAGTCCACTTGCTGAAGGTGGCTCCTGTAATCCAAAATTGGGGAGACTTGGGGCCCGCCAAAAGACGTCAATCAGCAGAAAACCTGGTAGAGAGGGACGAGCCAGCAAGCTCAAGCACACCCTAACAGCCCACCGCACAACACCAAAAGAAAACAAGTGGGTAAAAACCAAACGCAGCAGAAACAAAGAAAAGATCAAAAACCAGAAATCCAAAAAGAAGACCAAAACATGCATTCAAACCAAGCTTCACACACCCATCCCAAACACACACACACACACCCAGAAGCAACATCCAAAGCATGAAAACTAAAAGAAACTAAACAAACAGTGCAAATCAACAAGTTCCATGCACCCACACACCACGCGCACAAGAGCAAGGTTGAAAGCATAGAATATACCAAAATATACGCCAAAACCAAGCCAACAAGGAAAAGAAAACCAAAATAAACCAAAAACAGATCGAGCATAAAAAGAAGAAATGCAAGCAAGCACCATAGCAAAAGCTAGCAGCCACAAAGGCAGCACAGTCGAGGGCATCAGCAAAAGCGCAAGACACCTTGTCCGCAGTCAGTTACTGCAGCTGGCGTCAGTGACAACAGCAAAGTGAGTGTGGCGAAGTGAATGCGGCTAAAACTACGGAAAGCTTGCGCCCATGCTTATCTGTCTAGCACTCGTTTTGGACTGCCATGTGCAAGGCCTTACATTTTGAACCAAAACTAGTTAATCTAGTGGCGGCTTGTGATTGGTATTCCAATATCTTGAAAATAATCCTTATTAGATATTTTCCAAAGATGGACTATTGGGCTTTCTAACTTGGTTTTGGTTTAATGAGCACACCTCTCTCTCTCTCTCTCTCTCTCTCTCTCTCTCTCTCTCTCTCTCTCTCTCTCTCTAAAATATAGGTTTAAATAAAAGACAAGGAATTGTTGATATAAGGAGGACCCCTCATAGACCCACTAATGGCGCTTTGGAGGGCCTTCTAGCTGCCATAACTGTGCCCCATACACTACACATCAGAGCACTTAACTGTCACAAAGGAGCATGATGGCAGCATTACCGACACAGAGCAACAATTTTTGCACTGGGGAGTGCTTCAACCACCCCCCACACTATTGAAACGCTTTTATGACTACTTGTAGGCAGTTCCACTACCTGCTGTCTGTAGGTGCTGGTTCTGGGTTTCCAAAGGGCCCTCTCATCTCTCTCGAATAACTGATTCATTGGCATATATTTGAAGCTTGATCAGTGAGTGCCTTTCTTTCTCTCCGTCTCTCAACAACTTGCACAGGGAGTCACAAACAAAATACAAGTCTTTTTCTTCCGTAATGATTAATTGATTAAATCAAATCAAAGAAAAAAGAAAAGTAGGTAGTTTGGCCTACTTTGAGACATCTACCCTTTCAACTATCAAACACATTCAAGACATGTAAGTTGTACGTATAGCATGTGGCCATGGTAAAGCTTGTTCTTTGCAAATGACACGTCCATCTACCAGCAAGAAACCCACCAGAGCAGCAATCCGCGAAGGCGTTTGATGTGACCTATGACCCCCAATTGGGAATCAAAAAGAAAAGCATTGTGCATAGACCATATGTGTGAAAGACCTTTCTCTCTCTTTCTCTCTCTCTCTCTCTCTCTCTCTCTCTCTCTCTCTCTCATGCTTTGAGCTCTTCACAAGCCCTCTTCTCTCTACTCTGATCATTGTCGCTCTAATTCTTTGTACATAACATTAATTTACACAAGCCTTAGTTTGCCGAATAGAGGGAGCTCACGAGGATGCAATAAGGAGAAAAGCCACTATCACCATAGCTCTCATACCAGGTGTGAGCGCGTGCAAAGCACGCACATGATAAGTGAAAAGGAGAAGAAACACAGTGTGTGGTGGAGCAGTGTGAAAAGGGGTAGACACATTGTGTGGTGGAGCACCGTATGAGAAGAATACTCATCCACTCCATTAATTGTTCTTTTAAACCAATAAATGAATTATATTAGTAATGAGTTAGTGGGTGTCCAACCAACATCAGCTCCATGTACTTCAAACAACCCAATGCGTGCGTAGGTCAAATGGACAATAGTGTTAGGTCATACAAAATAGTAAACAGCATTGGTTATGGTAATCAAGGCTTCACAACACTCAGCTTCTCTACCCTAGGCAAAGCTAGACAAAAAACATTCTAGTCATATAAGGAATGCAACAAAACGACGGACAACAAATTAAAAAACACATCTAACTGCCTCCCACCTCCATTAATGTGATGCACACATGGACCCAACAGGATGCAAGCACAACACGATCAAAATGTTTTTATAAAAAAAAAAAAGTAAAAATGCGTCAAATTTATCAAATTTTGTCTTTGAAACGGCACATAGAAGATTTGTGAACCCTCTTGTTGACCAATGACGCCTTGTCTCAAAGCTAGCATGCAAGGCTTCCCATGCCCAAATGCTTTGAACCCTATCCACGGTGCAGTACTTTCTTTGGGACACTCACTCTTCAATTACCAGTCAGAGGTTTGTTGCAGAGCTTTTTCTGCCAAAGTTCTCGGGTCCCATTCTTAACACATGAATCTTTGCTAACAAAGCTTGGGATCCCTGCTTACCCAAACAAAATTCTGAAGTGATATATTTACACATTTGTAACATACAAAAGGGTACCAATGATGGAGTAGATACACAGATTGCAATAGTAAATTGTGTGTTATATTGATGAAATAGTAGAATGTGTGTTATATCGATGAAAAATGTAGAGATTTGGGGTTTTTAAATTAGGCCTTGAACCCATGTAACATTGACGGTTTACATGTAGTGAACACCCTGAGAGAAAAACTTGTAGAAGAGAATAGTGGAAAGTGAGACATATATCTCCGCTCATTCCATGCTAGCAACCTGACTTCATCTTTCATGTGGGAAGTTGGTACATGAATGAGGCATATCAAGTACAAGTCTATAACATTGCAGAACTGGAACAAGATATAGCAACACAAAATACGAAAACATCGACTTGTTTTACATCCTTGCAAGACTACATGAATCAGAATGAGTTGTTTATAGATTGACGTCTTCCTTTTGCAAGACTTCACAATTGTTCACCATAACAAAAACCTTCTGCTGGAGCACGTGCATGCACACACAAATGCCTACTCACTACTGTATAGCAATACTCTATTGGATGCAACTGTCTAAAGAGTAAAAAGGTCCAGCCTTATATCTTGACACTCCCACACCAATAGGCACCCTGAACATATATATAAAACAAGCTTCTCCACTCAAAGCCATACTCTGGATTTGAAGCAAGGCATGCAACATGAGTGGCCCTCGTGAATTTTGACCTAGAAAGGATCCCTAATACATATTAGAACAAGGAAATAAAAATATTAATTTGCCTGCAGAAACCTCATCTCATAAGCGCTTTGCGCTCATATTTTCATCATCATCAATAAAGCATAAATAAGAGAAGTGCTTCCATCAAGCAAGTTTGCATGAACGTCGTGCAAAAACCTCATCTCAGAAGCAAGAAGACTAAGGAATTTAAAGGGGATGGACAATCAATAAAAGTTGAATTCTTTTCTGGATTCCAAGATGCTCCGAGGGCTTTGGCCTTCAGTCAGTAGTTTGACATAGCCTTCTCTGGAGGGCATTACTTAGAGCACTCCAAGATCAGGAGGGCTGCATCTTTTCTAAACAAAAATGCTTGAACATGGTGGCCCACTCTTCTTCTGAGGAAAGAAGCTCCATTCAAGTGGTTGAAATTCAAATTGCTGGCTTTATTTCTTCTTGGCTGATCAGAGAGTATGAATGGGATGTAAGAATCTCTTGGAACCATCTTCGGATGACCAAGGGAGATTCTTTGGATGCTTATTGCGACAGGTTTTGGGACTCTTTTCTATCGACCTCTTCATTTAAGAAGGTCACCTTTAAGGAACAAATTGAGTGGTTTTGTTGTGGACTCCCTATAGGGATCCAAGATTATTGCCTTGAACAAAAGTCGAACTCTTTTCAAGAAATAATGGGTCATGCAAAATGGGGTTTCTTGATGCATTCATGGAATTTGACTTACCCCACTGATGAAATCTTAACTCAAAGGACCAGACAAACCTCCAACAATGAAAGTACAAAGAAAAAGAGTCCCCAGGAAAATAAAGATACACTACCCCGACTAACTCTTAGAGAAGGGGCTAACTATCTCAAAGAGGGGAAGTGTTTTGGTTGCGGGGAACAAGGGCACATCTCTGCAAAGTGCCCCAAAAAGGCACAATAAGGACAGAATGAAGATAGACCAGAGAGTTCTATAGCAGCAAAGGAAAGTGGCACAAAAGGCAAGATGAAAGCAGGGCTGGTACCGGATTGCATGGGAACCGGTGACTCAAGCCAGATAGATGAAAGTACAGAACTTTGTCGAGCTTGGTGCAAAGTGAAAGATTAGGAAGCCCTTATCTTTTTTGATGGAGGATCCAAGGCCAACGAGCCACCAGTAAAGGTAGTTCTAGCGGCGCCCGGACAGGATATAACCATTACGCCTCTCATTGGCAAACTTTGTTTGCATTGTCAAGGGTATTTAGGGCATGAGGACTTTGACATTGTGCCTTTGGAAGGGTCTGACATGCTCCTAGGAGTCCCTTCATACCATAACAACAACGCTGGTACAGCTGAGTTATGTCGGTCCAGAATAATAGCTATAGCCTCGATATGGAATCATGCACATACAGGTCAAAGCGGGGGAGTCGGTGCCAGATGCGGATAGCGGCAAGCTTGATCATGATGTGTATGCCAGATGTGGCAATTAGCAGGTCAAGTATCGATTTTTGGTCGCTAATGGTCCAAGCGCTTGCAGATGCATGAACATGGTCTTCAGCTCCTCTATGGTTCGACCATTGGCTTGTCACTTGAAGGTTTTTGCAGATCCATTTCACGATTAAATCTAGGACGAGTCCATCTACCATGATTACATTGAGGGTCGAGCTTCCTAGCAAGTTTGAAGCGGCACGGCCATGACGTTCACCATTTTTTGGCAGAAATATCTTCGGCCGAGAATCATTGCGGTGGTTGGCTTTTGCTAGGGACGGAATCATGACCATGCATGAGCCTGTGGTTTGGGCAAGGGAATGCCGAGCTTGACATGACATCAATTTCTTCGCATGGGAATGCTTGCCAAGTTGGAGAGTTTTTTTTTTTTAAGGAAAAAAAAAAAGCTTTTTCTCAAATTTTGGTGGGCATGCAGTAACGAGCAAGGGCAGGACTCAGGAGGAAAGTCGCCAGGACTGCATGGGGTTGAGGTCGCTATCTGGAGTAGCCGAGGGAGAAAGTAACGCCATCTGGGTGCCATCAGCTTGCATGAACAAGGGGAGCGGCCACTTGCAGAAAAGGGAGGAGCTCTTGAGGAGGAAAAGGGACGGGCTGCATGGCACGTAAAAGGAGGGCCGCCATTGCATGCATCGGGTGCAGATCCATGAGGCCATAAGGTTGAGAGGCCGTGACCAAGGGAGGCTAGGACCGGCTCGGGACCAAAAAAAAGGTCGCCTTCCAGAGGTGGCAGGCTGGCAGAAGCCGAGAGGCTGTGCAGGGAGAAGGAGGGGCAGCAGCCCATTGGAGGGCGCTGTTGCAGTCAAGCCAGGTCGTGATCAAGAGGGGCCGCCATCTGTGAAGGGCGGGGAAGCATCCATTCAGAGGAGGAGGTATAGGAGAGGAAGGCCGCCAGGGGCTGGTCTTGGAAGGCGAAGAGGTGCCGCAGCCAGAAGTGGCGCCACTCGGAAAGGCCGTCAATTGCAGGGCAAGGGTAGCCAGGAGGGTGAACGTGGAGAGTTGCAGAAGGAGGGGCCGAGGAGTGGCACCAATTGCATGGCAAGGTGGGTTCGGCCCTGAGCGAGAGGAAGGCAGCCAGGGGCTGAGGGCAACCGGATGCAGTTCATGAAGAAGGGGACACTATCTGCAGGGGGTGAGGAAAGGCCTGAGGGCGGCAGTCTTTGGAGAGCTTGAGGAAGGGCCGCCATTGCAGGAGAAGAGGGTCGGGGGCTGGTCATATGATGAGGATGGCCGAGGGATGCCAAGCACGTGTATGGATTGAAGGCTATGAGCAAAGGTTATCGTCGAGCATGGTGGATCGTGAACAGAGGTTGTGTGCGGTGCCTGAAAGAGGTAATTCACAAGTGAAGGCTTCAAGATATCATGCCTCAGCACTAGAGGATGTTCAACACCGTTCCATCATTGCATGTGTTCCTCTGAAGGATCTGAACATGACATGGTTTTTTTGTTTGCTCTGCTCAAAAATATGTATCTAGAGTCTCTTCGACTTGAGTGTCCAATGGTGTTTCATGAATGTGAATGGCAGATGTGCGACAACATTATGTGTGCAAGAGGATATCCACTAGCTTGTAGCCAAACGTATCATATGTGTCAATAATCTTAGGGTGCTCAAGGTTATTGAGATTGCTCTCCTTTCAATAAGGGTGCTCCCAAGAGGGTGATGTCATGTGGACATTCTTGGTGGTTGATTGAATGCGGGCTAGGTTGTCTGAGTCTGGGAGTATGCAGTAGTCGTTTGCAGATTGTGCGATTCTGTGTGGGTAGGGGTGCGGACTATTACTTTGGGCTATAGAGAGGCAGTGTATTGTGTGCAGGGTGTTGTTCCCTTTTCCCCCATCCCAACGCAATGGTCGACTATCAGGCCAAGAAAATGTCTTTGACAAATGAAAAGGGGGGGAAAATTGTACTAGATGTAAAATTGAAGGGCAAGTCCGTCCCTATTGTGTCGGCTTTTTCCATTTCAAAATTAATGAAATCCACTGTTTTTGTTTACTCAATCTATTTGAAAGAGTTGAATGATGAACACAACAAAGACATGTTTGAACTTGACAAAGAATACCAAGATTTTCTCCACACATGTTGATTGTTTCTCTAAAGGCCTTCCAAGCAAGTTATCCCCATCTCTTCTTGAGAATCATACTATTGATTTGATTCCTAGAAGCACACCACCGAAGCGGCCACCTTATCGTGTTAACTGAGCCCACAATGAAGAAATCATGAATCAAGTGAAAGACCTTCTTGAAAAGGGTCTTATCCAATAAATTATTTCACCCTACTGCTCTCCGGTTTTGTTGGTATTAAATAAATATGGATCTTGGAGAATGTGCATTAATGATCATAGATCTCTCAATAAAATCACTATCAAGAATAGATTTCCGATTCCAAGGATTGATGATATTCTTGTCCGACTTCAGGGATCCTCTTGTTTCAACAGGATTGATTTGAAAAGCGGATATTATCACATTAGAATTTCTCTGGGAGGTGTTTACAAGACAACCTTTCAAACAAGCTTTGGTTCATAAGAATTTTTGGTGATGCCTTTTGGACTTATTAATGCTCTAACGAATTTCAACCGAATGATGGATATGATTTTTGGAGAGCATCGATCTTTTGTTGGTACTTTGTTTGATGATATTATAGTTTTCTCCAGGGATGAAGTAGAACATTGACAACATTTGCTACAGGTCTTTCAGGCATTGCGTGATCACATATTAGTTATCAATGCCAAAAAAAAGTGAATTTTTCTTGTCGGAAATACACTTTCTAGGACACATCGTCTCAGCAGCAGGAGTACAGATGGACCTGGCCAAGATTGAGACTATCCGCGATTGGTGAGATTTGGAAGTTTGCAGAGGTAGCTTCCCCTTTGCACATTTTGACTCAGAAAGGAGTCCCTTTCTCGTGGGGATCGACAAAGGTGACTGCCTTCAGACACTTAAGGAAAAACTGACTACTGGACCAGTGTTGGCTTTGCCAGACTTGCAAAAGCCATTCGAAGTTTATTGTGATTGAGTGCCATTGACCACCTTTTACGGGTCACCCCGGCATTGACACCACCTTGAAAGGTGTGGAGCGTTATTTATTTTGGTCAAAACTCAAGAAGGGTGTGGACGAGTTTGTTCGCAATTTTCTAGTATGTCAAAAGGTGAAGTTTGACAGGCATAAGCCACAGGGATTACTACAACCTTTACCCATTCCCACCCGCCCTGGGAAAGAATTGCAATGGATTTCATCTTTGATCTCTCGAAGACACATAGTGGGCACGATGGCATTGGGATTGTCATTAACAAATTTAAAAAGCACTAAGGACAAGATTTTTGAAGCAGTACACGAGGGACTTAAACATTGCTTTTGCCAAGGTTCGAGAGGCTTTAGCAAAATCTCAATAACGACATAAGAAGGTAGTAGATCGACATCGACGAGATTTGAAATTAAAGGAAGACGATTGGGTGCTCTTATGTTTTGAGAAATCACGCCTAAGAAAACAAAATGGAAAGGAGTGGCTTTTTCCAAAGCTCAACTTGAGGTATTATGGCCCTTTCAAGATTAAACAAAATATAAATGATGTCTCCTTTTGACTCAAGCTACCCGATACTTGGAAGTTTCACAATGCATACATGTGAGTCTCTTGAAGCCTTTTTAAGGTGATGTGCCAATTGATGGGGAGCCTAATGAGCAAATTGAAGTGGAGAGGAAAGCAAGAAGATACTCATTCTAGAGAAGATCTTGGCACACAAGGAAAGAAAGACGAAAGGTAAAGTGATTCGGTGGTTCTTGGTTAAATTCAAGAACTTGATGTGGCACCTGTACGGAACCCCGTGATTTGCATTGGCCTACTGACATGGCAGAATGTATGGAACTCCACCTTTTGTGTTGGTGCTGAGGTGGCATGGCTGTACAAATTTTTGCAATTGGCGTTGATTGCTAGTCCTGGCAGATTTTAGCCAAAGATGCTTTTGAGCCAAATTGCTTTAAGTTTAATGCTAGTCCTACTGACATGGCAGAATGTATGGAACTCCACCTTTTGTGTTGGTGCTGAGATGGCATGGCTGTACAAATTTTTGCAATTGGCGCTGATTGCTAGTCCTGGCAGATTTTAGTCAAAGATGCTTTTGAGCCAAACTGCTTTAAGTTTAATGCTAGTCCTACTGACATGGCAGAATGTATGGAACTTTGTGTTGGTGCTGAGGTGGCATGGTTGTACAAATTTTTGCAATTGGCGTTGATTGCTAGTCTTGGCAGATTTTAGCCAAAGATGCTTTTGAGCCAAACTGCTTTAAGTTTAATGCTTTTGGGGCTCTGCTTTTAGCATCCCTTGTAACCTTTAAATTAAACCCAAGGGGGCTCACTCTGCAGAGCATCTAGACGTAGAGTCTGAGAGCGAGCACCTACAGGCCGGTTGTACTTTGCTCAAAGATTAATATAAAAAGAAATGTCAAAAGGGGCACCAGTCTCTGGGGCCAATATCTCTTGACACGAACTATGACGGGCCGTGTCGACTCTCTCTTAAATTTGTGAAGTTTTTTAAAGCGAATCTCTGTTGTGTCGCGGTAGAATTCTCACTTGGGGTGTCCAAGTTTGTTACACTCAATGAGAAACAATTTCATATGAGACAGTCCCAGAAAGATTCGGAGCAATTTGGGAGATACGTGCCAATGAAAATGGCCAAAATTTTAGGACTAAAAAGGTTCTCTAATTTTTATTGGGAGATAATTTTCAGTACCTTTTTTGTGTTCATGTAAATAAGGTCTCTTTTTGGGTCTATTTTTTTCCACTTTGTTAAAGACAGAAGTTCGGTGATAAAAATAGCCTAATAAGGTCTCTTTTTGGGTCTATTTTTTTTCACTTTGCTAAAGACAGAAGTTCGGTGATAAAAAAAGCCTATTTTCAGCTACCTATTCTAAGAGATGATCTCTATAATCGGAGAGGCTACATGATTGTGATTGTGATTGATATTGTGAGCATGATTGTGACTGAGAGTGTGATTATGATTGTGATTGTGATTGTGATTGTGATTGAAATTGCAAGCGTGATTGGATTGTGATTGAGAGTACAATAGTTCAAGGATGGTCAAGAGGTTATGAGACGAGCTAATCATTATCTTACATTAATACAGACTCTCTATTTAGTCTGTGATTGTGATTGAGAGTGAGATAGCTCGAGAGTGGTCAAGAGGTTATGAAACGAGCTATGCTCTTTCTGTAATCATTATCTTACACCAATACAAATTCTCTATTTCATTTGTCTATTTTTCTTACTCCATATTTTCTATTTATCAATCTATTTCTCTCTCCCATGTTGTGTCATAATTTTATTTAGAACTGTCTTCATGGTCTTAATTATTTCTTTTAGTCCAACCATTACATTTAGAATAATAAGTTGTTCACTTGTGATGCTTTATGAAAATTATTTTTACCAAAATAAATAGTTTCATTGATGAAGTAACTTCCCTAATCTAGAACTATTTCAAGAGGACAACTATATAAACAAATGATATATTCATAAATGAACCAAGTTGTGGATTTTGTTGTGTTATTTGAAAGTTGTTTGGCTTCAATCCACTTGCTCATATATAGCATGTTGCCATTATTATGTACTTATTCTTATTGGGTATTATCTTCTTGAAGGGTCCATGAAGTCTAATCTCCACTTTATGAATACTTCAAAGGGTTGGATGGTAGTTAAGTGTGTCATATCTACTGCAAGAGATCTACCCATCCTTCGAAAAATATCACATTGCTTGGACAATTTTTCAAGCTTTTTGTTCCAAGTCCCTTTCTTATTTTCTGTGAGTTGTCCTTCAACTCTAGAGCTCTTAGTTTCTTATGAATTAGAAGTTGATGGTGTTGCTTCTAAAGAACTTGTATTGAAATTGGAGCCAGATTTGTCTCTTTAGAGCTTTTCTTTCTTTGCATGTGGTTTTCAAAGATTTTTGAACCAAATCATTGAACTATTATTAACATATATATAGTAGTGATATGTGTCAACACACTTAGGACCGTCGAAGCATTTTTTCTCTCACTAGGAGGTTTTCTTACTCGTGCATTTTAAATACGTTTATCTTTCTAGTGCTAGCTTATCTTTATCTTTCTATTGTGCACTAAAAAGCAATACATTCTCTGTTGTGTGCCTTGAGCTTCTTTATATTCTCCAAGCTATGTGTATTTCCTTGCAACCCTATTGCCAACAATTGGTATAAGAGCAAGTTGCATCCTCCTGGGCATAGTCATTAGTGTCACCAATACCCGTCTGCTCACTTTTTCTTATGTGAGATTCAGTGAGCATTAGCATGTCAATTTAATATTGTGAGAGAGCTATAAGAGCTTGGTTTTCTTAAAATTTTGATTCAAATTCACTTTACCCTTCATTTTCAGTACAATTTCATCCTTTTGTGAAAAATTTCTGTCAGTGCAATTTTTTTGCAGAACAGGTTTCTTACAGTCCTCTCATGTTTTTGCTATATAGCACATGTTAGTCCTATCATTCTATCTTGTTTCTAGGTTTGTGCAATCCCGTGCCTCATGTAGGATCTCCTTTGTAAGCTTTACTTTTCTAGAAAGTTCCACAACATTTGGCCACAACTTACCATCATCATTACTCATAGAATCATTGGAGTGCTCGATATTTGCTCCATAAGTAGCAGCCTCAATTGCAGATATAGCATGGTTAGAATCCATATCCTCTACTAAATTTTGTATTCCTCTCTTCCCATAGTTAGTTCTCAAGGGTAGACCTATCTTTTTTGAGTGGATCGTACCATCCTTAAAGAACACTAGCTTTAATTCTCGCATGCCTTTTAGAATCTCATCTACCACAAATTCATCAACTTTTGGAGCTATAGTAGAAGATTTTATCATCTTTTCGACAGCCAAGGAGATCAGAGTAGAAGTGTTGACTATCACTTGTCTCTTCTTCTTTATCGCTTTACAAGCAGTGGGATAACATCTTCAACATCATTCCAATTAGTGTTTATTCCTTGCTCAGCATCTTTGTCCTCAAGTAGCAGCTCCAAGTTTTCTTGAAGTTCTTTTCTTGCTGCTTGTACTGTGTCTAATTTGAGTCCAATGTGACCTTCTCTATCCTTGTTAGTTGAGTATATCATTGCTTAAATTCCCTAAACAACTCTGATGGAGAGAATCCCTATTTTGGCTTGGCTATCCATTTCAAAAGTGTTTTTTTTCTCACTCACTCTGAAACTTCCATAATCTATGAGAAGGTGATGTGTTAATTGCACACGGGGAGAGGAATTTCAAAAACATTTGCAAGGACTATTGAAGTTAAACAAGAATATCCGTTGTTGCTTACTCTCTTTGGTCTATAAATCAATCAATTGGAACAAATGGTACTTGACTTTATGCACGAAGAAGGCGTTGAAGAGGTCACTATTTGCAATGCAATAATCATGCTTTTGTTATATGCGGATGATGTAGTACTTCTAGCATACACTTTAGAGGATGCACAAAAGTTTATGGTTGTCCTTGAGAACTTTTGCTTGCATAGTGGACTAATTGTTAATGAATCCAAAACAAAGGTTATGCTTGTGAAAATCAACCATAAGGAGAATCCATGCATTATGTACAACAATGAGACACTTGAAGTTGTTGAGAGCTTTAAGTACCTTGTCCTTGAGATTTCAGGCAATCACAAGTGACATGAATGTGATATGAATCGTTTGGAAGTGAAAAAGAGAGAGTACTATGCATTTGAGAACATATGTAATGTGAAAAACGAAAACATCAATTGTTGGTCCTCAAGAAGTACTTTTTTGGCACATTGTTGACACCGGTTCTTCTTTATGGAGTTGAAGTGTGGGACGGGAGCATCTCAAACATTGCTTAAAAAGAGTTTGAGAATGTCCAAAAGCGTTTTCTTACAAACTTTCTTCAAGTTAATCACCATATATGCTCCTACTTCTTGAGTCAGGATCTCTTCAATTGAGGTTATGGGCATGGAAAGGATTGTGGATTACATGATAAAAATGCATCAAAACCCCTTAGATAGACTTCTTACAATTGCATGGGAAGCAAGCCAAAAAGTTCAAAAGATGTATAAAAGCAAGATCTTAAGCATGGGATGGATGCAAGACATACATAAGTGGTTTGGAAGATGGGATGCATTACACTTGCTACATGATGCCTCAAGTTACCCCGGGGGATTCACTATATAGTTTTGTATGATATCACATGTGAGTGTAAGGAAGGGGGGTTTTAAATAGAGGTTCCATAAACGTATACAATAGGGGTAACCCCTACTTATTTATTGATGCCTATTGTAGGTAGAGACAGAGGGGGGAAAGGAGGAAAAGGAGAAATCTGAAAATCTCAAACCTTTTTTGAATACCTCTTAAATTTAGAAAATTTTAATCCAAAATTTCAAAAAGCCCTAAATTATTTTAAAAACTTTCAAAACTTTTGAGTAGACTCAAATCTCAAGGGGGCTTCATTTGTATTAATCATATATAAAAGCATGTCAAGAAGAAATTTTGAAAGAGTTCTTACTTGAAGAAGCAAATTTTACAAGATTATTATTGCAGGAGAATATCTCAATAGTAAGTGTCATCATTTACAAAGGAATTCTTGTTGTGCATATATTAAAATTTTCCAAAGCTTCCTGGTGTTGCGTACCCTTGTTGGGTTTCCTACAATC
This sequence comes from Adiantum capillus-veneris, assembly GCF_014529385.1. NCBI lineage: Eukaryota > Viridiplantae > Streptophyta > Polypodiopsida > Polypodiales > Pteridaceae > Adiantum > Adiantum capillus-veneris. Next base: position 36,915,893 of record NC_140938.1, on the reverse strand, counting down.
AGAGTATTTGACGAGCTGATATCTAGACCACACATAGCACATCAAAGGCTACATTTACTTTTGAAAGTATGTGAACTATTCCTTCTAACAAAGGAGGAGACAAAGTGCTTCAAAGAAATGCTTTCAAAACATGGTAAGGATTTTGCATTTTAGCCACATGAGATAGGATGTGTTAATCCTTTTATTATAAGTCCTATGGTAATTTTTGCGATACTTTCTGAGGGATGGTTACTTATGGAGGCATTCTAAACAAAAGGGTGCTACACCACAAAGGGTTATATGTAATAAAAAGATACAAGAAAAGCTCATGCAAGAGTTTCATGAGAGTCTATGGGTTGGACACAGAGATATGTGGGAAACCTTCTCTAAGTTGAAAGAAAAATATTGGTGGAAGGGTATGTATAAAGATGTATCTCAATATGTAGAGTCATGTATAACTTGTCAAACGTATTCAAATATACAATATCGTGATGGCTTGCACCCTATATATCTACTATCCATGTCTATAAAAGGGTTGTGGATATAGTCACAATGACCTTAGGACTCTAGCAGATGAGATACTTAGTTCTTGCACGAGAGGACCTAACGAACCAGGTTGAAGGACCGACGTTAAGGAAAAAAACCTTAGAAGCTGTATGAAAATTCCTTCTTGATAATGTGGTTTTTTGTTATGGTTATGTAGAAAAAATTAATGTAGGCAGAGGTGAGCTAGATGTCGAGAAAGCAAAGGAATTTTTTTCCATATAAGGAATCAAGATTTGCCTTACTACACCTTACAACTTTGAAGGCAATGAAAAAGTGAAAGAGGCCGGGCATCCTCCAATCATCAAAGATTTACTAAGGCTTGCAAGGGAAAACTTGGTTAGTGGCCAAGATTGTTGCCATATGCTTTATGGGCTGATCGTACAACACATACCTCTGTAACTAGTTATATGGCTACGGAGTTTATATATGGTCAAAAATTTGTCATACCAATAGAAGATGCAGTGGAAAGGGTAACAGTGATTCAAATTTTTGGGTGGAAAGGGTAACAGTGATTCAAATTTTGTTTGGGTGGAAAGGGTAACAGTGATTCAATTTATTTATTTTTTTAAAAAATTACTTTTTATGTTATTTTTAGGTTTTAGTGCTTTTTGATTTTTTTGAAAAGCAACGTGCATTTTAGAATGACCTAATATAAAAATAATATTTTTAGCCACCGTTGGGTATAAAAACGATCATCCCATGAAACGGGATTAAATGAAATTTTTAAAAATATTATTTTTATGAAAAGCGATACTGTAAATACGTTGAAATAGTAGGAGAGTCATAATTATGTCGGGACATCACGGTGCAGCATAGTTTAGTCACGGTCACATTAGTTGCCAGGATATTGTCCAATTAATCAATTTGGCTATAAAAATTGAAAAAAAAAAGTGGTGAGGATTGACCACCAAAAGCAAAGGCTTCTTTTTAGCAAAGTTCCAAAAGCTGGGAAACTATTCCATGCAAAGAGGGGGTGCTAGCTACTACCTTGGGATACACTCCAACAGAATACCTATAAATTCACCTACAATTCTTAGTTTTTAGTGTTGATAGTTGCGCTACTACCACACGACTATACGTACATATTATACGGAGTGGTGCATTTGCCATGCATCACTAATGCGCTTTTCTCTAGGTGAGAGAAAAATGGAAATCACATCACATGTAGTAGAAGAAGAAGAAGAATGCTCTCTCTGTATTTACTTAATATCTTTTCTTCTCTTTTCACAATGTGCGCATTCTTCAACAACTTTGTGGGTCATCATTGCTCTCTTATGACAAATAAAGAAGCATTTTGACATCCAATAATAACTTCTCAAGTACGGTAAGAAGCCTACACTCAAAAAAGGGGCAAGGAAAAAAAGGGGCAAGGAAAAATGGAGAGCTAGGGAGAGCAATTATACTTATGAAATAGAGGTTGGGAGGCGACCCATGTGCGGCACACGTCTTTGAACAAGTAGTCGAGGAGACTCCACAGAATGTAACCCTCTCAAGAAAGCCCGGGACCGCATAGAGCCTCTCTCTCTCTCTCTCTCTCTCTCTCTCTCTCTCTCTCTCTCTCTCTCTCTCTCTCTCTCTCTCTCTCTCTCTCTCTCTCTCTGTAGAAGAACTCGAATCTGTTTGAGAAGATTGCACGCCCACACACAGACATACATACACAAGACCCATCAAGACTGACTAACTCTCTCTCTCTCTCTCTCTCTCTCTCTCTCTCTCTCTCCACAACCATGCACGCATACATGCAAACCAAGGGAGAGGTGGGCTTGACAGTGATGTTGATGAGCCTGACCTGTTACATGCGAAGAGCGGAGGCGAGGAGTGGAGCATTCCACGCGAGAGGAGGCGACATAGGGCTGGGCTTGCTGGCAGCCATCGTCTTCGTCTTAGCTGTGGTGGTCATGTGCGTCTGTATCTTCTGCATCAAGCGCTCATGAGCCCTTGTAATGATACTCTCCACATTTTTTTACATTCACCTAAATAAGTAAACGACGCGCTCCACATGTCCAAAAAGAGTACCAAAAAGAATCTTCTACGATGCTCATCGGGAGTATGTATATATCCCACAAAAGCAAAGAGCTCTAAATTCTTCCAACTGCACTCAAATCGCTGACCTTGTCTCTCTCTTTACCTTTTGATTTTCTCTCTGGAGGTGCCAACTATGCTAGCCGTTTTTTGGGAAGAGAGCAAAAGGTGGTGGGGGATTTCTATTCACGGAGCAATCAAGGATTGTGGCGTTCGACATGTGGAAGCAATTATAGATTTAGCCCATTGTGTGTGAAGATAAACCATGTGTAAAGCATACCTTTTGAATTTTGATTGGGCAACCACATGCATGCCTTATGTATATAGAGGCACTTTTATGCTTAATGAATCAAGCTTATTTTGTGTAAAGCTTAACCTTTGAATTCTGCATGGGTAGTCGCATGCATGCCTTATGGTCAATAGGTTGCCTCTTCGTATATGCCTATATAGAGGCACTTTATTCTTATTGAATCACGCTTATTTTGCATCCATGTACAAGTTTAAGTCTATTCAAATTACGATCAATCAATGAGTGGCTCATTAATTTGCTCACCATAGCTATCAAGGGGACGATGATGAAATGATTATGCTTCAATGTGCATGATAATTGCATGACTCTATTTTTAGTTTTGAGATGGCATGCTCAAGAAATTATCATGGCTTTGTTCTCTACATTGTTAAGCATGCTGCGTTTGTTGTTTCATGAAATTGACATAAGTTTTTGCTAAAATTTTATTGCACCCCACTAGACATTTGTGCAATGTTGTCATTGCATCCATAACCTTCGAGCTATACACAATCTATGGAGTGCCCTGATTTCTTTTAAGATAGAGTGTAAGGGCTACCTTGCTACTATAGCTGCTTTAATTGGTACCTTGTGAAAGCAGTAAAATGCTCATTCTAAGTTTCCTAAGGGGATTATCCTATGTGGGCTACTCACAAGGTATAATTTGTCCATAGTGTCTGGTCCAATGCATTCTTCCTCTTTTGGGAACCATTTGTACTTCATGGACAAGAATTGGTTGGTTTCCATGACACACACAAGTGTCCGTTGGTTGTCTTTTTTTTGTGCTTGATATCTCATGTATACCTAGGTTGAGCAAGAAGCTACCTTCAACGGCCAGTTTAGTTGTGAGGTTGACTAGAGGATAGCTTTCACAGCTATGGTTTAGTGTATTTGGCTCATATGCCTTATGACTAAGTTGAGTGCTAGGTAGCCTTTTTCCACCAGTGTTTTCAGTGATAGTCAATGCACATTAGTAGTTGCAAGAATTTAGCTAACATTATATGGCCAAAACCACATTAAGGTGCTTTATCATCATGTCTGAGAGTGAGCTCTATGAAGGAGAGGTTTGCTTGGCATATGTAAACCATCCAAATATTTTCACAAAGACTTTATCTTGTGAGAAGTTTGAAGCTTTTTACAAATCTTTGGGTACTCCCCTTTTTGGATTGATCGCATTATGTTTACACCCCTCTGTGGATTGATCACATTAGGATCAAACACTTTCCTATACAAGAGCGCTAGGTCATGTTCATGGCATCACTCTCAAGGGGGATTTTCTACTATATTACGATAGTGATTCATGTGAGCATACTTAGGAGTGTGGAGGTACTTTGTCGCCTCAATAGGAAAGTATTTTCCCCCACGTTGTACACAATCCCATCATTCTAGGAGAATTATTCAGATTAGCACATTTAGTGTTAATACTCTAGTATTATGTGCCCTTGAACTTCTCTATTATCTTTTCCATCTTTGTGTGCATTCATGAAACCATATTTCAAGTAATTTGTTGCCCCCGTTGAGAGCTAGTCGCTACCTTCACATAGCAGTTTTAGCAATACCATCGATAAAACTCATCTTTAGTACATCAAGTGTGTACCTATTTTGGTAGAAGAGACATTATGTGTTGCCGTGGAAGTGAATAGTACTGATAAGTGTAAGATCCCTAATTTTTGGGTCTCTTTTAAAAGTAAAAAATAAATCCCAATGTCCACTTCATGAATTTTTAGTTCAGAACGCTCGTTTGACAATGTTGTAATGTTTTGAAATGAAAAGCAAGGCCGTTTTCATATTCCAGTAGGTCAAATGGACTTTTGGTTCAATTTTGAATTTTTTTTTTGGTTTTCTTAGCTTTTTTACAGCTGGATCCTTAATCTATGAGTCTCAAGAATGCTATGGTCCAATTTTGTTAAAATCTACTTTTCACACTATTTTTAGCCTTTTATGATTTATGTTGTTTTTTAGTGAAAATCAAGGTTGATTTCTTGTTTGGGTGGAAAGGGTAACAGTGATTCAAATTTTTTTTAAACAAAATTTACTTTTTATGTTATTTTTAGCTTTTAGTGCTTTTTGATTTTTTTGAAAAGCAACGTGCATTTTAGAATGACCTAATATAAAAATAATATTTTTAGCCACCGTTGGGTATAAAAACGATCATCCCATGAAATGGGATTAAATGAAATTTTTACAAAAATTATTTTTATAAAAAGCGGTACTGTAAATACGCTGAAATAGTAGGAGAGAGTCATAATTATGTCGGGACATCACGGTGCATCATAGTTTAGTCACGGTCACATTAGTTGCCAGGACATTGTCCAATTAATCAATTTGGCTATAAATATTGAAAAAAAAAAGAGGTGAGGATTGACCACCAAAAGCAAAGGCTTCTTTTTAGCAAACTTCCAAAAGCTGGGAAACTATTCCATGCAAAGAGGGGGTGCTAGCTACTACCTTGGGATACACTCCGATAGAATACCTATAAATTCACCCACAATTCTTAGTTTTTAGTGTTGATAGTTGCGCTACTACCACACGACTATACGTACGTATTATACGGAGTGGTGCATTTGCCATGCATCACTAATGCGCTTTTCTCTAGGTGAGAGAAAAATGGAAATCACATCACATGTAGTAGAAGAACAAGAAGAATGCTCTCTCTGTACTTACTTAATATCTTTTCTTCTCTTTTCACAATGTGCGCATTCTTCAACAACTTTGTGGGTCATCATTGCTCTCTTATGAGAAATAAAGAAGCATTTTGACATCCAATAATAACTTCTCAAGTACGGTAAGAAGCTCTACACTCCATAGCCATCATCTCTTTGTCTCTCTACTTGGTTTCTGAGTAACTATCCTCTCGATGGTTTCCTTTTTGTATATGAGGACATGTACGGGCTTATTGAATATATACAAGGATGGTCCATGCTTGTTTCATCATGTTTAGTGCGTTGATTTATACACACGATGTATTTATGGTCATGTAGATGCATAAAAGGTGCTTTTCATTTCACATTATGTATACAATAAGAGCATTATTTTGATCGTATCTCCCAAACCACTATGAATCAGGTCAAACCCTTTGAACCAAATATTAAACACATCATTTAGAGAATTTCCTCTCTCATGTGTCGTGTGAAAATTTTGCATGAGCAAAGATTTATGGTCAAAATACAGCTTGCTCTCCACTGCACTAGTCAATATTTTGGACCCTAGGCTCCTTGGGAAACCCCTATAAAGATCCATCGGATGAAGGAACCCACTTATTCAAACCAAAAACATGATTAAAATTTTTTGTAAATGTATTTAGATCATTGATACCACTTCATGAGAGTGAGTTGTTAATCGTTCCTTGTACGGGGTTACCCATATGTGTAGGGGTGCTACCGAGGGGGAGTACCATATAGTGTCATGAGTTTCAAGAGTGGGTTACATATGTTTTATGGTTTTTTTAGTAATTTGAATTCAAGTGTTTGATGACCATAAACTTATATGGGGGTGTATAGTTAGACAAGCTGGACCGTACAGACAAATATGAAGAAGGTGGTTTTCTTTTTTTGTTACGATTGTTTGCATAAATCTCATATAGAAAAAGTGAGGTAATAAGGTGTTATTCCATGTTATGGGGATGAGATTGATGCACTGATTTGAGGTTGAATAATTTCATTTGCATGTTATGCATGCACCCAAAAATAGCAATAAATTGTTTTTGGCATATACATGAAGTTATGGCATGTGCTTGACCAAAGTGGTGGGGTGTTTTGGATTAGGGATGTGTTGATGGGTTGATGTCATATGATGTATAGATCCTCATGAAAGATGTGGATGCCTCATGTGCATGTGTATATTGCTTTTCACCCTTCTAGGTTAGAACTAGCTCTATGTGCTAAGGGGGTGAGATGTGGTCATGGTGCATCATTTATGCATGGTAAAACATTGTCAAAATGGGATTTTTAAGTCATGTTTAGTCACTTGTTATAATTCTTTTACGCATTAGAAGTTCACTTCTTAAGGATCATGTGTGTTTCAATTTTATTACTGTGAGTATGGTCAAAGTCCAAGTGTGGGAGTTGGTTCATAAAGAATCTGGTTTATGGTAAAGGGGTGAGATACCTCATGGATGGGTCTGATTTTGATTGCGGAAGGCGATGTGGATTTTGCGTCATTTTTTTGGGATATGGTTGCACTGCTGAAATATTGTCGAAATTGCAGAATGATTGGTTGTGCATCACCCTAAGTTGGGTGGAGTTCTCACCTATGTGATGGGATTGGATTATGGATTATGGTCTTGGATTGAATTATGAAGTGATATTGATGGTTTACGGTGGATGTGTAAGAGTCTCTACAATCTGATTATTTGAAAATATTGCTTGTGCATATCGAAGATGCTATTATGATAAGACTCGTGTGTTATGTTTTTCATAATAGTGTCGCTACAAGATAAGGATCACCTAGATTGTTTAGCCTTAGATGAAAGGTTCAAGGATTTGGGCTTTGCTTGATCACGGGTGTTTCTTAGATCTTCTTATTTTGTGTTAGGCTCATCTACACGGTTAGTGTCTTAGAGGTTAGATGACCTACACAACTAACATTTCAAGTCTCTTACCTTGGCTTTGCCTAAATCCGATGTTGGGCATTGAAGAGGTGTGGTGCCTAAACTCGTGTGGTTGCTGTTGATTTCCTACCACTTAATTGTATTTGGGATCCTTTCAGAGCTTGGGTTCATGGAGGGAGACGAAGCGGTCTCAGCTTATGTCCGTCTCAGGTAAGTTGGAGGTGTTTTGTTTTGTTCCCTACTAATTGAAATTCTCTCTACCCGTAGTAGAGCAGAAGTGGATGGGTGGACCAGTCAATCCCTACATAGGGTCTGATGCTCTTCTCGTCATTTATATTTTGATGTTACGATATACCCAAATTTTGTTATTGTATTAATTCATAGTTGCTTGTTTCACTTAGATGGGGTATTTTAAATTCTCTTTTTTCATTCTCATGTGTCTCTATGCACTCTATTTTGCCCTCCACTCTCTCTCTCTCTCTCTCTCTCTCTCTCTATATATATATATATATATATATATATATATATATATATATATATATATATATATATATATATATATATATATATATGTATGTGTGTGTGTGTGTGTGTGTGTAGGGTGAATATATGTGTACATCGTATTCCTGAAATACGATGTACACATATATTCACCCTCCACCTTTGTTATTTTTCTTGAGTACGCTTTCATTCATATCACCCATTTAGAGGTAGAGCTAGTTGCTAGGTGCCTGTAGATGTAGTCGGCTCATGGCTTAAACTCCATGCTAGGTCCGGCACTGAGAAACTCTCCCCCTATGCAAATGGTTTTGCAACTCTGATATATATTGAAATTGTATAAAAGTGCAAATTGTGTATTTTTTTGCATAGACCCCTAGTGAGGGATATCTATCACCTGGTATCAAAGCCTAAGGTTATAGGGATGGCCTGAAACCTAATGCTAGTAGGGTTAGTTACACATCATGCATGCATTCATGCATGTTGATTGAGAAAGGATATTGTATTCACAATGAATTTATGAGTAACATTGATTGGTCACACTTGCTTGAATTGTCTTCTTGTGTGGATTTATGTGGTATTGGGTTATGATAAATTGATTGGAGTGATATACAATTGTGTTAAGGTCTTCTTTGAATGTTTCTTTTATAGTTAACAATGGTTTCTAAGGTGACATCTGAAAGCTTTAGCAAAGGAACAAATTTTTGGTCGTAGTCTTCAACAATATGACAATGTTCAACAAGGGATGCACGGGAACTCTTTTATCTTGAGATTGTGACCAAATTCTTTGTTACACCGGGAATCATGATTTACTAGAAGAGTGTTGACTATAGTTATCTCTCGAAACCAAGAAACCTTTATCCAATTCTTTATCTACATTGATGATAGCCCAAAGGATTGGTTTGCCAACCTCAGAGTACTCCAACTTAGAATGTGGCCTAGGGTTTATATACTTTTACTTGGCAATTCACTCATATATGCTTGGAATTGTCAAAGTTGCCAAGAAATTTAAAGCACTTGCAGCCATTATAGGAAAAGAAAGAGTAGAGGATAATTATACACCACATTATCATATGAGAGGTCTAAGAGAATTTTCAGTAATGAGAGTTAAGTGATATTTAGAGAGTTAGCTTCAAAACATACATAATGTTGTAAGAAACCATAAAAATCAAATTTTGATGAATGAAGAGCGTATACTTAATTTTGATATTCATGTGTAGTAAGTCTTCCCTCTCCTTGTCTTGTTTTTAGATGAACTCCCAAGTGACTTTGCAAGAAATGTCTTTTTCAACTACGTTGTTGGATTTGAAGTGGTTCAAAATTTGAAAGGGATTAGAGATTATCTTGTTCCAAACTCCTATGTAGAGAGGGAATTATATATTGATGCTTAACTTGAACATCGAACCCAAGTACCTCCTAGGTACATGGTCGACCCATAGCTTTGGATCAAGGAAAAGCTTTAGAAAGGTGACATCCAAGTGCAAGGGTATGTTCTTTACCTTAACATTAGGAGAAATATGAACCCTCTAGGAACCCTTTGGGATTAAGGTTAATTAGAGGCTAGCCAATAGAAAGAGGGTGGTGGACACGCTCTGTACCCTCAAAAATGTAGGGGGACAAGGTAGCCTTACACCTCTTAATGGCCTCTTACCTAGTGAGAAGGTAAGGGAGGTGGCTAAGAGAAGAGGGCCGGGGGGGGGGGGGGGGGGGGGGGGGACTTTGACCTCTTTTCCCTCACTTTTTGGCGTGGATTCAAAAACACAATTATAATTTAAATTTTTCAAAAAAATCAAAACTCATATTTTCCCTCCTTAAAGGCCCCTCAAACCTATTTTATGATTAAAAAATCACTTTTTTATCTTTAAAAGTAAAAACGTACACTTACAAACCGAAAAAAATAAAAAAATTCAAAACATCACTTTTCATCCTCCAAATCCTTTTCAAACCTATCCTATAGCTAAAAAGTAATTTTCTCTCTCTACAAATATTTTCCCAAGCTCTCCATTGCCACAACAACCACATGCACCTTATAGTCACACATTCTCTCTCTACTAGCTTTCTTCCAGCTCCATTGTAGCACCAAGCATGCTCCTCCCCCTTCTCTTCCCCATGTCCACCACATATTTTTACACCAAGCTAGCTCCCCCCACCCCCTTTCTCTCACCTTCATTGCAACATGAAACAAGATCCTCCTCCTCCTACTAGTACTACTTTCACTCACTCGCACTACATGCAGACCTCTACTCTCAAAGGTAGCAAAAGGATGGGCTCAAAGGACTTGTAGGCCATAACAATAGGAGGTGCAAGTGGCGAGTGGTCGTTGCAAGGGTTCACCTCCAACATAAGGATAGAATGGTGATGAGTGTTCTTGTAGCTTATATTCAAAGCTTGATAGCATCTCCATCTCTAACTTTGTCATGCTAGAGACAAACAACCTCTTTATGGCTTCGAACACTTAGGGATTCACCTCTATCAGCAAAAGTAAGCAAAGTTTCTCATATCATTAGGGTGTGATATTTTGTTGGTGGATTTGGTGCACCATCTAGTGTTGCATAGCATGCGATTGAATCTTATACAAATCATTATCTATGAAGAGTTGTTCAAGCTTCTCCTAGTTTCTTTTTTGTATAATTATCACTACATTATTAGAATGATATCATTTTATACTTTATCCCTTTGTGCTCACAAAGTTTGGTGTTTACTTCAACTTGTTTTTAGGAGACATGGACAAGCAACCATGTGTAGAGATGGAAAACACTCTATTCTTGGTTTGTGAGGAACCTTACAATCCTTCCATTGCAATATCAAGCAACCGCATGCCCTTATTCCATCTCCATTATAGTACCAAAAAAACTTATCTTTCTCCTTCTACTTCCCTTTACTCCTATAGGGAAATCTATGTTCTCCAAAGATAGCCAAAGAATAAGCTCACCATATTTCAATGCCACAATAGTAAAGGCATAGATAGTGGGTGGCTACCACAAGAGTACCTTAAAGGTGATTTGGTTTTCAAGGTGGAGGATGAGCAAAACTTGCCAAGAATATCATTCCTTGTATAACTATCCTTACCTTGCTATCAAACAAGTACCACATGCCTCTCAAGAATTCCTTGCTATTCCTAATGTCCCTCATCCTCTTTAATTAAATATTTTACATCATGCTGATGATGATGCTATGTAAAATGTGTAACACTATAATCCATTTCTTATTTCTAAGTCCATCTTGTCTTTATTTTGAAGATCAATTCTATGTTTGACACTTCATTTGGTTTGTAACAAGGTATGTGCACTATTGGTGTAGATCTTTTCAAATACAAAATGCTTCTTTTCTTCAACTTTTAATAGTAGACTTTTGGTAGCCAAATTAGAGGCATTACAATCAGCAGCACTATCTTGGGTAGTTTACTTAATACTATAGTATCTTCACTAAGTTCATTAGTGATCAATAGTTGGGTGCAGCAAACTATACCATTATGGTAGGAGATGGAGCATGGTCCCTTTTCTATCACATGTTTACCTTCGATCCCATCTCTTGACTACTGTCACTGAGGGAATCCAAGGGGGGCCGCCGATAGCTATGTAGGACCCCCTTGGCAGGGGAGTTTGGGAGCACCGCCCCTAAAGGCCGAAAATAAATGCATTTTGGGATAGATTTTGTATGTATTTTTAGTCAAAATTGGATGATATTCACCATGTGATTTGGAGTGTCTCGATACTCACTTTTGTATGAGGGATTGACACTCTGCTTTAGCAAGATTTCTCCATGAACATATCTTTCTTCTTTAGCACAAAGAATTCTTCTTTAATCACGATGGAACAATTCAAGAACCATTTACCAGCTTGTAAGATATTATAGTATAGTAATAAAAAGAAAATCTTCTTTTACACAATAAATTCATGATTGATACGGGAGCCAGTTCCATGGCTTTTTTTTAAAAGGGTCCTAGGACCATGCTAGGGACCCTCAAAAAGAGTATCCATAAGAGCGCGCAAAACTGCTAAACAAGAATCCCTGCTTAGCCAGATCGCGCTCCCTTGTGGCCCCTCTTGTTGAGAGTCCCTAGGGCCTTAGCATGGATGTAGGACACATTTTTCTTCTTTAGCACAAAAAATTCTTCTTTAACCACCATGAATCAATTTGAGAAACATTGACCAAATTGTAAGAGATTACAATATAGCAAGAAAAAGAAATTCTTTTCCACAATAAATTCATGATAAATGTGGGAGCCAAGTTTCTAGATTTAGAAAAAGGGTCCTAAGACCATGCTAGGAGCCTAGGGGCCCTCAACTAGAGTGGCCACAACAAGGGCGCACAAAACTGCCAAACATAAACCTTTGTTTGGCAAGATGGCACTCCCTTGTGGCCCCTCTTTTTGAGGGCCCTAGGGACTTAGCAAGGCCCTAGGGCCCTTTTTTCCTAGAATTTATGGACAAAATCAATGAAGACTTGAAGCCAAAGTCATGCTTATGAAGACCATTTGAAAATCATACCTCGAGAAGTCTATTCTAGAAGACCTTAAAAATGCAACATACACAAGATTGGGATACTTCAGGTCGCCCCTAAGGTCTTTGTAAATGCCCAAGAATGATGAATTTAGGGCTTACTTATCAAAATACTGAATCTTACCTTATCATAGCACAAGTTGTTGCATTCTTGTTTTCAAAGAGTACATAATTGGGTAGAGCCTCAACTCAAGGTTACTTTTGAGAAGATTAGTTCATTAAATCTTCTTATACATTTTATCTTCCTATGTGTCAAATCTCAATGCTGTTAGAGTTCATCAACTTATAAGAGACTACCATATATAGACCAACTTGTAGATCTCTCTCTCTCTTTCTCTCTAAGAAGGAATCAAGTAATAAACAAGGAAATTCTCCTTGATTGGTAATCAAGCAACACAATTATATTAATATATGCTATGTTTTGGATGGCACAAGTACATGGTGGAAATTCTACCAAGGTTTATTCCTTAAATATCATTTAGAGATTGGACTCTACACTATTATACGTTTTTATTTACAAAATAGCCAAAGCAAGAAGGAATTTACACTTAAAATGTTACAAATCTAAATTAGGTTATTGACAAAATCAAATTATGGTAGAGATAGGGTGCTCTAGCTCAACAACAAAAACAATAGAGTTCAAATTGCTTCTTATTAATGTTGTTCAAGATATGGTCATGAAGAGTATATAAGGGGAGGTGTACTCATAGTTATTGCATCTATTTCATGACATAATGTACTCATGGTAACCTATTACATAAAACTATCTCTTGTGGGGGTGTTCATTGTTAGGAAATAATGTCTTGCTCAGGGAAAGCTTTTTTATTTCCCTACTAAGGATCCCTCCATGTTAGCATAATGGTTGTTGTGGTGGGAGCTGCATTAAATTATACAATGAAATTGCTTGAGGAGAGTTTTGTGCCGCCAAAAGTTATTCACGTTATGCCAGTAGCTTGAGCCACTATCACAAAGACCACCACTCAACTAACATAGTAAGAGGTCACTTGACAGTTTAGAGACCTGCTCAAATAAAAAACACATGAGTTCTACATTTGCAAGTTGTATAACAAACACACATTCTAAGTGTATGCTATACAAATTTGTAGGTATTTTCATCTAACTTGGACTAAACAATGCTAAAATATACATTATAATGAGACTACCCACCATGAATAAGCATGGATTTGAAGAACCTACCTACAAGATGATATAACAAAGAAGGTTGTTTTAGAAAAAAATGGTGTTTAATCTTTATTAGGTCAAAGATAAGAAGGTCATACAAACTTTACAATGAAATCCAAGGAGGTGAGTTAGGAGTGTGTGTGTGTGTGCGTGCGCGCGCACGCGCACACGCGCTAGGTATACACACATACACACAAGAGATTTTGATGAGAAATGGTTCAAAATTTGAATTGAACATTTTAAAAGGAAGAAAAGCAACAGAAAACAAATTAGAGTGTATACGCTATCACTTACATTATCCCAATAGGCATGCCTTCCCTCTCCCAACATATTGAAGAAACATCAAGAGACTTCTTAAAGTAGGGTGGGAGTGGCGGTCGCATGGGTACAAATGTTATCCATTCAACGGTTGACATTGGTGTCAACCTATAGCACGGCATTGTTGTCATGACCTTTGATCACCCACTTGTGACAATTTTGATGCAAACTCTATGGGCAAAGAAATATACACACTTGTGGTGTGCAAGGTACATGGTTTGTGATATTGTTGAGCACTATAGATACTAAAATTCAGGATGCAATGGAGGAAGGAAATGGAAGGGAGAAGAGGGACATAGGGGAGAGGGAGGGCAAGAGGAGAGAGAGAGAGAGAGAGAGAGAGAGGGGGGGGGGGGGGGGGGGGAGTAGGGGAGAGATAAAGGAGAGGAGAGGGAAAGGGAGAGGTAGGAGAGAGGAAAGGGAGAGAGTTACTTTTTTGGAGGGAGAAGAAAAATACAAAAATTGGCCTTTTAGTGAGTGTAAGTAAAAAAAATGGTCAGAAAATACTTTTTTCGATATGTATAAAGGTTGAGAGAAAATTGTAAGTCGAAAATATGTGAAAATGGGATTTTTGAACAAAAATCATTTTTTAGCTTGGGTTTATGCACGTTTTTAAGGATGTGGCATGGGAAAGAGATGTAAGTAGGTAGTGAATGCTACAACACCTTCTTTCCTTTACTTTTAAAGAGCTAGAGAGAGAAAGAGACCTATATAAGGACCACAGTCTATATGGCCCTAAAAAAAAAGCTAAAGAATCCTAGTCAAAATTAGCCTTTCGAATGCACTTGTCCCTCAAAGTCTACACAAAATTAAACTTAATCCCTTAAAATTAGGGATTCTTAGAAGACCCATGCAAAGTTCATATTTTTCCTAATGGCATATGCTCACCATTAGAAGTACCGAACCATGACATCATTCTTGGAAAAAAAGCACTCATGCCCAACCAAAGATATGGATTTTGTGAGAAGGGCGTAATCAGTGTTTGGAAGAAGTCAAGTAGCGGGAATCGATTCTATTATGTACCCCAAGACTAGCTTAGTAAAGTCTAAAAACCCTACCCTTAAGTACAATCTTCACAATGTCACCATCACTTTTGATGACTATGAGAAGCAAAGATGTATTTGGGACTTTACTCAAGCATATCCTATGGTGATGAACCCAAGTGAATATTTTTATAGGGAGGATGTTGATGAATGACATGCTCATGTAAACTGCATTCATGCTTTACCATCGACAGATATCTCTCATGGGAAAAAGTGGTATAAGAAAGAAGCTGTAAATTTAAGTGCCCAAGTAGAAGTTTTAAACTTTTAAACCCAAGGTGTAAGTAAATATAAGGATAGAACCTCAATTATAGTAACCAAGAATTGATTTATTGGACCTTTACATGTTTATGTACCTTCACCAAAGTAGCATATAACCTTTTATAATTTATAATTGAATTTTTTTATTTTTAGTATGATTTGAATTGTTTTAAGGTAGTAATCTTCGAGTTGTAACTTATGTTTTGTCATACTTTCGTAGTTGATAGTCGAAGAGCGTCTTCAAATGGGAGTTAAGGTGTGGTGGCTTGTTTCAACCAGGAAGAGATGAGACAGAGAAGCAATGAGTATTATCGATAGATTATGTTATACCAAATACCTTTCGAGCATGGTATCACTATGTTGCATAGAACCCAGAGTTCAACCCTTTGAGACACAAAGCTACACCTGTGGGAAGCAATCAGTGGGTACAATTCTTGATAGGGCAAGAGATCATTTCGATGCCCATGAGCTTATCCTAAGACTGATAAAGGAGAGGTGGTTATCTATATTTCCTCTAGTAATGGCATCAAGGTGCTTTGGCATTGTTATGTTTAATGTGTGGGGTCTGAAATGTTTACACAATGACACACATTCCTTTACCCCAATGCCTTGGAACTTATTCTTTGACCTGTTTGGGAAGCCCACTATACACAACTTTCACACAACATAAAGATCCACAGTAGACCCCAGTGATTAGCAAATTGTGCTATTGTACATTTCATACCAATGGATGGGAGACACGTAATGAGTTTTCCTAGAATTTTTCTTACTTTGATTATTAATTCAGCTATAAGAATGCGATGATCCATAGCGGCATGGGAGTGCCTGTGACAAACTGCTCACTCTTACAAGAGTGGTACGATTCATACGCAACTGAGATGATTTTTGCATGTACAATTTGAGAGACCAGTGGAATAGCACACTAGACATACTTTCAGAATGGGACCACTATGATCCACTAGTTGAAGGATGTCATGATGGTTATCATAGAGTACACTATGTTAGGACCACTAGTGATATTGAAGGATGGCATAACGGTCATCATAGAGTACACTTTATTAAGACCATTAGAGATTATTGATAGCCTTTAAAAAAATTTGAACCACAAGAAAAAAAAATTACAATGTACAATTGATTTAATTTATTCATTATTTCTCTCTCTTACCATATTCTCAATTGCCAACCTTATTTTTATTAAGAGATACATTGAGATGGAATAGGATGTATTAACAATAAAAGAATCCAAACAATATTAGTGGTTGCAAAGGGAAACAAGGTGGATACACTCTACTTATGTATGACTAACGCACAATCTTTCATTTGTATAGCATCTACATGAGTTAATGGTGTGGTATGGTACTATCGGCTTGGACACATGAGTGTCAAAGGAATGCAAATTCTTCAATCAAAGAAACTTCTACCAAGTTTGAAGAAAGTAGACTTGGAGTTCTATGAGGAAGGTTCTTTTGGAAAGCAAAGGAGGCCAAAAAATTTTAAAGTAGGAAGTGAAAGAAAGAAAAAAACTTGAATTGATTCATATGGATGTATGGGGTCTTGATAGTGTACCATCCCTTGAGGCTCATTGTATTACGTGACATTTATAGATAATGCAACTAGGATGACATGGGTTTATCCAATGAAAAATAAATCTGATGTATTTTTTATATTACAAAGGTGGATAGAAAATGAGGTAAGTACGAAGCTAAAATACCTTAGATCCAACAATAGAGGAGAGTATTGCATCCAAGAATTTGAAAGCTTTTGTGTTAGCAATGGCATTGGAACACAGAAGATAGCACCAAGGACACCTCAACAAAATGTAGTTTTAGACATGATGAACAGAACAATCATGGAGCGTGTATAAAGCATGAGAATACATACAAGTTTAATGCTTAATCTTTGGGTAGAAGCAGTCAGTACATATATCTTCTTGATAAATCGGAAGGCAGCCAGGGGCTGAGGGCAACCGGATGCAGTTCATGAAGAAGGGGACACTATCTGCAGGGGGTGAGGAAAGGCCTGAGGGCGGCAGTTTTGGAGAGCTTGAGGAAGGGCCGCCATTGCAGGAGAAGAGGGTCGGGGGCTGGTCATATGATGAGGATGTCCGAGGGATGCCAAGCACGTGTATGGATTGAAGGCTATAAGCAAAGGTTATCGTCGAGCATGGTGGATCGTGAACAGAGGTTGTGTGCGGTGCCTGAAAGAGGTGAATTATACAAGTGAAGGCTTCAAGATATCATGCCTCAGCACTAGAGGATGTTTAACACTGTTCCATCATTGCATGTGTTCCTCTGAAGGATCTGAACATGACATGGTTTTTTTGTTTGCTCTGCTCAAAAATATGTATCTAGAGTCTCTTCGACTTGAGTGTCCAATGGTGTTTCATGAATGTGAATGGCAGATGTGCGACAATATTATGTGTGCAAGAGGATATCCACTAGCTTGTAGCCAAACGTATCATATGTGTCAATAATCTTAGGGTTCTCAAGGTGATTGAGATTGCTCTCCTTTCAATAAGGGTGCTCCCAAGAGGGTGATGTCATGTGGACATTCTTGGTGGTTGATTGAATGCGGGCTAGGTTGTCTGAGTCTCGGAGTATGCAGCAGCCGTTTGCAGATTGTGCGATTCTGTGTGGGTAGGGGTGCGGACTATTGCTTTGGGCTATAGAGAGGCAGTGTATTGTGTGCAGGGTGTTGGTCCCTTTTCCCCCATCCCAACGCCATGGTCGACTATCAGGCCAAGAAAATGTCTTTGACAAATGAAAAGGGGGGGGGGGGGGGAAATTGTACTAGATGTAAAATTGAAGGGCAAGTCCGTCCCTATTGTATCGGATTTTTCTATTTCAAAATTAATGAAATCCACTGTTTTTGTTTACTCAATCTATTTGAAAGAGTTGAATGATGAACACAACATAGACATGTCTGAACTTGACAAAGAATACCAAGATTTTCTCCACACATGTTGATTGTTTCTCTAAAGGCCTTCCAAGCAAGTTATCCCCATCTCTTCTTGAGAATCATACTATTGATTTGATTCCTGGAAGCACACCACCGAAGCGGCCACCTTATCGTGTTAACTGAGCCCACAATGAAGAAATCATGAATCAAGTGAAAGACCTTCTTGAAAAGGGTCTTATCCAATAAATTATTTCACCCTACTGCTCTCCGGTTTTGTTGGTATTAAATAAATATGGATCTTGGAGAATGTGCATTGATTATAGATCTCTCAATAAAATCACTATCAACAATAGATTTCCGATTCCAAGGATTGATGATATTCTTGACCGACTTCAGGGATCCTCTTGTTTCAACAGGATTGATTTGAAAAGCGGATATCATCACATTAGAATTTCTCTGGGAGGTGTTTACAAGACAACCTTTCAAACAAGCTTTGGTTCATAAGAATTTGTGGTGATGCCTTTTGGACTTATTAATGCTCTAACGAATTTCAACCGAATGATGGATATGATTTTTGGAGAGCATCGATCTTTTGTTGGTACTTTGTTTGATGATATTATAGTTTTCTCTAGGGATGAAGTAGAACATTGACAACATTTGCTACAGGTCTTTCAGGCATTGCGTGATCACATATTAGTTATCAATGCCAAAAAAAAGTGAATTTTTCTTGTCGGAAATACACTTTCTAGGACACATCGTCTCAGCAGCAGGAGTACAGATGGACCTGGCCAAGATTGAGACTATCCGCGATTGGTGAGATTTGGAAGTTTGCAGAGGTAGCTTCCCCTTTGCACATTTTGACTCAGAAAGGAGTCCCTTTCTCGTGGGGATCGACAAAGATGACTCTCTTCAGACACTTAAGGAAAAACTGACTACTGGACCAGTGTTGGCTTTGTCAGACTTGCAAAAGCCATTCGAAGTTTATTGTGATTGAGTGCCATTGACCACCTTTTATGGGTCACCCTGGCATTGACACCACCTTGAAAGGTGTGGAGCGTTATTTATTTTGGTCAAAACTCAAGAAGGGTGTGGACGAGTTTGTTCGCAATTTTCTAGTATGTCAAAAGGTCAAGTTTGACAGGCATAAGCTACAGGTATTACTACAGCCTTTACCCATTCCCACCCGCCCTGGGAAAGTATTGCAATGGATTTCATCTTTGATCTCTCGAAGACACATAGTGGGCACGATGGCATTGGGATTGTCATTAACAAATTTAAAAAGCACTAAGGACAAGATTTTTGAAGCAGTACACGAGGGACTTAAACATTGCTTTTGCCAAGGTTCGAGAGGCTTTAGCAAAATCTCAATAACGACATAAGAAGGTAGTAGATCGACATCCACGAGATTTGAAATTAAAGGAAGACGATTGGGTGCTCTTATGTTTTGAGAAATCACGCCTAAGAAAACAAAACGGAAAGGAGTGGCTTTTTCCAAAGCTCAACTTGAGGTATTATGGCCCTTTCAAGATTAAACAAAATATAAATGATGTCTCCTTTTGACTCAAGCTACCCGATACTTGGAAGTTTCACAATGCATACATGTGAGTCTCTTGAAGCCTTTTTAAGGTGATGTGCCAATTGATGGGGAGCCTAATGAGCACCTACAAGCCGGTTGTACTTTGCTCAAAGATTAATATAAAAAGAAATGTCAAAAGGGGCACCAGTCTCTGGGGCCAATATCTCTTGACACGTACTATGACGGGCCGTGTCGACTCTCTCTTAAATTTGTGAAGTTTTTTGAAGCGAATCTCTGTTGTGTCGCGGTAGAATCCTCACTTGGGGTGTCCAAGTTTGTTACACTCAATGAGAAACAATTTCATATGAGACAGTCCCAGAAAGATTCGGAGCAATTTGGGAGATACGTGCCAATGAAAATGGCCAAAATTTTAGGACTAAAAAGGTTCTCTAATTTTTATTGGGAGATAATTTTTAGTACCTTTTTTGTGTTCATGTAAATAAGGTCTCTTTTCGGGTCTATTTTTTTCCACTTTGTTAAACACAGAAGTTCGGTGATAAAAATAGCCTAATAAGGTTGCCATATTTCCACTTGCTCATATATAGCATGTTGCCATTATTATGTACTTATTCTTATTTGGTATTATCTTCTTGAAGGGTCCATGTGATATGTGTCAACACACTTAGGACCGTCGAAGCATTTTTTCTCTCACTAGGAGGTTTTCTTACTCGTGCATTTTAAATACGTTTATCTTTCTAGTGCTAGCTTATCTTTCTATTGTGCACTAAAAAGCAATACATTCTCTGTTGTGTGCCTTGAGCTTCTTTATGTTCTCCAAGCTATGTGTATTTCCTTGCAACCCTATTGCCAACAATTGGTATAAGAGCAAGTTGCATCCTCCTGGGCATAGCCATTAGTGTCACCAATACCCGTCTGCTCACTTTTTCTTATGTGAGATTCAGTGAGCATCAGCATGTCAATTTAATATTGTGAGAGAGCTATAAGAGCTTGGTTTTCTTAAAATTTTGATTCAAATTCATTTTACCCTTCATTTTCAGTACAATTTCATCCTTTTGTGAAAAAATTCTGTCAGTGCAATTTTTTTGCAAAACAGGTTTCTTGCAGTCCTCTCATGTTTTTGCTATATACCACGTGTTAGTCCTATCATTCTATCTTGTTTCTAGGTGTGTGCAATCCCGTGCCTCATGTAGGATCTCCTTTGTAAGCTTTACTTTTCTAGAAAGTTCCACAACATTTGGCCACAGCTTACCATCATCATTACTCATAGAATCATTGGAGTGCTCGATCTTTGCTCCATAAGTAGTAGCCTCAATTGCAGATATAGCATTGTTAGAAGCCATATCCTCTACTAAATTTTGTATTCCTCTCTTTCCATAGTTAGTTCTCAAGGGTAGACCTATCTTTTTTGAGTGGATCGTACCATCCTTAAAGAACACTAGCTTTAATTCTCGCATGCCTTTTAGAATCTCATCTACCACAAATTCATCAACTTTTGGAGCTATAGTAGAAGATTTTATCATCTTTTCGACAACCAAGGAGATCAGAGTAGAAGTGTTGACTATCACTTGTCTCTTCTTCTTTATCGCTTTACAAGCAGTGGGATAACATCTTCAACATCATTCCAATTAGTCTTTATTCCTTGCTCAGCATCTTTGTCCTCAAGTAGCAGCTCCAAGTTTTCTTGAAGTTCTTTTCTTGCTACTTGTACTGTGTCTAATTTGAGTCCAATGTGACCTTCTCTATCCTTGTTAGTTGAGTATATCATTGCTTAAATTCCCTAAACAACTCTGATGGAGAGAATTCCTATTTTGGCTTGGCTATCCATTTCAAAAGTGTTTTTTTTTTCACTCACTCTGAAATATCCATAATCTATGAGAAGGTGATGTGTTAATTGCACACGGGGAGAGGAATTTCAAAAACATTTGCAAGGACTATTGAAGTTAAACAAGAATATCCGTTGTTGCTTACTCTCTTTGGTCTATAAATCAATCAATTGGAACAAATGGTACTTGACTTTATGCATGAAGAAGGCGTTAAAGAGGTCACTATTTGCAATGCAATAATCATGCTTTTGTTATATGCGGATGATGTAGTACTTCTAGCATACACTTTAGAGGATGCACAAAAGTTTATGGTTGTCCTTGAGAACTTTTTCTTGCATAGTGGACTAATTGTTAATGAATCCAAAACAAAGGTTATGCTTGTGAAAATCAACCATAAGGAGAAGCCATGCATTATGTACAACAATGAGACACTTGAAGTTGTTGAGAGCTTTAAGTACCTTGGCCTTGAGATTTCAGGCAATCACAAGTGACATGAATGTGATATGAATCGTTTGGAATCGAAAAAGAGAGAGTACTATGCATTTGAGAACATATGTAATGTGAAAAACGAAAACATCAATTGTTGGTCCTCAAGAAGTACTTTTTTGGCACATTGGTGACACCGGTTCTTCTTTATGGAGTTGAAGTGTGGGACAAGAGCATCTCAAACATTGCTTAAAAAGAGTTTGAGAATGTCCAAAAGCGTTTTCTTACAAACTTTCTTCAAGTTAATCACCATATATGCTCCTACTTCTTGAGTCAGGATCTCTTCAATTGAGGTTATGGGCATGGAAAGGATTGTGGATTACATGATAAAAATGCATCAAAACCCCTTACATAGACTTCTTACAATTGCATGGGAAGCAAGCCAAAAAGTTCAAAAGACGTATAAAAGCAAGATTTTAAGCATGGGATGGATGCAAGACATACATAAGTGGTTTGGAAGATGGGATGCATTACACTTGCTACATGATGCCTCAAGTTACCCCGGGGGATTCACTATATAGTTTTGTATGATATCACATGTGAGTGTAAGGAAGGGGGGTTTTAAATAGAGGTGCCATAAATGTATACAATAGGGGTAACCCCTACTTATTACTTGATGCCTATTGTAGGTAGAGACAGAGGGGGGAAAGGAGGAAGAGGAGAAATCTGAAAATCTCAAACCTTTTTTGAATACCTCTTAAATTTAGAAAATTTTAATCCAAAATTTCAAAAATCCCTAAATTATTTTAAAAACTTTCAAAACTTTTGAGTAGGCTCAAATCTCAAGGGGGCTTCATTTGTATTAATCATATATAAAAGCATGTCAAGAAGAAATTTTGAAAGAGTTCTTACTTGAAGAAGCAAATTTTACAAGATAATTATTGCAGGAGAATATCTCAATAGTAAGTGTCATCATTTACAAAGGAATTCTTGTTGTGCATATATTAAAATTTTCCAAAGCTTCCTGGTGTTGCGTACCCTTGTTGGGTTTCCTACAATCAGAGTATTTGAGGAGCTGATATCTAGACCACACATAGCACATCAAAGGCTACATTTACTTTTGAAAGTATGTGAACTATTCCTTCTAACAAAGGAGGAGACAAAGTGCTTCAAAGAAATGCTTTCAAAACATGGTAATGATTTTGCATTTTAGCCACATGAGATAGGACGTGTTAATCCTTTTATTATAAGTCCTATGGTAATTTTTGCGATACCTCATGTACCTTAGACTCTACGGCCTATTCCAATTCCAAAGGTTCATTTTTCAAAGCTAGTAGAATTGTTAAATGAGAAAACTAAAATGAGGATTTTGAAGTCTTCTTATGCTCCATACTCAAAAGGTAATTCACAATCCCAAAGAAGAATGGTGCTTTGCGTTTTATCCAAGACATACAACATGTAAACAAGGTCACAATCAAGAATGTGGGTATAAAATCAATTGTTGATGAGTTTGTAGAGGCATTTGTATGAAAGGCCATCTATTTAATGGGGAATCTCTACTTAGGGTATGATCAATTCTAACTAGCTATTAAAAGTAGGGACTTAACAAGCATGAGGACACCTTTGGGCTTGGTAGGAATGTGTACCATATCGCAAAGAACAACCAACTCATTTGTATATATGATCAATGATGTGAATAAGGTCTTACAAGACTTTATTCCTCAAACCAAAATGTCTTTCATTCATGATTTGCTTATCAAAGGATGTGAAGAAGATGAAGCTTTGGATTTTGGGAGGTGCCGCAAGTTTGTGAAAAATCACATGAATGATTGTGATAAAATTTTGTATAGGCTAAAAGAAGTGAATCTTAATTTGTCAATGAAAAATTATATGTTTGGTGTCAATGAATGGCTTATTTTGAGGTACATGTGCGGGTCATATAGTAGTAAACCTTGTCTAACAAAGATAGATGTCATCCAAAGAATGACGGAAACATGGACTAGCATCACTAAGATTAAAAAGTTTTTGGGAGCATGTGTATTTATGTTATTTGGATTCCACATTATGAACATATAGCTAATATATTGGAAGCTACTTGATACACTAACAAAAGAAAATGATTGGTGTGAACAAGAGTTCAAGAAAATATGCAAGAAAGCATATGGGTACTTTCTGAGGGATGGTTACTTATGGAGGCATTCTAAACAAAAGGGTGCTACACCACAAAGGGTTATATGTAATAAAAAGATACAAGAAAAGCTCATGCAAGAGTTTCATGAGAGTCTATGGGTTGGACACAGAGATATGTGGGCAACCTTCTCTAAGTTGAAAGAAAAATATTGGTGGAAGGGTATGTATAAAGATGTATCTCAATATGTAGAGTCATGTATAACTTGTCAAACGTATTCAAATATACAATATCGTGATGGCTTGCACCCTATATATCTACTATCCATGTCTATAAAAGGGTTGTGGATATAGTCACAATGACCTTAGGACTCTAGCAGATGAGATACTTAGTTCTTGCACGAGAGGACCTAACGAACCAGGTTGAAGGACCGACGTTAACACTAGGTTGGTAATGGGACACTTTTATGTCTTGGGACACTTTTATGTCCTGTGAAGTGACCATTTTCCTTGAATTATGTCAAGAGTTTCAAAACTGATTTTGAGGTGCTATCTATCTAGAAAGTTGTCTCATGAGCTGAAAAAAACTCGACATTTTTTTGGAATATCAATTCCATCTTTAACATCGTCCTTGCACAATATTTCACAACCTAAACTGTGTGAAAAAACGGGTCCTGTTTTTGGCTTTTTTCAACTTTTTGCAACTATACCACTCTAGAATTCGTGTTTGTGAGGTCTATAATGCTAGAGAACTATCTTTAGTAGTCCTCAACATGTCCCGATGCTTCTAGGGAGAAATAAATATTAAATTTGTAAGTTATGACCAAATTACAAAAATTGCCAAATCCTGTTTTTAGCCAATTTTAGCTCTTCTATGATTTTTTTGGTGGATTTTATGATATGCAAATTCATTTTTGATTTTCTATGTCGCATATTGTAACATAAAGCTAACATTCCTTGAGTTTTAGGGCACCTAATACCCTATTTTTCATAGTACACAACGATGGTTGATTTTTTCAATTATGGAAGAAAAAGAAACATTCTAGTATATCAAGTATAGCTTTTTCAGTATTGTTAGTTTCTTGTGACAACTACATGCATTTTGTAGGTAGTAACCATATCTAGTCACAAGGATAAAATTTGGCTAGATATTGAATAGTTTCTATGGGATTCTACAACTCATAATGTTCAACCCAGTTTTTTCATGTTTGCTGTATTTAACACTTCATCTTTGTCCCCAAGATTCCCCTTGGTAAGAGATGTATTATTCTTTTGACATGCTCCATGGCTCCTTATGAACATAAAGGACAATAGGGAACGAAGAAAACATGCACATATTATTTGTATTGAGCGTGGCTATAGAAACTTTGATGATAGGTTTGCACAATGGTAAAAATTCAACTTTTTTGTTACTATTTATTTTGGAAAAACAAAAAATAGTGAGTGAGAAGCAATCATATGTTCTGATCACCAACCCATTGAAGTTAACTAGGGAATTTATCTCAAGTCATACAAAAATCCCTAATCTTATTTTTATGCAACAAAACGTAAGAAATGACTGTTTTGATGAAAATTCACTAGTCCATCAACTTTGGAGGCTTGGTGTGGCCAAAAGACGAGAAATTTTACAAGTTTCTTATTTTTCCATGTTTAGTAGGCCTTGAACTATAACCTCATGAAAGGATTTTACAAAATGAGTGGATCTACTATGGTTTTGGAGGTTTTTTTCAAAACCCTGAAAGGACACTTTTATGTCCTGTTAGGTTACCAACCTAGTGTTAAGGACAAAAACCATAGAAGCTGTATGCAAATTCCTTCTTGATAATGTGGTTTTTTGTTATGGTTATGTGGAAAAAATTAATGCAGGCAGAGGTGAGCTAGGTGTCGAGAAAGCAAAGGAATTTTTTTCCATATAAGGAATCAAGATTTGCCTTACTACATGTACCTTACAACTCTGAAGGCAATGAAAAAAGTGAAAGAGGCCGGGCATCCTCCAATCATCAAAGATTTACTAAGGCTTGCAAGGGAAAACTTGGTTAGTGGCCAAGATTGTTGCCATATGCTTTATGGGCTGATCGTACAACACATACCTCTGTAACTAGTTATATGGCTACGGAGTTTATATATGGTCAAAAATTTGTCATACCAATAGAAGATGCAATTCCCACATAGAATGTGCTACCTTGGCATAATAATATTAGCACGAAAGAGCTTCTTGCCTTACGTATAAGGAAACTAGAAAGGAGGCCTGAAAACATTGAGGCTGCAAAATTTCACTTGAAGAATACATGAATGAAGAACAAAGAATACTTTGATAAGACACATGGACTTAGAAGAAAGAAAATTGAAAAGGGTGATTGGGTTTTGATGTATGATAGTAGTTCTGACAACCAATATATTGTCATGCAAAAGCTCTCAAAAATATGGTTTGGACCATATGTAGTAAAGCATGTCAATGAAAATTCTACTGACACTTTGTGTGATCTAGATGGGACAGAGTTGAAGGTTCCTATTGTTGGGAAAAGAATCAAAGTGTTAAAAGAAGAGGTGAAAGTGATCCAGTTATTGTTACGAAGGACGGTGAAGAAGAAGATTTAGACAATATGTTAGATGATCTTAGAGAAGAAGAAAGTGAGAATACATGAACAAAGATTGAACCTGCAAGAATCAAAAACATACCGGAGGATATGCAGGTTTAGAGGGGATGGATGTCACGTCATGGCACGAACATCATGCGAATAAATACTATGACTCCATTTTACATACATTATAGCATTTCTAATAATATATATAAGTATGTATATGTTCTTTATCTAAATAATCTTCATAGTAACTTTCTAAAATTTATTGTTGAGATTTACAAGGATAACAAGCCTTAATGATTGTGCGTTTTATTTATTCACTTTTATCTCATATCTAGACCCTATAGCCATCATGATTATCTAGATCCTATAGCTATCACGAGTATACTATATTTATCTTATTTTTTATTTTTATTATATTTTATTTTCTATTTTAAATTAATATTGATTTTTTATTGACATGTATATAAACTCTTTGACACTCTTTTCAAAGATCATGTGTCAAACTGCTGATGTGTCAAGCCACTAAAGAACGGAGCTAACCTGCAGATCTCAATCAAGAGGCCTAAAACCTAAGAAGAAGAAGAACAAGAAGAAGTTTACATCAACTTGCAAAGTCTCACCGAGAGGCCTATTTTTTTAAAGAGTTCCCACCAACTTACGAGACCCCGTTAGATGGGACCCAAGTGACCAAAAGATCAAATAAAAGCGGGACCTTCCTATATACACACACAAAGCATGGAGAATGATAATGTGGTAGCAGCTGTATAAATTTTTGGATTTCACGTTGATAGCTGACATCATAGTAGTACAGATTTCCATGTTTGGCGTTGATTTTTCTGACGTGGCAACTGTATGGATTTTCATGCTTTTTGGGCTAGCAGCTTTTGGATAGCAAATGTTTTTAGAACTCGAAGCTTTTCGTGTAATTGCTTTTGAATGGTCAAGGGCCTTCAAATGTGAATTGTGGACTCTTGCTCTGGCATTCTACTATGGGAGGATGTAGACCAAGAGCGACAGAGCGTACCTTGTTCAAGCAATACAAAGAAATATCGAAAGGGGCGCCATGGTTTGAAGCTAGTACTCTCTTGGGATGAAACTCCACCACTTCCCATATTGCGTGTCATGTATCTCTTTCGATTCAGATCTTATTTGAAGTGTATACAATTATTCAATCTATTCTTTTCCATTGGCACGTGGTTCCCGTCCCCCTGACAGGGTATCAGAGCTTCAGGCGTGTGCTTTTATGAAATTATATCGGTCCTACCAAAGAACAAGTAGAGAAAGATGACGCTTCCAAGTTTATCAAAGAATATGCTGTCCCAACCTCGCAATTATTAGCGACTCCACCCTTACTTCATCGCGCATCGGGCACGCTCCCGTCTTCATCGCTCTGTCTTATAGGGTATAATCCATAAAGATCACTTACAAGAAAAGGATCAAGGATTTTTTCTCAATCCATTGTTTTTCTTAGAGGCAGTGCCATGCAATGGTAGATGCTTATAGCTACCAAGTCGCACACTCCAAGGACTTGGTAAACTTTGAAGAAAATTTTTGTCGGAAGTTATATGCTTTCAACCATATTTCTTTGGAGTGTAGCTTCTAGCAAAGTGGGGTATCCTGAAATGCTTGCCATGGAACCTAGCAGATTACAAATTGGAATTTTTGGACATCTTTTATCCGGTGTCTCTTCCCGAGCTAATAACCTTCGATGCCCATTGTGATTGCTATATCTTGAGGCCACCATCACCGCCACAAAAACATTGCTCGTGGAGGCTTATTTTGGCTATTCAAGAGCTTATGAACGATGTTGCGGTTCGCTAGAACCTTATGGAAGAAATCTAAACCTAATTTTGATGCAGGTTTCAAAATGGAAAGAAAATCATTTTTTGAGCTTGACAGATGTTGAGGATTGCTTTTTAAGTTTGAGTTCTGTTTGAGGAACATGTTTAGTAATCCTATTTAGAATTTGTTTGAAATGGATGGTATTGGTTTTGAACCTGTCTTGGTGCTGATTTGAATTGTTTGACTCAGGTTTTGATATTGGTTTCAATGATTGGTGGTTTACTCTCGGGTGGAGTAGTGAGAAATGTTGTTCTAGTATTATCTGAACCTCGAAACCATGCAGACGGGATGTTTCGGGAGCGTTTTGTTGTATACTTGAAAACCTCGAAACGACGTAGACGAGATGTCTAGGAAGCATTTTGTTGTATGCTTGAAAACCTCAGAATGAAGCAGACGGGATGTGCAACGACCGTTTCGTTATAGGCTAGAAAACATCCAAACGACGCAGACGGGATGTCAAGGGAGCATTTTGTTGTATGCTTGAACCTCTAAGCGACGTAGGCTATGGTCTAGGGAGCGTTTGGTTGTACCAATCAGCTGAGCTCATGGATCAGGCCTTTTTAGGTTATTTGTGGGGTGAGTGACGAGGTAGTCATTGAGTAGCTTCATACCACAAATCGTTTGTCTCGAGGGAGTGCTCAACGAGGATATTCATTGTGTCATGTAATATACATATGTGAGCATTTCTATTGCATTGTGATGTGCGTATTCCTTATTAGATGAGATACCTCTAGAAAACCAACGACCGAGGTTATCAAGAGCTTCAATCTAGAATGAGACTTCTTATTGGATGAGATTTTTCTCGGAATCCAACGACCCCGATATCAAGAAATCCAATCTGGAATGAGAACATTGATTGTCTCTCAGAATGACCCTCGAAAATTTTTGAGCTAACTTGAGTTGTTTTGCAGATATGTTGCAATCGCGGAGGATTACTTCCGTTCAAGAAGAGGGGATGTCACAAACTATTGACGTGTCAAGCCACTGAAGAACGAAACCAATCTATAGATCCCGATTGAGACCCCATCTGATGTGGCCCAAGTGACCAAAAGAGATCAAATAAAGCAGAATCTTAACGGATTTTTGGATTTTGCTGTGATAGCTGACGCAAAAATATTATTGATTCCCTTGTTTGGCACTAATTGTGTTGACGTAGCAACTGCAAGGTTTTTTGAGTTTCGCATTGTGGGCTCTCACTCTAGCATTCTATCGCGGCTAGATGCAGAGCAAGAGCCAGAGAGTGTACCGTGTTGAAGCAATATAAAGAAATACCGAAAGGGACGCCAAGGTTTAGGGCCAGTGCTCTCTTGGGATGGAAGTCTGTCACTCGCCATCTCGTGTATCATGTATCTCTTTTAGTTTAGTTGTTATTTGAAGTGTATAAAGTTGTTGAGTCTGTTCTTTTCTGTTAGCATGTGGTGCCCTAGAACTTGAAGCTTTTCATGTAACTGATTTTGAATGAATGACCAAGGACCTTTAAATATGAACTGTGGGCTCTTACTCTGGCATTCTACCGTGGATAAATGTAGAGCAAGAGCCATACAGTATACCTTGTTCAAGAAATATAAAGAAATACCAAAAGGTGCACCAAGGTTTGGGACCAATGCTCTCTTGGGATGGAACTCCGCCACTCCACGTCTTGTGTGTTGTGTATCTCTTTCAGTTCAGTTGTTATTTGATTGAAGTGCATAAAGTTGTTCAGTCTGTTATTTTTCATTGGCATGTGGTGCTTGTCCCCGTGACATCATGATCATACTTAGCCATAAGGAAGTTCAATGCAAAGGGATCCATCTGAAGACTTTTGCAGAGAGAAAGAAGACATGTTTTTGTGGAATTTTTGTCTTGTCCACACCACAAAAGAACAAATCATTTTTTACGCTCATCATCCCCTGTTCACATTGAATCAAGCGGAGCTCTTGAAGGTTCTCTCCCATCTATATAAAGACCTCTCTTCTCTTGTAAAGTAATCAAGAGTTAGTGAATAAAGTGATGTTAGTAGGAGGGAGTAAAAATAGAGAGGACCAACTTCTATGTACGCCTTGGGGAAGCTCTAGCTAAATTTACAAGCACACACACATTTTGACAAGCCTATGATCATCTAATGAACACATCTTTCACTCATTCAACAAAGGATTTTGATTGCTCTAAGAAGGTGACAAAGGCTATAAATCATTTGTTTCTTCAACAAATCAACAACATACTTGTGGATGTATTCTGTAAGATGTTACTCTTTATATCTATTGTTTTTCTATCTCTCCATCTATATCCTTCTCTAACCAAATCTATCTCTCTCCCTTACATTCTTTGTTATACTATCTCTCCAACTATCTCACTCTATAACCACATATTTATCTCTACATAAGCCTCTATCTTTATCTCTATCTTCCTCACATCCTAACTACAAGCCATAACTAAATCCTTTTTCTTTATGCTTATATCGTTCTATATAAAGAACCCACACAACCTTATTCATTTTGTGCAAATCTCTTATGGTTAAGGTATGTTTAAATCGTAAAATTTACTTCCAACAAAGAATTGTATTTATTTTTGGACTTAAAACACTACAAGAAATTATCCTCTCTTCGCTCCCCATTATTCTATCACTCCTAGATTATTCTAACTCTTTCGATGTGTACATATTTATTTGCTTTTGAGAGTGAGTTTTGCTTGGTTATGAACAAGGAGACAACTCATTCCAATTGATAGGCAAAATATATACAACATGGTGAGCACGAAATTACAGTTTCAAAGAACAATTCAGAGGTTATTTGAGAAACAAAGGTTAGCTGCTATAAATGCATCAATAAATTATTTCATCTTACCCTTGATTTGATATAATCTAAGTTTGGATATTTTCATCTTTGTTTTATTTTGAAAGTTCTTTGTGTACGTAAGTGGGTGAGAGAGAGAGTCTTCTATGGTTGCACTTTAAGTGTTCACCACCACATTCCACACTTTATTGGGTGAATCCTTTGCTACCTCCTCACAAGCTCTCACAGCCAAAGGTTCGGTACCTTCCTGGCAAGCACACCAACTTCTCAACAACTTGCAATTAAACAGGCTTTTGTTGTTGCTCAAAGAAAAGGTGGTAATAACAATGTTTCCACTTCTCATGGTTCTTTAGTGAGTGAAAAATCACATGTTTCTAATACTTCTGTTGGGATATCTCGTTTGAAAATTCTCGTGAAAAGAACAAGAAGTAGATGTGTTGCCATTATTGCAAGGCTAATGATCACTTGATAAAGAAATACCCTAAGTTGAAGTCAGTAGAGACCAAAAAGAAAGAGGTTGAATCCACTACAAGTATAGCTATTGTAGATAAAATTAGATTAAAAAACAACAGTTGATCGCACGTCAAATTCGAACTCTCCCTATCCATCGCGTTGCCTCTTGTCCTCGCCCTGCGCTAACATGCACCCCACCCATAGTTGTTGCCTATCCTTATCTCCTTCGACTTTCGCTTTTCAAACCATATGACATCTTCTTAGATTCTATTAAAGCAAATCATCCCATAATTATATTAATGCCTCTTACTAGAAATATGAAGAAACAATAAAATAGAAAAAAAGTCAAGGCATGTTAAGCTCTAAAATGAAAGGAAAGACAACGGACCTATTGACTAACTAAAAAGAAAGGAAGATTTCAATTGTTATAGGTCTAAAAGACATTTTTTGTCAAGAAGTCCATATATAGGGGAGTGATGGAAAAAACGTGCAAATTGTCTTTGCACCTCTCACCGTCCAATGGTTGTCATCACATTAACTTTGAGTGTTTACATTTCAAGACATTTTAAAAAAGAAATCACACCATATAGTTTTAAAAGTTGATTGATTGTTGACATTTCAAGTCATTTCAAAAAAATCACGCCATATAATTTTAAAAATTGATTGTTCACATCTGACTTGCTTAATAAATTATAATGAATAATGCAATGTTAAATGTTATTTCACACACACACACACACACACACACACACACAGATATATGTATCTATGTGTGTGTGTGTGTGTGTGCCATTTTAAAAGGAGAAGATGAGGTGTTTTGTTTCCTACGAATTGAAATTCTCTCTACCCGTAGTAGAGCGGAAGTGGACGGGTGGACCAGCCAATCCCTACATAGGGTCTGGTGCTCTTCTCATCATTTATATTTTGATGTTACGATATACCCAAATTTTGTTATTGTATTAATTCATAGTTGCCTGTTTCACTTAGATGGGGTATTTTAAGATTCTCTTTTTTCATTCTCATGTGTCTCTATGCACTCTATTTTGCCCTCCACTCTCTCTCTCTGTCTCTCTCTCTCTCTCTCTTTATATATATATATATATATATATATGTATATATATATATATATATATATATATATATATATATAAAGAGAGAGAGAGAGAGAGAGAGAGACAGAGAGATATATGTGTGTGTGTGTAGGGTGAATATATGTGTACATCGTATTCCTACAATACGATGTACACATATATTCACCCTCCACCTTTGTTATTTTTCTTGAGTACGCTTTTATTCATATCACCCATTTAGAGGTAGAGCTAGTTGCTAGGTGCCTGTAGATGCAGTCGGCTCATGGCTTAAACTCCATGCTAGGTCCGGCACTGAGAAACTTCCCCCCTATGCAAATGGTTTTGCAACTCTGATATATATTGAAATTGTATAAAAGTGCAAATTGTGTATTTTTTTGCATAGACCCCTAGTGAGGGATATCTATCACCTGGTATCAAAGCCTAAGGTTATAGGGATGGCCTGAAACCTAATGCTAGTAGGGTTAGTTACACATCATGCATGCATTCATGCATGTTGATTGAGAAAGGATATTGTATTCACAATGAATTTATGAGTAACATTGATTGGTCACACTTGCTTGAATTGTCTTCTTGTGTGGATTTATGTGGTATTGGGTTATGATAAATTGATTGGAGTGATATACAATTGTGTTAAGGTCTTCTTTGAATGTTTCTTTTGTAGTTAACAATGGTTTCTAAGGTGACATCTGAAAGCTTTAGCAAAGGAACAAATTTTTGGTCGTAGTGTTCAACAATATGACAATGTTCAACAAGGGATGCACGGGAACTATTTTATCTTGAGATTGTGACCAAATTCTTTGTTACACCGGGAATCATGATTTACTAGAAGAGTGTTGACTATAGTTATCTCTCGAAACCAAGAAACCTTTCTCCAATTCTTTATCTACATTGATGATAGCCCAAAGGATTGGTTTGCCAACCTCAGAGTACTCCAACTTAGAATGTGGCCTAGGGTTTATATACTTTTACTTGGCAATTCACTCATATATGCTTGGAATTGTCAAAGTTGCCAAGAAATTTAAAGCACTTGCAGCCATTATAGGAAAAGAAAGAGTAGAGGATAATTATACACCACATTATCATATGAGAGGTCTAAGAGAATTTTCAGTAATGAGAGTTAAGTGATATTTAGAGAGTTAGCTTCAAAACATACATAATGTTGTAAGAAACCATAAAAATCAAATTTTGATGAATGAAGAGCGTATACTTAATTTTGATATTCATGTGTAGTAAGTCTTCCCTCTCCTTGTCTTGTTTTTAGATGAACTCCCAAGTGACTTTGCAAGAAATGTATTTTTCAACTACGTTGTTGAATTTGAAGTGGTTCAAACTTTGAAAGGGATTAGAGATTATCTTGTTCCAAACTCCTATGTAGAGAGGGAATTATATGTTGATGCTCAACTTGAACATCGAACCCAAGTACCTCCTAGGTACATGGTCGACCCATAGCTTTGGATCAAGGAAAAGCTTTAGAAAGGTGACATACAAGTGCAAGGGTATGTTCTTTACCTTAACATTAGGAGAAATATGAACCCTCTTTGAACCCTTTGGGATTAAGGTTAATTAGAGGCTAGCCAATAGAAAGAGGCTGGTGGACACGCTCTGTACCCTCAAAACTGTAGGGGGACAAGGTAGCCTTACACCTCTTAATGGCCTTTTACCTAGTGAGAAGGTAAGGGAGGTGGCTAAGAGAAGAGGGCCGGGGGGGGGGGGGGAGGACTTTGACCTCTTTTCCCTCACTTTTTGGCGTGGATTCAAAAACACAATTATAATTTAAAATTTTCAAAAAAATCAAAACTCATATTTTCCCTCCTTAAAGGCCCCTCAAACCTATTTTATGATTAAAAAATCACTTTTTTATCTTTAAAAGTAAAAACGTACACTTACAAACCGAAAAAAATAAAAAAATTCAAAACATCACTTTTCATCCTCCGAATCCTTTTCAAACCTATCCTATAGCTAAAAAGTAATTTTCTCTCTCTACAAATATTTTTCCAAGCTCTCCATTGCCACAACAACCACATGCACCTTATAGTCACACATTCTCTCTCTACTAGCTTTCTTCCGCTCCATTGTAGCACCAAGCAAGCTCCTCCCCCTTCTTCCCCATGTCCACCACATATTTTTACACCAAGCTAGCTCCCCCCACCCCCTTTCTCTCACCTTCATTGCAACATGAAACAAGATCCTCCTCCTCCTACTAGTACTACTTTCATTCACTCGCACTACATGCAGACCTCTACTCTCAAAGGTAGCAAAAGGATGGGCTCAAAGGACTTGTAGGCCATAACAATAGGAGGTGCAAGTGGCGAGTGGTCGTTGCAAGGGTTCACCTCCAACATAAGGATAGAATGGTTATGAGTGTTCTTGTAGCTTATATTCAAAGCTTGATAGCATCTCCATCTCTAACTTTGTCATGCTAGAGACAAACAACCTCTTTATGGCTTCGAACACTTAGGGATTCACCTCTATCAGCAAAAGTAAGCAAAGTTTCTCATATCATTAGGGTGTGATATTCTGTTGGTGGATTTGGTGCACCATCTAGTGTTGCATAGCATGCGATTGAATCTTATACAAATCATTATCTATGAAGAGTTGTTCAAGCTTCTCCTAGTTTCTTCTTTGTATAATTATCACTACATTATTAGAATGATATCATTTTATACTTTATCCCTTTGTGCTCACAAAGTTTGGTGTTTACTTCAACTTGTTTTTAGGAGACATGGACAAGCAACCATGTGTAGAGATGGAAAACACTCTATTCTTGGTTTGTGAGGAACCTTACAATCCTTCCATTGCAATATCAAGCAACCGCATGCCCTTATTCCATATCCATTATAGTACCAAAAAAACTCATCTTTCTCCTTCTACTTCCCTTTACTCCTATAGGGAAATCTATGCTCTCCAAAGATAGCCAAAGAATAAGCTCACCATATTTCAATGCCACAATAGTAAAGGCATAGATAGTGGGTGGCTACCACAAGAGTACCTTAAAGGTGATTTGGTTTTCAAGGTGGAGGATGAGCAAAACTTGCCAAGAATATCATTCCTTGTATAACTATCCTTACCTTGCTATCAAACAAGTACCACATGCCTCTCAAGAATGCCTTGCTATTCCTAATGTCCCTCATCCTCTTTAATTAAATATTTTACATCATGCTGATGATGATGCTATGTAAAATGTGTAACACTATAATCCATTTCTTATTTCTAAGTCCATCTTGTCTTTATTTTGAAGATCAATTCTATGTTTGACACTTCATTTGGTTTGTAACAAGGTATGTGCACTATTGGTGTAGATCTTTTCAAATACAAAATGCTTCTTTTCTTCAACTTTTAATAGTAGACTTTTGGTAGCCAAGTTAGAGGCATTACAATCAGCAGCACTATCTTGGGTAGTTTACTTAATACTATAGTATCTTCACTAAGTTCATTAGTGCTCAATAGTTGGGTGCAGCAAACTATACCATTATGGTAGGAGATGGAGCATGGTCCCTTTTCTATCACATGTTTACCTTGGATCCCATCTCTGGACTACTGTCACTGAGGGAATCCAAGGGGGGCCGCCGATAGCTATGTAGGACCCCCTTGGCAGGGGAATTTGGGAGCACCGCCCCTAAAGGCCGAAAATAAATGCATTTTGGGATAGATTTTGTATGTATTTTTAGTCAAAATTGGATGATATTCACCATATGATTAGGAGTGTCTCGATACTCACTTTTGTATGAGGGATTAACACTCTGCTTTAGCAAGATTTCTCCATGAACATCTCTTTCTTCTTTAGCACAAAGAATTCTTCTTTAATCACGATGGAACAATTCAAGAACCATTTACCAACTTGTAAGATATTATAGTATAGTAATAAAAAGAAAATCTTCTTTTACACAATAAATTCATGATTGATATGGGAGCCAGTTCCATGGATTTTTTTTTAAAGGGTCCTAGGACCATGCTAGGGACCTAGGGACCCTCAAAAAGAGTAGCCATAAGAGCGCGCAAAACTGCTAAACAAGAATCCCTGCTTAGCCAGATCGCGCTCCCTTGTGGACCCTCTTGTTGAGAGTCCCTAGGGCCTTAGCATGGACGTAGGACACATTTTTCTTCTTTAGCACAAAAAATTCTTCTTTAACCACCATGAATCAATCTGAGAAACATTGACCAAATTGTAAGACATTACAATATAGCAAGAAAAAGAAATTCTTTTCCACAATAAATTCATGATAAATGTGAGAGCCAAGTTTCTAGCTTTAGAAAAAGGGTCCTAAGACCATGCTAGGAGCCTAGGGGCCCTCAACTAGAGTGGCCACAACAAGGGCGCACAAAACTGCCAAACATAAACCTTTGTTTGGCAAGATGGCACTCCCTTGTGGCCCCTCTTTTTGAGGGCCCTAGGGACTTAGCAAGGCCCTAGGGCCCTTTTTTCCTAGAATTTATGGACAAAATCAATGAAGACTTGAAGCCAAAGTCATGCTTATGAAGACCATTTGAAAATCATACTTCGAGAAGTCTATTCTAGAAGACCTTAAAAATGCAACATACACAAGATTGGGATACTTCAATTCGCCCCTAAGGTCTTTGTAAATGCCCAAGAATGATGAATTTAGGGCTTACTTATCAAAATACTGAATCTTACCTTATCATAGCACAAGTTGTTGCATTCTTGTTTTCAAAGAGTACTTAATTGGGTAGAGCCTCAACTCAAGGTTACTTTTGAGAAGATTAGTTCATTAAATCTTCTTATACATTTTATCTTCTTATGTGTCAAATCTCAATGCTGTTAGAGTTCATCAAATTATAAGAGACTACCATATATAGACCAACTTGTAGATCTCTCTCTCTCTTTCTCTCTAAGAAGGAATCAAGTAATAACACAAGGAAATTCTCCTTGATTGGTAATCAAGCAACACAATTATATTAATATATGCTAAGTTTTGCATGGCACAAGTACATGGTGGACATTCTACCAAGGTTTATTCCTTAAATATCATTTAGAGATTGGACTCTACACTATTATACGTTTTTATGTACAAAATAGCCAAAGCAAGAAGGAATTTACACTTAAAATGTTACAAATCTAAATTAGGTTATTGACAAAATCAAATTATGGTAGAGATAGGGTGCTCTAGCTCAACAACAAAAACAATAGAGTTCAAATTGCTTCTTATTAATGTTGTTCAAGATATGGTCATGAAGAGTATATAAGGGGAGGTGTAGTCATAGTTATTGCATCTATTTCATGACATAATGTACTCATGGTAACCTATTACATAAAACTATCTCTTGTGGGGGTGTTCCTTGTTAGGAAAGAATGTCTTACTCAGGGAAAGCTTTTTTATTTCCCTACTAAGGATCCCTCCATGTTAGCATAATGGTTGTTGTGGTGGGAGCTGCATTAAATTATACAATGAAATTGCTTGAGGAGAGTTTTGTGCCGCCAAAAGTGATTCACGTTATGCCAGTAGCTTGAGCCTCTATCACAAAGACCACCACTCAACTAACATAGTAAGAGGTCACTTGACAGTTTAGAGACCTACTCAAATAAAAAACACATGAGTTCTACATTTGCAAGTTGTATAACAAACACACATTCTAAGTGTATGCTATACAAATTTGTAGGTATTTTCATCTAACTTGGACTAAACAATGCTAAAATATACATTATAATGAAACTACCCACCATGAATAAGCATGGATTTGAAGAACCTACCTACAAGATGATATAACAAAGAAGGTTGTTTTAGAAAAAAATGGTGTTTAATCTTTATTAGGTCAAAGATAAGAAGGTCATACAAACTTTACAATGAAATCCAAGGAGGTGAGTGAGGAGTGTGTGTGTGTGTGCACGCGCGCACACGCGCTAGGTATACACACATACACACAAGAGATTTTGATGAGAAATGGTTCAAAATTTGAATTGAACATTTTAAAAGGAAGAAAAGCAACAGAAAACAAATTAGAGTGTATACACTATCACTTACATTATCCCAATAGGCATGCCTTCCCTCTCCCAACATATTGAAGAAACATCAAGAGACTTCTGAAAGTAGGGTGGGAGTGGCGGTCGCATGGGTACAAATGTTATCCATTCAACGGTTGACATTGGTGTCAACCTATAGCACGGCATTGTTGTCATGACCTTTGATCACCCACTTGTGACAATTTTGATGCAAACTCTATGGGCAAAGAAATATACACACTTGTGGTGTGCAAGGTACATGGTTTGTGATATTGTTGAGCACTATAGATACTAAAATTCAGGATGCAATGGAGGAAGGAAATGGAAGGGAGAAGAGGGACATAGGGGAGAGGGAGGGCAAGAGGGGAGGGCAAGAGGGGAGAGAGAGAGAGAGAGAGAGGGGGGGGGGGGGGGGGGGGGAGTAGGGGAGAGAGAAAGGAGAGGAGAGGGAAAGGGAGAGGTAGGAGAGAGGAAAGGGAGAGAGTTGCTTTTTTGGAGGGAAAAGAAAAATACAAAAATTGGCCTTTTAGTGAGTGTAAGTAAAAAAAATGGTCAAAAAATACTTTTTTCGATATGTATAAAGGTTGAGAGAAAATTGTAAGTCGAAAATATGTGAAAATGGGATTTTTGAACAAAAATCATTTTTTAGCTTGGGTTTATGCACGTTTTAAAGGATGTGGCATGGGAAAGAGATGTAAGTAGGTAGTGAATGCTACAACACCTTCTTTCCTTTACTTTTAAAGAGCTAGAGAGAGAAAGAGACCTATATAAGGACCACAGTCTATATGGCCCTAAAAAAAAAGCTAAAGAATCCTAGTCAAAATTAGCCTTTCGAATGCACTTGTCCCTCAAAGTCTACACAAAATTAAACTTAATCCCTTAAAATTAGGGATTCTTACAAGACCCATGCAAAGTTCATATTTTTCCTAATGGCATATGCTCACCATTAGAAGTACCGAACCATGACATCATTCTTGGAAAAAAAGCACTCATGCCCAACCAAAGATATGGATTTTGTGAGAAATCGATTCTATTATGTACCCCAAGACTAGCTTAGTAAAGCCTAAAAATCCTACCCTTAAGTACAATCTTCACAATGTCACCATCACTTTTGATGACTATGAGAAGCAAAGATGTATTTGGGACTTTACTCAAGCATATCCTATGGTGATGAACCCAAGTGAATATTTTTATAGGGAGGATGTTGATGAATGACATGCTCATGTAAACTGCATTCATGCTTTACCATCGAGAGATATCTCTCATGGGAAAAAGTGGTATAAGAAAGAAGCTGTAAATTTAAGTGCCCAAGTAGAAGTTTTAAACTTTTAAACCCAAGGTGTAAGTAAATATAAGGATAGAACCTCAATTATAGTAACCAAGAACTGATTTATTGGACCTTTACATGTTTATGTACCTTCACCAAAGTAGCATATAACCTTTTATAATTTATAATTGAATTTTTTTAATTTTTAATATGATTTGAATTGTTTTAAGGTAGTAATCTTCGAGTTGTAACTTATGTTTTGTCATACTTTCGTAGTTGATAGTCGAAGAGCGTCTTCAAATGGGAGTTAAGGTGTGGTGGCTTGTTTTAACCAAGAAGAGATGAGACAGAGAAGCAGTGAGTATTATCGATAGATTATGTTATAACAAATACCTTTCGAGCATGGTATCACTATGTTGCATAGAACCCGGAGTTCAACCCTTTGAGACACAAAGCTACACCTGTGGGAAGCAATCAGTGGGTACAATTCATGATAGGGAAAGAGATCATTTCGATGCCCATGAGCTTATCCTAAGACTTATAAAGGAGAGGTGGTTTGACATTGTTATGTTTAATGTGTGGGGTCGGAAATGTTTACACAATGACACACATTCCTTTACCCCAATGCCTTGGAACTTATTCTTTGACCTGTTTGGGAAGCCCACTATACACAATTTTCACACAACATAAAGATCCACAGTAGACCCCAGTGATTAGCAAATTGTGCTATTGTACATTTCATACCAATGGATGGGAGCGTAATGAGTTTTCCTAGAATTTTTCTTACTTTGATTATTAATTCAGCTATAAGAATGCGATGATCCATAGCGGCATGGGAGTACCTGTGACAAACTGCCCACTCTCACAAGAGTGGTACGATTCATACGCAACTGAGATGATTTTTGCATGTACAATTTGAGAGACCAGTGGAATAGCACACTAGACATACTTTCAGAATGGGACCACTATGATCCACTAGTTGAAGGATGTCATGATGGTTATCATAGAGTACACTATGTTAGGACCACTAGAGATATTGAAGGATGGCATAACGGTCATCATAGAGTACACTATATTAAGACCATTAGAGATTATTGATAGCCTTTTAAAAAAATTGAACCACAAGAAAAAAAAATTACAATGTACAATTGGTTTAATTTATTCATTATTTCTCTCTCTTACCATATTCTCAATTGCCAACCTTATTTTTATTAAGAGATACATTGAGATGGAATAGGATGTATTAACAATAAAAGAATCCAAACAATATTAGTGGTTGCAAAGGGAGACAAGGTGGATACACTCTACTTATGTATGACTAGCGCGCAATCATTCATTTGTATAGCATCTACATGAGTTAATGGTGTGGTATGGTACTATCGGCTTGGACACATGAGTGTCAAAGGAATGCAAATTCTTCAATCAAAGAAACTTCTACCAAGTTTGAAGAAAGTAGACTTGGAGTTCTATGAGGAAGGTTCTTTTAGAAAGCAAAGGAGGCCAAAAAATTGTAAAGTAGGAAGTGAAAGAAAAAAAAAAGCTTGAATTGATTCATATGGATGTATGGGGTCTTGATAGTGTACCATCCCTTGAGGCTCATTGTATTACGTGACATTTATAGATAATGCAACTAGGATGACATGGGTTTATCCAATGAAAAATAAATCTGATGTGTTTTTTATATTACAAAGGTGGATAGAAAATGAGGTAAGTACGAAGATAAAATACCTTAGATCCAACAATAGAGGAGAGTATTGCATCCAAGCATTTGAAAGCTTTTGTGTTAGCAATGGCATTGGAACACAGAAGATAGCACCAAGGACACCTCAACAAAATGTAGTTTTAGACATGATGAACAGAACAATCATGGAGCGTGTATAAAGCATGAGAATACATACAAGTTTAATGCTTAATCTTTGGGTAGAAGCAGTCAGTACATATATCTTCTTGATAAATCGGACACCCTCAACAACATTGGATGGAGGAATTTTAAAAGAGGCGTGGACAGGTAAAAATGTGAACTATGCATGTCTCAAAGTATTTGGATGTGAGTCCTTCATACACATAGACAGAAGTCTAAGGTCTAAGTTAAATGCAAAGTCCAAGGAATAATTTTTCATTGGCTATGGAGAAGCGGACTTTGGGTATTGCCTATGTGATCCTAAAGATGGTAAAATCTTTAAGAGTACATATGTTTTTATCAATGAGCATAGTATGTATAGAGATTACTTGGAAAGAAAGGATACTAGATCATGGATTTAAACAATGCAAGTCAAATTACAATGTATAAACGAAGAGTTTAGAAGATGAAAAATATATCATCCTACTGTTTGATATTAATGACATGCTCATTGCAAGTGCTAACATGGAAGATATAAAGGATCTAAAAGGAGAGTTGTCTAAATCTCTTTCAATGAAACATTTAGGTGCTGCAAAATGATTA
Source organism: Adiantum capillus-veneris (assembly GCF_014529385.1). Classification (NCBI taxonomy): domain Eukaryota; kingdom Viridiplantae; phylum Streptophyta; class Polypodiopsida; order Polypodiales; family Pteridaceae; genus Adiantum; species Adiantum capillus-veneris. The sequence goes on along the minus strand of NC_140938.1, from coordinate 36,873,488 downwards.
CTTGGTATGAAAATATCAAGAGACAGATTGAAGAAGACATTAACACTATCTCAAGAGGATTACATCAAGAAGGTACTAGAAAGGTTTCCAATACAAAATGCAAAATTACTTTCTAGAAGTTTCTAAATCTTTGACTAGTCACTTTAAAACAAACAAAAATATGCATTCAAAGATACAAGAGGAGATATTCTATATGTCTATGTGCCATACCGATAGCTTCTCTAATGTATGCTAGAGTCTAGACAAGGTCAGATATTGCACATATAGTGGGAAATCTGAGTAGATTCTTGGAGAATCCAGGTAAAGAACATTGACGAGTTGTGAAATAGATACTTAAGTATCTAAAAGGGGAAACCACAAATGCTTTATGTTTTGGAGACACTTACATTTGTTTGCAAGGATTTTGGGTAGATGCTCAACACATGGACAACTGCTTCTCATGTGAGAGAGCAATCTATAGAGGCTTCCTTGCATCTATAAAAAGAGGCTTCTCCTATACATGATAATTAGAAGTGAGAAGAAGCAATAAGTGTAAAGTAGAGAGAGAATGATGCAATACAACCATTAAAGGTTTCTAAGCTCTTTGTAAATTACTTCAAGTTTGAAGTGTAAAGCCATTGAGTGCCTACTTTTGTGTGGATGTAGCCCACACTTGGGTGAACCACACATCTCTCTCTCTCTCTCTCTCTCTCTCTCTCTCTCTCTCTCTCTCATGTATGTTTTATCTCTCTCCATTCAATACACCACTCTAATTGCTACTTATTGATCCTTTAGTCGTAGCAATAATCACCAGTAACCATATATGCATATCTATGTCCACTAGAATCAAGAGATTGATGCCATATCTCTTTGGTGAGTAAAGTGCTAGTACACTAAATGCATATTTTCAGCTATCTGTAGAGTTACTTATGGCTGTGTTAAATATTACTGGCAAAGATCATAGCAAAAAGCTAGCTTTTGTATTTTCATCGTAATTGAGCCCCTTCAATGTGAGCAATATAAACAAACTGTTGAACTCATTCAAATGTGAACTGACACGGCTAGTCTCTTTCATGTTTAAACACAACTTTTTTCATAAGAAACGCTTTTTTAAAGCACTTCTATTATCCCATGCTAAGAATAAAGACTCTCATAAATCCTTCGCATTGGTCTTGTCCATAATAGTGAGAAACAAGGATTCACCAAGATGCAAACAAATAGTCTCTCTAGCATGAGCATCAAGCTCCTCTCATTGATCATCAACGTATGCATTCTCTTTGTCCTCTTTCATGGCACTGCAATACCCTTATTAATCAACACGTTTAACATGCATTGTTTCCAAATCGTGAAGTTTATAGCATTAGAACTCTTCATGTACTATCCATCTCTCTCAAAAAAACTATCTAAACTACAAAGACCAAATACAAGAGAATCAAACTTTGGATTTATGGAAAATTTTTTTACAAAAATTTCTAGTCTTCTTTACACAGAGAATGCACTTAAGAGTGCCATTGAGCTTAAGTGCATAATGCAATTGCTGTCAATAGTGTATGGGAAACATTGTATCTATATTTAGAGAACATGTAATCCATGTGCCCAAAATGGCTAACAATCTAGAGGAAATTAAGATCTATGATCTCTCAATGAGAACCCAAAAGTGTACATGAGTACCAACAAATGTATATCATAATACAAACCGCTCTCAACATGCATAGAGAGCAAAACACTTTTGTATACAAAAGCAGCTATCCCTTGTAAATAAACTGCATCTATAAAGCTATTGCTAAAATCTACGCTTTGATCGAAATGAAGACCTCGGTCAGAACCCCAACACTAACACCATCTATGATGCCAATGCAAAAAACTCACCTCCAAGCAATGTATTCGAGAAAGCAATCTCTTGAGAGCCTCTATGATAACAAAAAGTACACTTCAAACGCAAGACTACACCGTGGTAGCCCTCAAACACACCTTGGCACTCTCTCGTCAACAACAGAGTGTGTTTGTATGCCAAAAGAAGACATAGAGATGTCTATATGAAAAATACTTGGAAGTGATGTCGATGGCATATGATGATTGTTGGAGATAGATAATCGAGATACATAAGATCAACAAGATGCAAAGAGGTCGATTTTTAAAAATGGAGTCGATGGTGTAGCCGAAAAATCTCGAGTCAAATCCGATACCAAAATGCCGGCTGAAAACTACCTTCTTCTATGTTACTCAATCGAAGATCCTGAGGGCGAAGACGGCTTTGAAAGGGGGGTAAAATCGCAAGACTCGTATAGGAAATACTCCCAACACGATGAGGAAGCTACAAAACCAACCAAAACCAAATTCCTACCTAAAACTACACACACGCGACACAGATGAAAAATTCAACTCTCTCTCTCTCTCTCTCTCTCTCTCATGCTTTGAGCTCTTCACAAGCCCTCTTCTCTCTACTCTGATCATTGTGTGTTGGCGAGCTCACTCAGAGCTCTAATTCTTTGTACATAACATTAATTTACACAAGCCTTAGTTTGCCAAATAGAGGGAGCTCACAAGGATGCAATAAGGAGAAAAGCCACTATCACCATAGCTCTCATACCAGGTGTGAGCGCGTGCAAAGCACGCACATGATAAGTGAAAAGGAGAAGAAACACAGTGTGTGGTGGAGCAGTGTCAAAAGGGGTAGACACACTGTGTGGTGGAGCACCATATGAGAAGAATACTCATCCACTCCATTGATTGTTCTTTTAAACCAATAAATGAATTATATTAGCAATGAGTTAGTGGGTGTCCAACCAACATCAGCTCCATGTACTTCAAACAACCCAATGCGTGCGTAGGTCAAATGGACAATAGTGTTAGGTCATACAAAATAGTAAACAGCATTGGTTATGGTAATCAAGGCTTCACAACACTCAACTTCTCTACCCTAGGCAAAGCTAGACAAAAAACATTCTAGTCATATAAGGAATGCAACAAAACGACGGACAACAAATTAAAAAACACATCTAACTGCCTCCCACCTCCATTAATGTGATGCACACATGGACCCAACAGGATGCAAGCACAACACGATCAAAAAAAATTTATAAAAAAAAAAAAGTAAAAATGTGTCAAATTTATCAAATTTTGTCTTTGAAAAGGCACATAGAAGATTTGTGAACCCTCTTGTTGACCAATGACGCCTTGTCTCAAAGCTAGCATGCAAGGCTTCCCATGCCCAAATGCTTTGAACCCTATCCACGGTGCAGTACTGTCTTTGGGACACTCACTCTTCAATTACCAGTCAGAGGTTTGTTGCAGAGCTTTTTCTGCCAAAGTTCTCGGGTCCCATTCTTAACACATGAATCTTTGCTAACAAAGCTTCAATTACCAGTCAGAGGTTTGTTGCAGAGCTTTTTCTGCCAAAGTTCTCGGGTCCCATTCTTAACACATGAATCTTTGCTAACAAAGCTTGGGATCCCTGCTTACCCAAACAAAATTCTGAAGTGATATATTTACACATTTGTAACATACAAAAGGGTACCAATGATGGAGTAGATACACAGATTGCAATAGTAAATTGTGTGTTATATTGATGAAATAGTAGAATGTGTGTTATATCGATGAAAAATGTACAGATGTGGGGTTTTTAAATTAGGCCTTGAACCCATGTAACATTGACGGTTTACATGTAGTGAACACCCTGAGAGAAAACCTTGTAGAAGAGAATAGTGGAAAGTGAGACATCTCCGCTCATTCCATGCTAGCAACCTGACTTCATCCTTCATGTGGGAACTTGGTACATGAATGAGGCATATCAAGTACAAGTCTATAACATTGCAGAACTGGAACAAGATATAGCAACACAAAATACGAAAACATCGACTTGTTTTACATCCTTGCAAGACTACATGAATCAGAATGAGTTGTTTATAGATCGACGTCTTCCTTTTGCAAGACTTCACAATTGTTCACCATAACAAAAACCTTCTGCTGGAGCACGTGCGTGCACACACAAATGCCTACTCACCACTGTATAGCAATACTCTATTGGATGCAACTGTCTAAAGAGTAAAAAGGTCCAGCCTTATATCTTGACACTCCCACACCAATAGGCACCCTCAACATATATATAAAACAAGCTTCTCCACTCAAAGCCATAGTACTCTGGATTTGAAGCAAGACATGCAACATGAATGGCCCTCGTGAATTTTCACCTAGAAAGGATCCCTAATACATATTAGAACAAGGAAATAAAAATATTAATTTGCCTGCAGAAACCTCATCTCATAAGCGCTTTGCGCTCATATTTTCATCATCATCAATAAAGCATAAATAAGAGAACTGCTTCCATCACGCAAGTTTGCATCAACGTCGTGCAAAAACCTCATCTCAGAAGCAAGAAGACTAAGGAATTTAAAGGCGATGGACAATCAATAAAAGTTGAATCCTTTTCTGGATTCCAAGATGCTCCGAGGGCTTTGGCCTTCAGTCAGTAGTTTGACATAGCCTTCTCTGGAGGGCATTACTTTATAGCACTCCAAGATCAGGAGGGCTGCATCTTTTCTAAACGGAAATGCTTGAACATAGTGGCCCACTCTTCTTCTGAGGAAAGAAGCTCCATTCAAGTGGTTGAAATTCAAACGGCTGGCTTTATTTCTTCTTGGCTGACCAGAGAGTATGAACGGGATGTAAGAATCGCTTGGAACCATCTTCAGATGACCAAGGGAGATTCTTTGGATGCTTATTGCGACAGGTTTTGGGACTCTTTTCTATCGACCTCTTCATTTAAGAAGGTCACCTTTAAGGAACAAATTGAGTGGTTTTGTTGTGGACTCCCTATAGGGATCCAAGATTACTGCCTTGAACAAAAGTCGAACTCTTTTCAAGAAATAATGGGTCATGCAAAATGGGGTTTCTGGATGCATTCATGGAATTTGACTTACCCCACTGATGAAATCTTAACTCAAAGGACCAGACAAACCTCCAACAATGAAAGTACAAAGAAAAAGAGTCCCCAGGAAAATAAAGATACACTACCCCGACTAACTCTTAGAGAAGGGGCTAACTATCTCAAAGAGGGGAAGTGTTTTGGTTGCGGGGAACAAGGGCACATCTCTGCAAAGTGCCCCAAAAAGGCACAATAAGGACAGAATGAAGATAGACCAGAGAGTTCTATAGCAGCAAAGGAAAGTGGCACAAAAGGCAAGATGAAAGCAGGGCTGGTACCGGATTGCATGGGAACCGGTGACTCAAGCCAGATAGATGAAAGTACAGAACTTTGTCGATCTTGGTGCAAAGTGAAAGATTAGGAAGCCCTTATCTTTTTTGATGGAGGATCCAAGGCCAACTTCATTTCACCTAAATTGGCAGTGCCACTCAAGATTACACCCGACAGGATGGGGCCACCAGTAAAGGTAGTTCTAGCGGCGCCCGGACAGGATATAACCATTACGCCTCTCATTGGCAAACTTTGTTTGCATTCTCAAGGGTATTTAGGGCATGAGGACTTTTACATTGTGCCTTTGGAAGGGTGTGACATGCTCCTAGGAGTCCCTTCATACCATAACAACAACGCTGGTACAGCTGAGTTATGTCGGTCCAGAATAATGGCCATAGCCTCGATATGGAATCATGCACATACACGTCAAAGCGGGGGAGTCAGTGCCAGATGCGGATAGCGGCAAGCTTGATCATGATGTGTATGCCAGATGTGGCAATTAGCAAGTAAAGTATCGATTTTTGGTCGCTAATGGTCCAAGCGCTTGCAGATGCATGAACATGGTCTTCAGCTCCTCTATGGTTCGACCATTGGCTTGTCACTTGAAGGTTTTTGCAGATCCATTTCACGATTAAATCTAGGACGAGTCCATCTACCATGATTACATTGAGGGTCGAGCTTCCTAGCAAGTTTGAAGCGGCACGGCCATGACGTTCACCATTTTTTGGCAGAAATATCCTCGGCCGAGAATCATTGCGGTGGTTGGCTTTTCCTAGGGACGGAATCATGACCATGCACGAGCCTGTGATTTGGGCAAGGGAATGCCGAGCTTGACATGACATCAATTTCTTCGCATGGGAATGCTTGCCAAGTTGGAGAGTTTTTTTTTTTTAAGGAAAAAAAAAAAGCTTTTTCTCAAATTTTGGTGGGCATGCAGTAACGAGCAAGGGCAGGACTCAGGAGGAAAGTCGCCAGGACTGCATGGGGTTGAGGTCGCTATCTGGAGTAGCCGAGGGAGAAAGTAACACCATCTGGGTGCCATCAGCTTGCATGAACAAGGGGGAGCGGCCACTTGCAGAAAAGGGAGGAGCTCCTGAGGAGGAAAAGGGACGGGCTGCATGGCACGTAAAAGGAGGGCCGCCATTGCATGCATCGGGTGCAGATCCATGAGGCCATAAGGTTGAGAGGCCGTGACCAAGGGAGGCTAGGAACGGCTCGGGACCAAAAAAAAGGTCGCCTTCCAGAGGTGGCAGGCTGGCAGAAGCCGAGAGGCTGTGCAGGGAGAAGGAGGGGCAGCAGCCCATTGGAGGGCGCTGTTGCAGTCAAGCCAGATCGTGATCAAGAGGGGCTGCCATCTGTGAAGGGCGGGGAAGCATCCAGTCGGAGGAGGAGGTATAGGAGAGGAAGGGCTGCCAGGGGCTGGTCTTGGAAGGCGAAGAGGTGCCGCAGCCAGAAGTGGCGCCACTCGGAAAGGCCGTCAATTGCAGGGCAAGGGTAGCCAGGAGAGTTGCAGAAGGAGGGGCCGAGGAGTGGCAGCAATTGCATGGCAAGGTGGGTTCGGCCCTGAGCGAGAGGAAGGCAGCCAGGGGCTGAGGGCAACCGGATGCAGTTCATGAAGAAGGGGACACTATCTGCAGGGGGTGAGGAAAGGCCTGAGGGCGGCAGTTTTTGGAGAGCTTGAGGAAGGGCCACCATTGCAGGAGAAGAGGGTCGGGGGCTGGTCATATGATGAGGATGTCCGAGGGATTCCAAGCACGTGTAATATGGATTGAAGGCTATGAGCAAAGGTTATCGTCGAGCATGGTGGATCGTGAACAGAGGTTGTGTGCGGTGCCTGAAAGAGGTGAATTATACAAGTGAAGGCTTCAAGATATCATGCCTCAGCACTAGAGGATGTTCAACACCGTTCCATCATTGCATGTGTTCCTCTGAGGGATCTGATAATGACATGGTTTTTTTGTTTGCTCTGCTCAAAAATATGTATCTAGAGTCTCTTCGACTTGAGTGTCCAATGGTGTTTCATGAATGTGAATGGCAGATGTGCGACAACATTATGTGTGCAAGAGGATATCCACTAGCTTGTAGCCAAACGTATCATATGTGTCAATAATCTTAGGGTGCTCAAGGTTATTGAGATTGCTCTCCTTTCAATAAGGGTGCTCCCAAGAGGGTGATGTCATGTGGACATTCTTGGTGGTTGATTGAATGCGGGCTAGGTTGTCTGAGTCTGGGAGTATGCAGTAGTCATTTGCAGATTCTGCGATTCTGTGTGGGTAGGGGTGCGGACTAGTACTTTGGGCTATAGAGAGGCAGTGTATTGTGTGCAGGGTGTTGTTCCCTTTTCCCCCATCCCAACGCCATGGTGGACTATCAGGCCAAGAAAATGTCTTTGACAAATGAAAAGGGGGGGAAAATTGTACTAGATGTAAAATTGAAGGGCAAGTCCGTCCCTATTGTATCGGATTTTTCCATTTCAAAATTAATGAAATCCACTGTTTTTGTTTACTCAATCTATTTGAAAGAGTTGAATGATAACACAACAAAGACATGTCTGAACTTGACAAAGAATACCAAGATTTTCTCCACACATGTTGATTGTTTCTCTAAAGGCCTTCCAAGCAAGTTATCCCCATCTCTTCTTGGAAGCACACCACCGAAGCGGCCACCTTATCGTGTTAACTGAGCCCACAATGAAGAAATCATGAATCAAGTGAAAGACCTTCTTGAAAAGGGTCTTATCCAATAAATTATTTCACCCTACTGCTCTCCGGTTTTGTTGGTATTAAATAAATATGGATCTTGGAGAATGTGCATTGATTATAGATCTCTCAATAAAATCACTATCAACAATAGATTTCCGATTCCAAGGATTGATGATATTCTTGACCGACTTCAGGGATCCTCTTGTTTCAACAGGATTGATTTGAAAAGCGGATATCATCACATTAGAATTTCTCTGGGAGGTGTTTACAAGACAACCTTTGGTTCATAAGAATTTGTGGTGATGCCTTTTGGACTTATTAATGCTCTAACGAATTTCAACCGAATGATGGATATGATTTTTGGAGAGCATCGATCTTTTGTTGGTACTTTGTTTGATGATATTATAGTTTTCTCTAGGGATGAAGTAGAACATTGACAACATTTGCTACAGGTCTTTCAGGCATTGCGTGATCACATATTAGTTATCAATGCCAAAAAAAAGTGAATTTTTCTTGTCGGAAATACACTTTCTAGGACACATCGTCTCAGCAGCAGGAGTACAGATGGACCTGGCCAAGATTGAGACTATCCGCGATTGGTGAGATTTGGAAGTTTGCAGAGGTAGCTTCCCATTTGCACATTTTGACTCAGAAAGGAGTCCCTTTCTCGTGGGGATCGACAAAGTGACTGCCTTCAGACACTTAAGGAAAAACTGACTACTGGACCAGTGTTGGCTTTGCCAGACTTGCAAAAGCCATTCGAGGTTTATTGTGATTGAGTGCCATTGACCACCTTTTACGGGTCACCCCGGCATTGACACCACCTTGAAAGGTGTGGAGCGTTATTTATTTTGGTCAAAACTCAAGAAGGGTGTGGACGAGTTTGTTCGCAATTTTCTAGTATGTCAAAAGGTCAAGTTTGACAGGCATAAGCCACAGGGATTACTACAGCCTTTACCCATTCCCACCCGCCCTCGGAAAGTATTGCAATGGATTTCATCTTTGATCTCTCGAAGACACATAGTGGGCACGATGGCATTGGGATTGTCATTAACAAATTTAAAAAGCACTAAGGACCAGATTTTTGAAGCAGTACACGAGGGACTTAAACATTGCTTTTGCCAAGGTTCGAGAGGCTTTAGCAAAATCTCAATAACGACATAAGAAGGTAGTAGATCGACATCGACGAGATTTGAAATTAAAGGAAGACGATTGGGTGCTCTTATGTTTTGACAAATCACGCCTAAGAAAACAAAATGGAAAGGAGTGGCTTTTTCCAAAGCTCAACTTGAGGTATTATGGCCCTTTCAAGATTAAACAAAATATAAATGATGTCTCCTTTTGACTCAAGCTACCCGATACTTGGAAGTTTCACAATGCATACATGTGAGTCTCTTGAAGCCTTTTTAAGGTGATGTGCCAATTGATGGGGAGCCTAATGAGCAAATTGAAGTGGAGAGGAAAGCAAGAAGATACTCATTCTAGAGAAGATCTTGGCACACAAGGAAAGAAAGACGAAAGGTAAAGTGATTCGGTGGTTCTTGGTTAAATTCAAGAACTTGATGTGGCACCTGTACGGAACCCCGTGATTTGCATTGGCCTACTGACATGGCAGAATGTATGGAACTCCACCTTTTGTGTTGGTGCTGAGGTGGCATGGCTGTAAATTTTTTTGCAATTGGCGTTGATTGCTAGTCCTGGCAGATTTTAGCCAAAGATGCTTTTGAGCCAAATTGCTTTAAGTTTAATGCTAGTCCTACTGACATGGCAGAATGTATGGAACTCCACCTTTTGTGTTGGTGCTGAGATGGCATGGCTGTACAAATTTTTGCAATTGGCGCTGATTGCTAGTCCTGGCAGATTTTAGTCAAAGATGCTTTTGAGCCAAACTGCTTTAAATTTAATGCTAGTCCTACTGACATGGCAGAATGTATGGAACTTTGTGTTGGTGCTGAGGTGGCATGGTTGTACAAATTTTTGCAATTGGCGTTGATTGCTAGTCTTGGCAGATTTTAGCCAAAGATGCTTTTGAGCCAAACTGCTTTAAGTTTAATGCTTTTGGGGCTCTGCTTTTAGCATCCCTTGTAACCTTTAAATTAAACCCAAGGGGGCTCACTTTGCAGAGCATCTAGACGCAGAGTTTGAGAGCGAGCACCTACAGGCCGGTTGTACTTTGCTCAAAGATTAATATAAAAAGAAATGTCAAAAGGGGCACCAGTCTCTGGGGCCAATATCTCTTGACACGAACTATGACGGGCCGTGTCGACTCTCTCTTAAATTTGTGAAGTTTTTTGAAGCGAATCTCTGTTGTGTCGCGGTAGAATCCTCACTTGGGGTGTCCAAGTTTGTTACACTCAATGAGAAACAATTTCATATGAGACAGTCCCAGAAAGATTCGGAGCAATTTGGGAGATACGTGCCAATGAAAATGGCCAAAATTTTAGGACTAAAAAGGTTCTCTAATTTTTATTGGGAGATAATTTTTAGTACCTTTTTTGTGTTCATGTAAATAAGGTCTCTTTTCGGGTCTATTTTTTTCCACTTTGTTAAAGACAGAAGTTCGGTGATAAAAATAGCCTAATAAGGTCTCTTTTTGGGTCTTTCTTTTTTCACTTTGCTAAAGACAGAAGTTCGGTGATAAAAAAAGCCTATTTTCAGCTACCTATTCTAAGAGATGATCTCTATAATCGGAGAGGCTACATGATTGTGATTGTGATTGATATTGTGAGCATGATTGTGACTGAGAGTGTGATTATGATTGTGATTGTGATTGAAATTGCAAGCGTGATTGGATTGTGATTGAGAGTGCAATAGTTCAAGGATGGTCAAGAGGTTATGAGACAAGCTAATCATTATCTTACATTAATACAGACTCTCTATTTAGTCTGTGATTGTGATTGAGAGTGAGATAGCTCGAGAGTGGTCAAGAGGTTATGAAACGAGCTATGCTCTTTCTGCAATCATTATCTTATACCAATACAAATTCTCTATTTCATTTGTCTTTTTTTCTTACTCCATATTTTCTATTTATAAATCTATTTCTCTCTCCCATGTTATGTCATAATTTTTTTTAGAACTGTCTTCATGGTCTTAATTATTTCTTTTAGTCCAACCATTACATTTAGAATAATAAGTTGTTTACTTGTGATGCTTTATGAAAATTATTTTTACCAAAATAAATAGTTTCATTGATGAAGTAACTTCCCTAATCTAGAACTATTTCAAGAGGACAACTATATAAACAAATGATATATTCATAAATAAACCAAGTTGTGGATTTTGTTGTGTTATTTGAAAGTTGTTTGGCTTCAATCCACTTGCTCATATATAGCATGTTGCGATTATTATGTACTTATTCTTATTGGGTATTATCTTCTTGAAGGGTCCATGAAGTCTAATCTTCACTTTATGAATACTTCAAAGGGTTGGATGGTAGTTAAGTGTGTCATACATACTGCAAGAGGTCTACCCATCCTTCGAAACATATCACATTGCTTGGACATTTTTTCAAGCTTTTTGTTCCAAGTCCCTTTCTTATTTTCTGTGAGTTGTCCTTCAACTCTAGAGCCAGATTTGGATTAGAGCCAGATTGGAATTGAAATTGGAGCCAGATTTGGCTCTTTAGAGCTTTTCTTTCTTTGCACGTGGTTTTGAAAGATTTTTGAACCAAATCATTGAACTATTATTAACATATATATAGTAGTGATATGTGTCAACACACTTAGGACCGTCGAAGCATTTTTTCTCTCACTAGGAGGTTTTCTTACTCGTGCATTTTAAATACGTTTATCTTTCTAGTGCTAGCTTATCTTTCTATTGTGCACTAAAAAGCAATACATTCTCTGTTGTGTGCCTTGAGCTTCTTTATATTCTCCAAGCTATGTGTATTTCCTTGCAACCCTATTGCCAACAATTGGTATAAGAGCAAGTTGCATCCTCCTAGGCAGAGTCATTAGTGTCACCAATACCCGTCTGCTCACTTTTTCTTATGTGAGATTCAGTGAGCATCAACATGTCAATTTAATATTGTGAGAGAGCTATAAGAGCTTGGTTTTCTTAAAATTTTGATTCAAATTCATTTTACCCTTCATTTTCAGTACAATTTCATCCTTTTATGAAAAAATTCTGTCAGTGCAATTTTTTTGCAGAACAGGTTTCTTACAGTCCTCTCATGTTTTTGCTATATACCACGTGTTAGTCCTATCATTCTATCTTGTTTCTAGGTGTGTGCAATCCCATGCCTCATGTAGGATCTCCTTTGTAAGCTTTACTTTTCTAGAAAGTTCCACAACATTTGGCCACAGCTTACCATCATCATTACTCATAGAATCATTGGAGTGCTCGATCTTTGCTCCATAAGTAGTAGCCTCAATTGCAGATATAGCATGGTTAGAAGCCATATCCTCTACTAAATTTTGTATTCCTCTCTTCTCATAGTTAGTTCTCAAGGGTAGACCTATCTTTTTTGAGTGGATCGTACCATCCTTAAAGAACACTAGCTTTAATTCTCGCATGCCTTTTAGAATCTCATCTACCACAAATTCATCAACTTTTGGAGCTATAGTAGAAGATTTTATCATCTTTTCGACAGCCAAGGAGATCAGAGTAGAAGTGTTGACTATCACTTGTCTCTTCTTCTTTATCGCTTTACAAGCAGTGGGATAACATCTTCAACATCATTCCAATTAGTCTTTAGTCCTTGCTCAGCATCTTTGTCCTCAAGTAGAAGCTCCAAGTTTTCTTGAAGTTCTTTTCTTGCTGCTTGTACTGTGTCTAATTTGAGTCCAATGTGACCTTCTCTATCCTTGTTAGTTGAGTATATCATTGCTTAAATTCCCTAAACAACTCTGATGGAGAGAATCCCTATTTTGGCTTGGCTATCCATTTCAAAAGTGTTTTTTTTTTCACTCACTCTGAAACTTCCATAATCTATGAGAAGGTCATGTGTTAATTGCACACGGGGAGAGGAATTTCAAAAACATTTGCAAGGACTATTGAAGTTAAACAAGAATATCCGTTGTTGCTTACTCTCTTTGGTCTATAAATCAATCAATTGGAACAAATGGTACTTGACTTTATGCACGAAGAAGGCGTTGAAGAGGTCACTATTTGCAATGCAATAATCATGCTTTTGTTATATGCGGATGATGTAGTACTTCTAGCATACACTTTAGAGGATGCACAAAAGTTTATGGTTGTCCTTGAGAACTTTTGCTTGCATAGTGGACTAATTGTTAATGAATCCAAAACAAAGGTTATGCTTGTGAAAATCAACCATAAGGAGAAGCCATGCATTATGTACAACAATGAGACACTTGAAGTTGTTGAGAGCTTTAAGTACCTTGGCCTTGAGATTTCAGGCAATCACAAGTGACATGAATGTGATATGAATCGTTTGGAAGCGAAAAAGAGAGAGTACTATGCATTTGAGAACATATGTAATGTGAAAAATGAAAACATCAATTGTTGGTCCTCAATTAGAAGTACTTTTTTGGCACATTGGAGTTGAAGTGTGGGACGGGAGCATCTCAAACATTGCTTAAAAAGAGTTTGAGAATGTCCAAAAGCATTTTCTTACAAACTTTCTTCAAGTTAATCACCATATATGCTCCTACTTCTTGAGTCAGGATCTCTTCAATTGAGGTTATGGGCATGGAAAGGATTGTGGATTACATGATAAAAATGCATCAAAACCCCTTAGATAGACTTCTTACAATTGCATGGGAAGCAATCCAAAAAGTTCAAAAGACGTATAAAAGCAAGATCTTAAGCATGGGATGGATGCAAGACATACATAAGTGGTTTGGAAGATGGGATGCATTACACTTGCTACATGATGCCTCAAGTTACCCCGGGGGATTCACTAAATAGTTTTGTATGATATCATATGTGAGTGTAAGGAAGGGGGGTTTTAAATAGAGGTGCCATAAATGTATACAATAGGGGTAACCCCTACTTATTTCTTGATGCCTATTGTAGGTAGAGACAGAGGGGGGAAAGGAGGAAGAGGAGAAATCTGAAAATCTCAAACCTTTTTTTAATACCTCTTAAATTTAGAAAATGTTAATCCAAAATTTCAAAAAGCCCTAAATTATTTTAAAAACTTTCAAAACTTTTGAGTAGACTCAAATCTCAAGGGGGCTTCATTTGTATTAATCATATATAAAAGCATGTCAAGAAGAAATTTTGAAAGAGTTCTTACTTGAAGAAGCAACTTTTACAAGATTATTATTGCAGGAGAATATCTCAATAGTAAGTGTCATCATTTACAAAGGAATTCTTGTTGTGCATATATTAAAATTTTCCAAAGCTTCCTGGTGTTGTGTACCCTTGTTGGGTTTCCTACAATGAGAGTATTTGACAAGCTGATATCTAGACCACACATAGCACATCAAAGGCTACATTTACTTTTGAAAGTATGTGAACTATTCCTTCTAACAAAGGAGGAGACAAAGTGCTTCAAAGAAATGCTTTCAAAACATGGTAAGGATTTTGCATTTTAGCCACATGAGATAGGATGTGTTAATCCTTTTATTATAATTCCTATGGTAATTTTTGCGATACCTCATGTACCTTAGACTCTACAGCCTATTCCAATTCCAAAGGTTCATTTTCAAAGCTAGTAGAATTGTTAAATGAGAAAAATAAAATGAGGATTTTGAAGTCTTCTTATGCTCCATACTCAAATAGGTAATTCACAATCCCAAAGAAGAATGGTGCTTTGCGTTTTATCCAAGGCATACAACATGTAAACAAGGTCACAATCAAGAATGTGGGTATAGAATCAATTGTTGATGAGTTTGTAGAGGCATTTGTATGAAAGGCCATCTATTTAATGGAGAATCTCTACTTAGGGTATGATCAATTCTAACTAGCTATTAAAAGTAGGGACTTAACAAGCATGAGGACACCTTTGGGCTTGGTAAGAATGTGTACCTTATCGCAAAGAACAACCAACTCGTTTGCATATATGATCAATGATGTGAATAAGGTCTTACAAGACTTTATTCCTCAAACCAAAATGTCTTTCATTCATGATTTGCTTATCAAAGGATGTGAAGAAGAGGAAGCTTTGGATTTTGGGAGGTGCCACAAGTTTGTGAAAAATCACATGAATGATTGTGATAAAATTTTGTATAGGCTAAAAGAAGTGAATCTTAATTTGTCAATGAAAAATTATATGTTTGGTGTCAATGAAGGGCTTATTATGAGGTACATGTGCGGGCCATATAGTAGTAAACCTTGTCTAACAAAGATAGATGTCATCCAAAGAATGACGGAAACATGGACTAGCATCACTAAGATTAAAAAGTTTTTGAGAGCATGTGTATTTATGTTATTTGGATTCCACATTATGAACATATAGCTAATATATTGGAAGCTACTTGATACACTAACAAAACAAAATGATTGGTGTGAACAAGAGTTCAAGAAAATATGCAAGAAAGCATATGGGTACTTTCTGAGGGATGGTTACTTATGGAGGCATTCTAAACAAAAGGGTGCTACACCACAAAGGGTTATATGTAATAAAAAGATACAAGAAAAGCTCATGCAAGAGTTTCATGAGAGTCTATGGGTTGGACACAGAGATATGTGGGCAACCTTCTCTAAGTTGAAAGAAAAATATTGGTGGAAGGGTATGTATAAAGATGTATCTCAATATGTAGAGTCATGTATAACTTGTCAAACGTATTCAAATATACAATATCGTGATGGCTTGCACCCTATATATCTACTATCCATGTCTATAAAAGGGTTGTGGATATAGTCACAATGACCTTAGGACTCTAGCAGATGAGATACTTAGTTCTTGCACGAGAGGACCTAACGAACCAGGTTGAAGGACCGACGTTAAGGACAAAAACCATAGAAGCTGTATGCAAATTCCTTCTTGATAATGTGGTTTTTTGTTATGGTTATGTGGATAAAATTAATGCAGGGAGAGGTGAGCTAGATGTCGAGAAAGCAAAGGAATTTTTTTCCATATAAGGAATCAAGATTTGCCTTACTACACCTTACAACTCTGAAGGCAATGAAAAAAGTGAAAGAGGCCGGGCATCCTCCAGTCATCAAAGATTTACTAAGGCTTGCAAGGGAAAACTTGGTTAGGGGCCAAGATTGTTGCCATATGCTTTATGGGCTGATCGTACAACATATACCTCTGTAACTAGTTATATGGCTACGGAGTTTATATATGGTCAAAAATTTGTCATACCAATATAAGATGCAGTGGAAAGGGTAACAGTGATTCAAATTTTGTTTGGGTGGAAAGGGTAACAGTGATTCAATTTTTTTTTTTAAAAAAAAAATTTACTTTTTATGTTATTTTTAGGTTTTAGTGCTTTTTGATTTTTTTGAAAAGCAACGTGCATTTTAGAATGACCTAATATAAAAATAATATTTTTAGCCACCGTTGCGTATAAAAACGATCATCCCATGAAATGGGATTAAATGAAATTTTTACAAAAATTATTTTTATGAAAAACGGTACTATAAATACGTTGAAATAGTAGGAGAGAGTCATAATTATGTCGGGACATCACGGTGCAGCATAGTTTAGTCACGGTCACATTAGTTGCCAGGACATTGTCCAATTAATCAATTTGGCTATAAATATTGAAAAAAAAAAGAGGTGAGGATTGACCACCAAAAGCAAAGGCTTCTTTTTAGCAAAGTTCCAAAAGCTGGGAAACTATTCCATGCAAAGAGGGGGTGCTAGCTACTACCTTGGGATACACTCCGATAGAATACCTATAAATTCACCCACAATTCTTAGTTTTTAGTGTTGATAGTTGCGCTACTACCACACGACTATACGTACATATTATACGGAGTGGTGCATTTGCCATGCATCACTAATGCGCTTTTCTCTAGGTGAGAGAAAAATGGAATTCACATCACATGTAGTAGTAGAAGAAGAAGAATGCTCTCTCTGTATTTACTTAATATCTTTTCTTCTCTTTTCACAATGTGCGCATTCTTCAACAACTTTGTGGGTCATCATTGCTCTCTTATGACAAATAAAGAAGCATTTTGACATCCAATCATAACTTCTCAAGTACGGTAAGAAGCCTACACTCAAAAAAGGGGCAAGGAAAAATGGAGAGCTAGGGAGAGCAATTATACTTATGAAATAGAGGTTGGGAGGCGACCCATGTGCGGCACAGGTCTTTGAACAAGTAGTCGAGGAGACTCCACAGAATGTAACCCTCTCAAGAAAGCCCGGGACCGCATAGAGCCTCTCTCTCTCTCTCTCTCTCTCTCTCTCTGTAGAAGAACTCGAATATGTTTGAGAAGATTGCACGCCCACACACAGACATACATACACAAGACCCATCAAGACTGACTAACTAACTCTCTCTCTCTCTCTCTCTCTCTCTCTCTCTCTCTCCACAACCATGCACGCATACATGCAGACCAAGGGAGAGGTGGGCTTGACAGTGATGTTGATGAGCCTGACCTGTTACATGCGAAGAGCGGAGGCGAGGAGTGGAGCATTCCACGCGAGAGGAGGCGACATAGGGCTGGGCTTGCTGGCAGCCATCGTCTTCGTCTTAGCGTGGTGGTCATGTGCGTCTGTATCTTCTGCATCAAGCGCTCATGAGCCCTTGTAATGATACTCTCCACATTTTTTTACATTCACCTAAATAAGTAAACGACGCGCTCCACATGTCCAAAAAGAGTACCAAAAAGAATCTTCTACGATGCTCATCGGGAGTATGTATATATCCCACAAAAGCAAAGAGCTCTAAATTCTTCCAACTGCACTCAAATCGCTGACCTTGTCT
Source organism: Adiantum capillus-veneris (assembly GCF_014529385.1). Classification (NCBI taxonomy): domain Eukaryota; kingdom Viridiplantae; phylum Streptophyta; class Polypodiopsida; order Polypodiales; family Pteridaceae; genus Adiantum; species Adiantum capillus-veneris. Next base: position 36,855,822 of record NC_140938.1, on the reverse strand, counting down.
CTCTCTGTACCTTTTGATTTTCTCTCTGGAGGTGCCAACTATGCTAGCCGTTTTTTGGGAAGAGAGCAAAAGGTGGTGGGGGATTTCTATTCACGGAGCAATCAAGGATTGTGGCGTTCGACATGTGGAAGCAATTATAGATTTAGCCCATTGTGTGTGAAGATAAACCATGTGTAAAGCATACCTTTTGAATTTTGATTGGGCAACCACATGCATGCCTTATGTATATAGAGGCACTTTTATGCTTAATGAATCAAGCTTATTTTGTGTAAAGCTTAACCTTTGAATTGTGCATGGGTAGTCGCATGCATGCCTTATGGTCAATAGGTTGCCTCTTCGTATATGCCTATATAGAGGCACTTTATTCTTATTGAATCACGCTTATTTTGCATCCATGTACAAGTTTAAGTCTATTCTAATTACGATCAATCAATGAGTGGCTCATTAATTTGCTCACCATAGCTATCAAGGGGACGATGATGAAATGATTATGCTTCAATGTGCATGATAATTGCATGACTCTATTTTTAGTTTTGAGATGGCATGCTCAAGAAATTATCATGGCTTTGTTCTCTACATTGTTAAGCATGTTGTGTTTGTTGTTTCATGAAATTGACATAAGTTTTTGCTAAAATTTTATTGCACCCCACTAGACATTTGTGCAATGTTGTCATTGCATCCATAACCTTCGAGCTATACACAATCTATGGAGTGCCCTGATTTCTTTTAAGATAGAGTGTAAAGGCTACCTTGCTACTATAGCTGCTTTAATTGGTACCTTGTGAAAGCAGTAAAATGCTCATTCTAAGTTTCCTAAGGGGATGATCCTATGTGGGCTACTCACAAGGTATAGTTTGTCCATAGTGTCTAGTCCAATGCATTCTTCCTCTTTTGGGAACCATTTGTACTTCATGGACAAGAATTGGTTGGTTTCCATGACACACACAAGTGTTCGTTGGTTGTCTTTTTTTTTGTGCTTGATATCTCATGTATACCTAGGTTGAGCAAGAAGCTACCTTCAACGGCCAGTTTAGTTGTGAGGTTGACTAGAGAATAGCTTTCACAGCTATGGTTTAGTGTATTTGGCTCATATGCCTTATGACTAAGTTGAGTGCTAGGTAGCCTTTTTCCACCACTGTTTTCAGTGATAGTCAATGCACATTAGTAGTTGCAAGAATTTAGCTAACATTCCATGGCCAAAACCACATTAAGGTGCTTTATCATCATGTCTGAGAGTGAGCTCTATGAAGGAGAGGTTTGCTTGGCATATGTAAACCATCCAAATCTTTTCACAAAGACTTTATCTTGTGAGAAGTTTGAAGCTTTTTACAAATCTTTGGGTACTCCCCTTTGTGGATTGATCGCATTATGTTTACACACCTCTGTGGATTGATCACATTAGGATCAAACACTTTCCTATACAAGAGCGCTAGGTCATGTTCATGGCATCACTCTCAAGGGGGATTTGCTACTATATTACGATAGTGATTCATGTGAGCATACTTAGGAGTGTGGAGGTACTTTGTCGCTTCAATAGGAAAGTATTTTCCCCCACGTTGTACACAATCCCATCATTCTAGGAGAATTATTCAGATTAGCACATTTAGTGTTAATACTCTAGTATTATGTGCCCTTGAACTTCTCTATTATCTTTTCCATCTTTGTGTGCATTCATGAAACCCTATTTCAAGTAATTTGTTGCCCCCGTTGTGTCAAGCTAGTCGCTACCTTCACATAGCAGTTTTAGCAATACCATCGATAAAACTCATCTTTAGTACATCAAGTGTGCACCTATTTTGGTAGAAGAGACATTATGTGTTGCCTTGGAAGTGAATAGTTCTGATAAGTGTAAGATCCCCAATTTTTGGGTCTCTTTTAAAAGTAAAAAATAAATTCCAATGTCCACTTCATGAATTTTTAGTTCAGAACGCTCGTTTGACAATGTTGTAATGTTTTGAAATGAAAAGCAAGGCCGTTTTCATATTCGAGTAGGTCAAATGGACTTTTGGTTCAATTTTGAAATTTTCTTTGGTTTTCTTCGCTTTTTTACAGCTGGTTCCTTAATCTATGAGTCTCTAGAATGCTATGGTCCAATTTTGTTAAAATCTGCTATTCACACTATTTTTAGCCTTTTATGATTTATGTTGTTTTTTAGTGAAAAGCAAGTTTGATTCTTGTTTGGGTGGAAAGGGTAACAGTGATTCAAATTTTTTTATAAAAAAAAATTACTTTTTATGCTATTTTTAGCTTTTAGTGCTTTTTGATTTTTTTGAAAAGCAACGTGCATTTTAGAATGACTTAATATAAAAATAATATTTTTAGCCACCGTTGGGTATAAAAACGATCATCCCATGAAATGGGATTAAATGAAATTTTTACAAAAATTATTTTTATGAAAAACGGTACTATAAATACGCTGAAATAGTAGGAGAGAGTCATAATTATGTCGGGACATCACGGTGCAGCATAGTTTAGTCACGGTCACATTAGTTGCCAGGACATTGTCCAATTAATCAATTTGGCTATAAATATTGAAAAAAAAAAGAGGTGAGGATTGACCACCAAAAGCAAAGGCTTCTTTTTAGCAAAGTTCCAAAAGCTGGGAAACTATTCCATGCAAAGAGGGGGTGCTAGCTACTACCTTGGGATACACTCCGATAGAATACCTATAAATTCACCCACAATTCTTAGTTTTTAGTGTTGATAGTTGCGCTACTACCACACGACTATACGTACGTATTATACGGAGTGGTGCATTTGCCATGCATCACTAATGCGCTTTTCTCTAGGTGAGAGAAAAATGGAAATCACATCACATGTAGTAGAAGAAGAAGAAGAATGCTCTCTCTGTACTTACTTAATATCTTTTCTTCTCTTTTCACAATGTGCGCATTCTTCAACAACTTTGTGGGTCATCATTACTCTCTTATGACAAATAAAGAAGCATTTTGACATCCAATCATAACTTCTCAAGTACGGTAAGAAGCTCTACACTCCATAGCCATCATCTCTTTCTCTCTCTACTTGGTTTCTGAGTAACTATCCTCTCGATGGTTTCCTTTTTGTATATGAGGACATGTACGGGCTTATTGAATATGTACAAGGATGCTCCATGCTTGTTTCATCATGTTTAGTGCGTTGATTTATACACACGATGTATTTATGGTCATGTAGATGCATAAAAGGTGCTTTTCATTTCACATTATGTATACAATAAGAGCATTATTTTGATCGTATCTCCCAAACCACTATGAATCAGGTCAAACCCTTTGAACCAAATATTAAACACATCATTTAGAGAATTTCCTCTCTGATGTGTCATGTGAAAATTTTGCATGAGCAAAGATTTATGATCAAAATACAACTTGCTCTCCACTGCACTAGTCAATATTTTGGACCCTAGGCTCCTTGGGAAACCCCTATAAAGATCCATCGGATGAAGGAACCCACTTATTCAAACCAAAAACATGATTAAAATTTTTTGTAAATGTATTTAGATCATTGATACCACTTCATGAGAGTGAGTTGTTAATCGTTCCTTGTACGGGGTTACCCATATGTGTAGGGGTGCTACCGAGGGGAGTACCAAGTTCCCACATGAAGGATGAAGTCAGGTTGCTAGCATGGAATGAGCGGAGATGTCTCACTTTCCACTATTCTCTTCTACAAGGTTTTCTCTCAGGGTGTTCACTACATGTAAACCGTCAATGTTACATGGGTTCAAGGCCTAATTTAAAAACCCCAAATCTGTACATTTTTCTTGATATAACACAAATTCTACTATTTCATCAATATAACACACAATTTACTATTGCAATCTGTGTATCTACTCCATCATTGGTACCCTTTTGTATGTTACAAATGTGTAAATATATCACTTCAGAATTTTGTTTGGGTAAGCAGAGAGCCCAAGCTTTGTTAGCAAAGATTCATGTGTTAAGAATGGGACCCAAGAACTTTGGCAGAAAAAGCTCTGCAACAAACCTCTGACTGGTAATTGAAGAGTGAGTGTCCCAAAGAAAGTACTGCACCGTGGATAGGGTTCAAAGAATTTGGGCATGGGAAGCCTTGCATGCTATCTTTGAGACAAGGCGTCATTGGTCAACAAGAGGGTTCACAAATCTTCTATGTGCCTTTTCAAAGACAAAATTTGATAAATTTGACACATTTTTACTTTTTTTTTTATAAAAACAATTTTATCGTGTTGTGCTTGCATCCTGTTGGGTCCATGTGTGCATCACATTAATGGAGGTGGGAGGCAGTTAGATGTGTTTTTTAATTTGTTGTCCGTCGTTTTGTTGCATTCCTTATATGACTAGAATGTTTTTTGTCTAGCTTTGCCTAGGGTAGAGAAGTTGAGTGTTGTGAAGCCTTGATTACCATAACCAATGCTGTTTACTATTTTGTATGACCTAACACTATTGTCCATTTGACCTACGCACGCATTGGGTTGTTTGAAGTACATGGAGCTGATGTTGGTTGGAAACCCACTAACTCATTACTAATATAATTCATTCATTGGTTTAAAAGAACAATTAATGGAGTGGATGAGTATTCTTCGCATATGGTGCTCCACCACACAGTGTGTCTACCCCTTTTCACACTGCTCCACCACACACTGTGTTTCTTCTCCTTTTCACTTATCATGTGCGTGCTTTGCACGCGCTCACACCTGGTATGAGAGCTATGGTGATAGTGGCTTTTCTCCTTATTGCATCCTTGTGAGCTCCCTCTATTCGGCAAACTAAGGCTTGTGTAAATTAATGTTATGTACAAAGAATTAGAGCTCTAAGTGAGCTCGACAACACACAATGATCAGAGTAGAGAGAAGAGGGCTTGTGAAGAGCTCAAAGCATGAGAGAGAGAGAGAGAGAGAGAGAGAGAGAGAGAGAAAGAGAGTTGAATTTTTCATCCGTGTCGCGTGTGTGTAGTTTTAGGTAGGAATTTGGTTTCAGTTGGTTTTGCAGCTTCCTCATCGTGTCGGGAGTATTTCCTGTACGAGTCTTGCGATTTTACCCCCCTTTCAAAGCCGTCTTCACCCTCAGGATCTTTGATTGAGTAACAAAGAAGAAGGTAGTTTTCAGCCGGCTTTTTGGTATCGGATTTGACTCGAGATTTTTCGGCCACACCATCGACTCCATTTTTAAAAATCAACCTCTTTGCATCTTGTTGATCTTATGTATCTCGATTATCTATCTCCAACAATCATCATATGCCATCGACATCACTTCCAAGTATTTTTCATATAGACATCTCTATGTCTTCTTTTGGCATACAAACACACTCTGTTGTTGACGAGAGAGTGCCAAGGTGTGTTTGAGGGCTACCACGGTGTAGTCTTGCATTTGAAGTGTACTTTTTGTTATCATAGAGGCTCTCAAGAGATTGCTTTCTCGAATACATTGCTTGGAGGTGAGTTTTTTGCATTGGCATCATAGATGGTGTTAGTGTTGGGGTTCTGACCGAGGTCTTCATTTCGATCAAAGCGTAGATTTTAGCAACAGCTTTATAGATGCAGTTTATTTACAAGGGATAGCTGCTTTTGCATATAAAAGTGTTTTGCTCTCTATGCATGTTGAGAGCGGTTTGTATTATGATATACATTTGTTGGTACTCATGTACACTTTTGGGTTCTCATTGAGAGATCATAGATCTTAATTTCCTCTAGATTGTTAGCCATTTTGGGCACATGGATTACATATTCTCTGAATATAGATACAATGTTTCCCATACACTATTGACAGCAATTGCATTATGCACTTAAGCTCAATGGCACTCTTAAGTGCATTCTCTGTGTAAAGAAGACTAGAAATTTTCATAAAACAATTTGCCATAAATCCAAAGTTTGATTCTCTTGTATTTGGTCTTTGTAGTTATAGATAGTTTTTTTGAGAGAGATGGATATTACATGAAGAGTTCTAATGCTATAAACTTCACGATTTGGAAACAATGCATGTTAAACATGTTGATTAATAAGGGTATTGCAGTGCCATGAAAGAGGACAAAGAGAATGCATACATTGATGATCAATGAGAGGAGCTTGATGCTCATGCTAGAGCGACTATTTGTTTGCATCTTGGTGAATCCTTGTTTCTCACTATTATGGACAAGACCAATGCGAAGGATTTATGAGAGTCTTTATTCTTAGAATGGGATAATAGAAGTTCTTTAAAAAAGCGTTTCTTATGAAAAAAGTTGTGTTTAAACATGAAAGAGACTAGCCGTGTCAGTTCACATTTGAATGAGTTCAACAGTTTGTTTATATTGCTTACATTGAAGGGACTCAATTACGATGAAAATACAAAATCTAGCTTTTTGCTATGATCTTTGCCAGTAATATTTAACACAGCCATAAGTAACTCTACAGATAGCTGAAAATATGCATTTAGTGTACTAGCACTTTACTCACCAAAGAGATACGGCATCAATCTCTTGATTCTAGTGGACATAGATATGCATATATGGTTAGTGGTGATTATTGCTATGACTAAAGGATCAATAAGTAGCAATTAGAGTGGTGTATTGAATGGAGAGAGATAAAACATACACGAGAGAGAGAGAGAGAGAGAGAGAGAGAGAGAGAGAGAGAGAGAGAGAGAGAGAGAGAGAGAGAGAGAGAGAGAGAGAGAGATGTGTGGTTCACCCAGGTGTGGGCTACATCCACACAAAAGTAGTCACTCAATGGCTTTACACTTCAAACTTGAAGTAATTTACAAAGAGCTTAGAAACCTTTAATGGTTGTATTGCATCATTCTCTCTCTACTTTACACTTATTGCTTCTTCTCACTTCTAATTATCATGTATAGGAGAAGCCTCTTTTTATAGATGCAAGGAAGCCTCTATAGATTGCCCTCTCACATGAGAAGCAGTTGTCCATGTGTTGAGCATCCACCCAAAATCGGCCATCGGCGATGTGTCTACCTCTATCGGCCATTTTTCGGCTATCATCTAGTCAAAATAATTTGGTGAAAAGAAATATTTTGATAGGTATAGATTTTTTGCTTTTCAACGACTGATTTTTTTTTTCTCACACAAGATGCTTCTCCTCATAACGAGGGTTTTACAAATGTGTGCTTTTTAAATGAGAATTCCAAGGGTAAATCAAGCTCTATACTTAACAATCTTCCTCTTGGAGAGTAATCTCGAGAAAACCTGTGATTGCTTTCTGTTCTAGCTTCTTATCCTTAATTACGAATTGAAGAGGAACAAAATCTTAATTTCTCCTTGTTAACCACTTTTGTCAACATGTTTGTAGAAGTGTGATGTGTGCAGCTTTCTAAGCTTTAGTTGTTGCTCTTTCAAAAGAATACGTTTGAAGTGATACTTCACTTCTATATGCTTTCTTACTGTACATAATATAATTATTTTGTTTATATGCTTAATCACTGTACAAACTACAATTCTCTTGTTTATATCCAAGCTCCTCCAAAAATTTGTGAAGCCACAAAATCTTTTCACTAGTCTTTGTAAGGGCTATATATTCTACTTTCATGGTAGATTGTGAGACCACTTTCTATAACTTTAAAACCCAACTTACTGTTGTGCCTCCAATGGTGAAAGCTTGTAGTGCTTCTATGAGTATCTTTGTCACCTACCATATTTACATCAACATATCCTTGCAAACAAATGTAAGTGGCTCCAAAACATAAAGCATTTGTGGTTTCCCCTTTTAGATACTTAAGTATCTATTTCACAAGTCATCAATGTTCTTTACCTGGATTCTCCAAGAATCTACTCAGATTTCCCACTATATGTGCAATATCTGACCTTGTCTAGACTCTAGCATACATTAAAGAAGCTATCGGTATGGCATATAGACATATAGAATATCTCCTCTTGTATGTTTGAATGCATATTTTTGTTTGTTTTAAAGTGACTAGTCAAAGATTTAGAAACTTCTAGAAAGTGATTTTGCATTTTGTATTGGAAAACTTTCTAGTACCTTCTTGATGTAATCCTCTTGAGATAGTGTTAATGTCTTCTTCAATCCGTCTCTTGATATTTTCATACCAAGTAATCATTTTGCAGCACCTAAATCTTTCATTGAAAGAGATTTAGACAACTCTCCTTTTAGATCCTTTATATCTTCCATGTTAGCACTTGCAATGAGCATGTCATTAATATCAAACAGTAGGATGATATATTTTTCATCTTCTAAATTCTTCATTTATACATTGTAATTTGACTTGCATTGTTTAAATCCATGATCTAGTATCCTTTCTTTCCAAGTAATCTCTATACATACTATGCTCATTGATAAAAACATATGTACTCTTAAAGATTTTACCATCTTTAGGATCACATAGGCAATACCCAAAGTCCGCTTCTCCATAGCCAATGAAAAATTATTCCTTGGACTTTGCATTTAACTTAGACCTTAGACTTCTGTCTATGTGTATGAAGAACTCACATCCAAATACTTCGAGACATGCATAGTTCACATTTTTACCTGTCCACGCCTCTTTTGAAATTCCTCCATCCAATGTTGTTGAGGGTGTTCGATTTATCAAGAAGATATATGTACTGACTGCTTCTACCCAAAGATTAAGCATTAAACTTGTATGTATTCTCATGCTTTATACACGCTCCATGATTGTTCTGTTCATCATGTCTAAAACTACATCTTGTTGAGGTGTCCTTGGTGCTATCTTCTCTGTTCCAATGCCATTGCTAACACAAAAGCTTTCAAATGCTTGGATGCAATACTCTCCTCTATTGTTGGATCTAAGGTATTTTATCTTCGTACTTACCTCATTTTCTATCCACCTTTGTAATATAAAAAACACATCAGATTTATTTTTCATTGGATAAACCCATGTCATCCTAGTTGCATTATCTATAAATGTCACGTAATACAATGAGCCTCAAGGGATGGTACACTATCAAGACCCCATACATCCATATGAATCAATTCAAGCTTTTTTTTTTCTTTCACTTCCTACTTTAAAATTTTTTGGCCTCCTTTGCTTTCCAAAAGAACGTTCCTCATAGAACTCCAAGTCTACTTTCTTCAAACTTGGTAGAAGTTTCTTTGATTGAAGAATTTGCATTCCTTTGACACTCATGTGTCCAAGCCGATAGTACCATACCACACCATTAACTCATGTAGATGCTATACAAATGAAAGATTGCGCGCTAGTCATACATAAGTAGAGTATATCCACCTTGTCTCCCTTTGCAACCACTAATATTGTTTGGATTCTTTTATTGTTAATACATCCTATTCCATCTCAATGTATCTCTTAATAAAAATAAGGTTGGCAATTGAGAATATGGTAAGAGAGAGAAATAATGAATAAATTAAACAATTTGTACATTGTAATTTTTTTTTCTTGTGGTTCAATTTTTTTAAAGGCTATCAATAATCTCTAATGGTCTTAGTATAGTGTACTCTATGTTGACCATTATGCCATCCTTCAATATCTCTAGTGGTCCTAACATAGTGTACTCTATGATAACCATCATGACATCCTTCAACTAGTGGATCATAGTGGTCCCATTCTGAAAGTATGTCTAGTGTGCTATTCCACTGGTCTCTCAAATTGTACATGAAAAAATCATCTCAGTTGCGTATGAATCGTACCACTCTTGTGAGAGTGAGCAGTTCGTCACAGGCACTCCCATGCTGCTATGGATCATCGCATTCTTATAGCTGAATTAATAATCAAAGTAAGAAAAATTCTAGGAAAACTCATTACGTGTCTCCCATCCATTGGTACGAAATGTACAATAGCACAATTTGCTAATCACTGGGGTCTACTGTGGATCTTTATGTTGTGTGAAAATTGTGTATAGTGGGCTTCCCAAACAGGTCAAAGAATAAGTTCCAAGGCATTGGGGTAAAGGAATGTGTGTCATTGTGTAAACATTTCCGACCCCACACATTAAACATAACAATGTCAAAGCACCTTGATGCCATTACTAGAGGAAATATAGATAACCACCTCTCCTTTATCAGTCTTAGGATAAGCTCATGGGAATCGAAATGATCTCTTGCCCTATCATGAATTGTACCCACTGATTGCTTCCCACAGGTGTAGCTTTGTGTCTCAAAGGGTTGAACTCCGGGTTCTATGCAACATAGTGATACCATGCTTGAAAGGTATTTGGTATAACATAATCTATCGATAATACTCACTGCTTCTCTGTCTCATCTCTTCCTGGTTGAAACAAGCCACCACTCCTTAACTCCCATTTGAAGACGCTCTTCGACTATCAACTACGAAAGTATGACAAAACATAAGTTACAACTCGAAGATTACTACCTTAAAACAATTCAAATCATATTAAAAATAAAAAAAATTCAATTATAAATTATAAAAGGTTATATGCTACTTTGGTGAAGGTACATAAACATGTAAAGGTCCAATAAATCAATTCTTGGTTACTATAATTGAGGTTCTATCCTTATATTTACTTACACCTTGGGTTTAAAAGTTTAAAACTTCTACTTGGGCACTTAAATTTACAGCTTCTTTCTTATACCACTTTTTCCCATGAGAGATATCTGTCGACGGTAAAGCATGAATACAGTTTACATGAGCATGTCATTCATCAACATCCTCCCTATAAAAATATTCACTTGGGTTCATCACCATAGGATATGCTTGAGTAAAGTCCCAAATACATCTTTGCTTCTCATAGTCATCAAAAGTGATGGTGACATTGTGAAGATTGTACTTAAGGGTAGGGTTTTTAGGCTTTACTAAGCTAGTCTTGGGGTACATAATAGAATCGATTCCCGCTACTTGACTTCTTCTAAACACTGATTACGCCCTTCTCACAAAATCCATATCTTTGGTTGGGCATGAGTGCTTTTTTTCCAAGAATGATGTCATGGTTCGGTACTTCTAATGGTGAGCATATGCCATTAGGAAAAATATGAACTTTGCATGGGTCTTGTAAGAATCCCTAATTTTAAGGGATTAAGTTTAATTTTGTGTAGACTTTGAGGGACAAGTGCATTTGAAAGGCTAATTTTGACTAGGATTCTTTAGCTTTTTTTAGGGCCATATAGACTGTGGTCCTTATATAGGTCTCTTTCTCTCTCTAGCTCTTTAAAAGTAAAGGAAAGAAGGTGTTTTCCATCTCTACACATGGTTGCTTGTCCATGTCTCCTAAAAACAAGTTGAAGTAAACACCAAACTTTGTGAGCACAAAGGGATAAAGTATAAAATGATATCATTCTAATAATGTAGTGATAATTATACAAAGAAGAAACTAGGAGAAGCTTGAACAACTCTTCATAGATAATGATTTGTATAAGATTCAATCGCATGCTATGCAACACTAGATGGTGCACCAAATCCACCAACAAAATATCACACCCTAATGATATGAGAAACTTTGCTTACTTTTGCTGATAGAGGTGAATCCCTAAGTGTTCGAAGCCATAAAGAGGTTGTTTGTCTCTAGCATGACAAAGTTAGAGATGGAGATGCTATCAAGCTTTGAATATAAGCTACAAGAACACTCATCACCATTCTATCCTTATGTTGGAGGTGAACCCTTGCAACGACCACTCGCCACTTGCACCTCCTATTGTTATGGCCTACAAGTCCTTTGAGCCCATCCTTTTGCTACCTTTGAGAGTAGAGGTCTGCATGTAGTGCGAGTGAATGAAAGTAGTACTAGTAGGAGGAGGAGGATCTTGTTTCATGTTGCAATGAAGGTGAGAGAAAGGGGGTGGGGGGAGCTAGCTTGGTGTAAACATATGTGGTGGACATGGGGAAGAGAAGGGGGAGGAGCTTGCTTGGTGCTACAATGGAGCGGAAGAAAGCTAGTAGAGAGAGAATGTGTGACTATAAGGTGCATGTGGTTGTTGTGGCAATGGAGAGCTTGGAAAAATATTTGTAGAGAGAGAAAATTACTTTTTAGCTATAGGATAGGTTTGAAAAGGATTCGGAGGATGAAAAGTGATGTTTTGAATTTTTTTATTTTTTTCGGTTTGTAAGTGTACGTTTTTACTTTTAAAGATAAAAAAGTGATTTTTTAATCATAAAATAGGTTTGAGGGGCCTTTAAGGAGGGAAAATATGAGTTTTGATTTTTTTGAAAATTTTAAATTATAATTGTGTTTTTGAATCCACGCCAAAAAGTGAAGGAAAAGAGGTCAAAGTCCCCCCCCCCCCCCCCCCCGGCCCTCTTCTCTTAGCCACCTCCCTTACCTTCTCACTAGGTAAGAGGCCATTAAGAGGTGTAAGGCTACCTTGTCCCCCTACAGTTTTGAGGGTATAGAGCGTGTCCACCAGCCTCTTTCTATTGGCTAGCCTCTAATTAACCTTAATCCCAAAGGGTTCCTAGAGGGTTCATATTTCTCCTAATGTTAAGGTAAAGAACATACCCTTGCACTTGTATGTCACCTTTCTAAAGCTTTTCCTTGATCCAAAGCTATGGGTCGACCATGTACCTAGGAGGTACTTGGGTTCGATGTTCAAGTTGAGCATCAACATATAATTCCCTCTCTACATAGGAGTTTGGAACAAGATAATCTCTAATCCCTTTCAAAGTTTGAACCACTTCAAATCCAACAACGTAGTTGAAAAAGACATTTCTTGCAAAGTCACTTGGGAGTTCATCTAAAAACAAGACAAGGAGAGGGAAGACTTACTACACATGAATATCAAAATTAAGTATACGCTCTTCATTCATCAAAATTTGATTTTTATGGTTTCTTACAACATTATGTATGTTTTGAAGCTAACTCTCTAAATATCACTTAACTCTCATTACTGAAAATTCTCTTAGACCTCTCATATGATAATGTGGTGTATAATTATCCTCTACTCTTTCTTTTCCTATAATGGCTGCAAGTGCTTTAAATTTCTTGGCAACTTTGACAATTCCAAGCATATATGAGTGAATTGCCAAGTAAAAGTATATAAACCCTAGGCCACATTCTAAGTTGGAGTACTCTGAGGCTGGCAAACCAATCCTTTGGGCTATCATCAATGTAGATAAATAATTGGAGAAAGGTTTCTTGGTTTTGAGAGATAACTATAGTCAACACTCTTCTAGTAAATCATGATTCCCGGTGTAACAAAGAATTTGGTCACAATCTCAAGATAAAATAGTTCCCGTGCATCCCTTGTTGAACATTGTCATATTGTTCAACACTACGACCAAAAATTTGTTCCTTTGCTAAAGCTTTCAGATGTCACCTTAGAAACCATTGTTAACTACAAAAGAAACATTCAAAGAAGACCTTAACACAATTGTATATCACTCCAATCAATTTATCATAACCCAATACCACATAAATCCACACAAGAAGACAATTCAAGCAAGTGTGACCAATCAATGTTACTCATAAATTCATTGTGAATACAAGATCCTTTCTCAATCAACATGCATGAATGCATGCATGATGTGTAACTAACCCTACTAGCATTAGGTTTCAGGCCATCCCTATAACCTTAGGCTTTGATACCAGGTGATAGATATCCCTCACTAGGGGTCTATGCAAAACAATACACAATTTGCACTTTTATACAATTTCAATATATATCAGAGTTGCAAAACCATTTGCATAGGGGGGAGGTTTCTCCGTGCCGGACCTAGCATTGAGTTTAAGCCATGAGCCGACTGCATCTACAGGCACCTAGCAACTAGCTCTACCTCTAAATGGGTGATATGAATGAAAGCGTCCTCAAGAAAAATAACAAAGGTGGAGGGTGAATATATGTGTACATCGTATTGCAGGAATACGATGTACACATATATTCACCCTACACACACACACACACACACACACACACACACACACATATATATATATATATATATATATAGAGAGAGAGAGAGAGAGAGAGAGAGAGAGGAGGGCAAAATAGAGTGCATAGAGACACATGAGAATGAAAAAAAGAGAATCGTACTCCAAAAAAATAAGAAAGGTGGAGGGTGAATATATGTGTACATCGTATTGCAGGAGTACGATGTACACATATATTCACCCTACACACACACACACACACACACACACACACACACACACACACACACACACACACATATATATATATATATATAGAGAGAGAGAGAGAGAGAGAGAGAGAGAGAGAGAGAGAGTGGAGGGCAAAATAGAGTGCATAGAGACACATGAGAATGAAAAAAGAGAATCTTAAAATACCCCATCTAAGTGAAACAGGCAACTATGAATTAATACAATAACAAAATTTGGGTATATCGTAACATCAAAATATAAATGACGAGAAGAGCACCAGACCCTATGTAGGAATTGACTGGTCCACCAGTCCACTTCTGCTCCACTACGGGTAGAGAGAATTTCAATTCGTAGGGAACAAAACACCTCATCTTCTCCTTTTAAAATGGCACACACACACACACACACACACACACACACACACACACACACATATATATATATGTGTGTGTGTGTGTGTGTGTGTGTGTGTGTGTGTGTGTGAAATAACAGTTAACATTGCATTATTCATTATAATTTATTAAGCAAGTCAGATGTGAACAATCAATTTTTAAAATTATATGGCGTGATTTTTTTGAAATGACTTGAAATGTCAACAATCAATCAACTTTTAAAACTATATGGTGTGATTTTTTTTTAAAAAATGTCTTGAAATGTAAACACTCAAAGTTAATGTGATGACAACCATTGGACGATGAGAGGTGCAAAGATAATTTGCACGTTTTTTCCATCACTCCCCTATGGCCTTCTTGACAAAAAATGTCTTTTAGACCTATAACAATTGAAATCTTCCTTTCTTTTTAGTTAGTCAATAGGTCCGGTGTCTTTCCTTTCATTTTAGAGCTTAACATGCCTTGACTTTTTTTCTATTTTATTGTTTCTTCATATTTCTAGTAAGAGGCATTAATATAATTATGGGATGATTTGCTTCAATAGAATCTAAGAAGATGTCATATGGTTTGAAAAGCGAAAGTCGAAGGAGATAAGGATAGGCAACAACTATGGGTGGGGTGCATGTTAGCGCAGGGCGAGGACAAGAGGCAACGCGATGGATAGGGAGAGTTCGAATTTGACGTGCGATCAACTGTTGTTTTTTAATCTAATTTTATCTACAATAGCTATACTTGTAGTGGATTCAACCTCTTTCTTTTTGGTCTCTATTGACTTCAACTTAGGGTATTTCTTTATCAAGTGATCATTAGCCTTGCAATAATGGCAACACATCTACTTCTTGTTCTTTTCACGAGAATTTTCAAACGAGATATCCCAACAGAAGTATTAGAAACATGTGATTTTTCACTCACTAAAGAACCATGAGAAGTGGAAACATTGTTATTACCACCTTTTCTTTGAGCAACAACAAAAGCCTGTTTAATTGCAAGTTGTTGAGAAGTTGGTGTGCTTGCCAGGAAGGTACCGAACCTTTGGCTGTGAGAGCTTGTGAGGAGGTAGCAAAGGATTCACTCAATAAAGTGTGGAATGTGGTGGTGAACACTTAAAGTGCAACCATAGAAGACTCTCTCTCTCACCCACTTACGTACACAAAGAACTCTCAAAATAAAACAAAGATGAAAATATCCAAACTTAGATTATATCAAATCAAGGGTAAGATGAAATAATTTATTGATGCATTTATAGCAGCTAACCTTTGTTTCTCAAATAACCTCTGAATTGTTCTTTGAAACTGTAATTTCGTGCTCACCATGCTGTATATATTTTGCCTATCAATTGGAATGAGTTGTCTCCTTGTTCATAACCAAGCAAAACTCACTCTCAAAAGCAAATAAATATGTACACATTGAAAGAGTTAGAATAATCTAGGAGTGATAGAATAATGGGGAGCGAAGAGAGGATAATTTCTTGTAGTGTTTTAAGTCCAAAAATAAATACAATTCTTTGTTGGAAGTAAATTTTACGATTTAAACATACCTTAACCATAAGAGATTTGCACAAAATGAATAAGGTTGTGTGGGTTATTTATTTAGAACGATATAAGCATAAAGAAAAAGGATTTAGTTATGGCTTGTAGTTAGGTTGTGAGGAAGATAGAGATAAAGATAGAGGCTTATGTAGAGATAAATATGTGGTTATAGAGTGAGATAGTTGGAGAGATAGAATAACAAAGAATGTAAGGGAGAGAGATAGATTTGGTTAGAGAAGGATATAGATGGAGAGATAGAAAAACAATAGATATAAAGAGTAACATCTTACAGAATACATCCACAAGTATGTTGTTGATTTGTTGAAGAAACAAATGATTTATAGCCTTTGTCACCTTCTTAGAGCAATCAAAATCCTTTGTTGAATGAGTGAAAGATGTGTTCATTAGATGATCATAGGCTTGTCAAAATGTGTGTGTGCTTGTAAATTTAGCTAGAGCTTCCCCAAGGCGTACATAGAAGTTGGTCCTCTCTATTTTTACTCCCTCCTACTAACATCACTTTATTCACTAACTCTTGATTACTTTACAAGAGAAGAGAGGTCATTATATAGATGGGAGAGAACCTTCAAGAGCTCCGCTTGATTCAATGTGAACAGGGGATGATGAGCGTAAAAAATGATTTGTTCTTTTGTGGTGTGGACAAGACAAAAATTCCACAAAAACATGTCTTTTTTCTCTCTGCAAAAGTCTTCAGATGGATCCCTTTGCATTGAACTTCCTTATGGCTAAGTATGATCATGATGTCACGGGGACAAGCACCACGTGCCAATGAAAAATGACAAACTGAACAACTTTATGCACTTCAATCAAATAACAACTGAACTGAAAGAGATACACAACACACAAGACGTGGAGTGGCGGAGTTCCATCCCAACAGAGCATTGGTCCCAAACCTTGGTGCACCTTTTGGTATTTATTTATATTGCTTGAACAAGGTATACTCTATGGCTCTTGCTCTACATTTATCCACAGTAGAATGCCAGAGTAAGAGCCCACAATTCATATTTAAAGGTCCTTGGTCATTCATTCAAAATCAGTTACATGAAAAGATTCAAGTTCTAGGGCACCACATGCTAACAGAAAAGAACAGACTCAACAACTTTATACACTTCAAATAACAACTAAACTGAAAGAGATACATGATACCCGAGATGGCGAGTGACAGACTTCCATCCCAAGAGAGCACTAGCCGTAAACCTTGGCGTCCCTTTCGATATTTCTTTATATTGCTTCAACACGGTACACTCTCTGGCTCTTGCTCTGCATCTAGCCGCAATAGAATGCTAGAGTGAGAGCCCACAATGCGAAACTCAAAAAACCTTACAGTTGCCACATCAACACAATTAGTGCCAAACAAGGGAATCAATAATATTTTTGCGTCAGCTATCACAGCAAAATCCAAAAATCCGTTAAGATTCCGCTTTATTTGATCTCTTTTGGTCACTTGGGCCACATCGGATGGGGTCTCAATCGGGATCTGTAGATTGGTTTCGTTCTTCAGTGGCTTGACACGTCAATAGTTTGTGACATCCCCTCTTCTTGAACGGAAGTAATCGTCCGTGATTGCAACATATCTGCAAAACAACTCAAGTTAGCTCAAAAATTTTCGAGGGTCATTTTGAGAGACAATCAATGTTCTCATTCCAGATTGGATTTCTTGATATCGGGGTCGTTGGATTCCGAGAAAAATCTCATCCAATAAGAAATCTCATTCTAGATTGAAGCTCTTGATAACCTCGGTCGTTGGTTTTCTAGAGGTATCTCATCTAATAATGAATACGCACATCACAATGCAATAGAAATGCTCACATATGTATATTACATGACACAATGAATATCCTCGTTGAGCACTCCCTCGAGACAAACGATTTGTGGTATGAATCTACTCAATGACTACCTTGTCACTCACCCCGCAAATAACCTAAAAAGGCCTGATCCATGAGCTCAGCGGATTGGTACAACCAAACGCTCCCTAGACCGTAGCCTGCGTCGCTTAGAGGTTCAAGCATACAACAAAATTCTCCCTTGACACCCTGTCTGTGTCGTTTGGATGTTTTCTAGCCTATAACGAAACGGTCGTTGGACATCCTGTCTGCTTCATTCCGAGGTTTTCAAGAATACAACAAAATGCTTCCTAGACATCTCGTCTACGTCATTTTGAGGTTTTCAAGTATACAACAAAACGCTCCCCAAACATCCCGTCCGCATGGTTTCGAGGTTCAGATAATACTAGAACAACATTTCTCACTACTCCACCCGAGAGTAAACCACCAATCATTGAAACCAATATCAAAACCTGAGTCAAACAATTCAAATCAGCACCAAGACAAGTTCAAAACCAATACCATCCATTTCAAACAAATTCTAAATAGGATTACTAAACATGTTCCTCAAACAGAACTCAAACTTAAAAAGCAATCCTCAACATCTGTCAAGCTCAAAAAATGATTTTCTTTCCATTTTGAAACCTGCATCAAAATTAGGTTTAGATTTCTTCCATAAGGTTCTAGCCAACCGCAACATGGTTCATAAGCTCTTGAATAGCCAAAATAAGCCTCCACGAGCAATGTTTTTGTGGCGGTGATGGTGGCCTCAAGATATAGCAATCACAATGGGCATCGAAGGTTATTAGCTCGGGAAGAGACACCGGATAAAAGATGTCCAAAAATTCCAATTTGTAATCTGCTAGGTTCCATGGCAAGCATTTCAGGATAATCTGCTAGGTTCCATGGCAAGCATTTCAGGCTACCCCACTTTGCTAGAAGCTACACTCCAAAGAAATATGGTTGAAAGCATATAACTTTCGACAAAAATTTTCTTCAAAGTTTACCAAGTCCTTGGAGTGTGCGACTTGGTAGCTATAAGCATCTACCATTGCATGGCACTGCCTTTGAGAAAAACAATGGATTGAGAAAAAAATCCTTGATCCTTTTCTTGTAAGTGATCTTTATGGATTATACCCTATAAGACAGAGCGATGAAGACGGGAGCGTGCCCGATGCGCGATGAAGTAAGGGTGGAGTCGCTAATAATTTCGAGGTTGGGACAACATATTCTTTGATAAACTTGGAAGCGTCATCTTTCTCTACTTGTTCTTTGGTAGGACCGATATAATTTCATAAAAGCACACGCCTGAAGCTCTGATACCCTGTCAGGGGGATGGGAACCACGTGCCAATGGAAAAGAATAGATTGAATAATTGTATACACTTCAAATAAGAGCTAAATCGAAAGAGATACATGACACGCAATATGGGAAGTGGTGGAGTTTCATCCCAAGAGAGCACTAGCTTCAAACCATGGTGCCCCTTTAGATATTTCTTTGTATTGCTTGAACAAGGTACGCTCTGTCGCTCTTGCTCTGCATCCTCCCATAGTAGAATGCCAGAGCGAGAGTCCACAATTCACATTTGAAGGCCCTTGACCATTCAAAAGCAATTACACGAAAAGCTTTGAGTTCTAAAAGCATTTGCTGTCCAAAAGCTGCTAGCCCAAAAAGCACAAAAATCCATACAGTTGCCACGTCATAACAATCAACGCCAAACATGGAAATCTGTACTACTGTGATGTCAGCTATCAACGTGAAATCCAAAAATTTATACAGCTGCTACCACATTATCAATCTCCATGCTTTGTGTGTGTATATAGGAAGGTCCCGCTTTTATTTGATCTCTTTTGGTCACTTGCATCCCATCTAACGGGGTCTCGTAAGTTGGTGGGAACTCTTTAAAAAAATAGGCCTCTCGGTGAGACTTTGCAAGTTGATGTAAACTTCTTCTTGTTCTTCTTCTTCTTAGGTTTTAGGCCTCTTGATCGAGATCTGCAGGTTAGCTCCGTTCTTTAGTGGCTTGACACATCAGCAGTTTGACACATGATCTTTGAAAAGAGTGTCAAAGAGTTTATATACATGTCAATAGAAAATCAATATTAATTTAAAATAGAAAATAGAATATAATAAAAATGAAAAATAAGATAAATATAGTATACTCGTGATAGCTATAGGATCTAGATAATCATGATGGCTATAGGGTCTAGATATGAGATAAAAGT
Organism: Adiantum capillus-veneris; assembly: GCF_014529385.1. Taxonomy (NCBI): domain Eukaryota; kingdom Viridiplantae; phylum Streptophyta; class Polypodiopsida; order Polypodiales; family Pteridaceae; genus Adiantum; species Adiantum capillus-veneris. Next base: position 36,835,891 of record NC_140938.1, on the reverse strand, counting down.
GAATAAATAAAACGCACAATCATTAAGGCTTGTTATCCTTGTAAATCTCAAAAATAAATTTTAGAAAGTTACTATGAAGATTATTTAGATAAAGAACATATACATACTTATATATATTATTAGAAATGCTATAATGTATGTAAAATGGAGTCGTAGTATTTATTCGCATGATGTTCATGCCATGACGCGACATCCATCCCCTCTAAACCGGCATATCCTCCGGTATGTTTTTGATTCTTGCAGGTTCAATCTTTGTTCATGTATTCTCACTTTCTTCTTCTCTAAGATCATCTAACATATTGTCTGAATCTTCTTCTTCACCGTCCTCCGTAACAATAACTGGATCACTTTCACCTCTTCTTTTAACAGTTTGATTCTTTTCCCAACAATAGGAACCTTCAACTCTGTCCCATCTAGATCACACAAAGTGTCACTAGAATTTTCATTGACATGCTTTACTACATATGGTCCAAACCATATTTTTGAGAGCTTTTGCATGACAATATATTGGTTGTCAGAACTACTATCATACATCAAAACCCAATCACCCTTTTCAATTTTCTTTCTTCTAAGTCCATGTGTCTTATCAAAGTATTCTTTGTTCTTCATTCTTGTATTCTTCAAGTGAAATTTTGGAGCCTCAATGTTTTCAGGCCTCCTTTCTAGTTTCCTTATACGTAAGGCAAGAAGCTCTTTCGTGCTAATATTATTATGCCAAGGTAGCACATTCTATGTGGGAATTGCATCTTCTATTGGTATGAAATTTTTTTGACCATATATAAACTCCGTAGCCATATAACTAGTTACAGAGGTATGTGTTGTACGATCAGCCCATAAAGCATATGGCAACAATCTTGGCCACTAACCAAGTTTTCCCTTGCAAGCTTTAGTAAATCTTTGATGATTGGAGGATGCCCGGCCTCTTTCACTTTTTTCATTGCCTTCAGAGTTGTAAGGTGTAGTAAGGCAAATCTTGATTCCTTATATGGAAAAAAATTCCTTTGCTTTCTCGACACCTAGCTCACCTCTGCCTACATTAATTTTTTCCACATAACCATAACAAAAAACCACATTATCAAGAAGGAATTTGCATACAGCTTCTATGGTTTTTGTCCTTAACGTCGGTCCATCAACCTGGTTCGTTAGGTCCTCTCGTGCAAGAACTAAGTATCTCATCTGCTAGAGTCCTAAGGTCATTGTGACTATATCCACAACCCTTTTATAGACATGGATAGTAGATATATAGGGTGCAAGCCATCACGATATTTTATATTTGAATACGTTTGACAAGTTATACATGACTCTACATATTGAGATACATCTTTATACATACCCTTCCACCAATATTTTTCTTTCAACTTAGAGAAGGTTGCCCACATATCTCTGTGTCTAACCCATAGACTCTCATGAAACTCTTGCATGAGCTTTTCTTGTATCTTTTTATTACATATAACCCTTTGTGGTGTAGCACCCTTTTGTTTAGAATGCCTCCATAAGTAACCATCCCTCAGAAAGTACCCATATGCTTTCTTGCATATTTTCTTGAACTCTTGTTCACACCAATCATTTTGTTTTGTTAGTGTGTCAAGTAGCTTCCAATATATTAGCTATATGTTCATAATGTGGAATCCAAATAACATAAATACACATGCTCTCAAAAACTTTTTAATCTTAGTTTAGTGATGCTAGTCCATGTTTTCGTCATTCTTTGGATGACATCTATCTTTGTTAGACAAGGTTTACTACTATATGGCCCGCACATGTACCTCAGAATAAGCCATTCTTTGACACCAAACATATAATTTTTCATTGACAAATTAAGATTCACTTCTTTTAGCCTATACAAAATTTTATCACAATCATTCATGTGATTTTTCACAAACTTGCGGCACCTCCCAAAATCCAAAGCTTCATCTTCTTCACATCCTTTGATAAGCAAATCATGAATGAAAGACATTTTGGTTTGAGGAATAAAGTCTTGTAAGACCTTATTCACATCATTGATCATATATGCAAACAAGTTGGTTGTTCTTTGCGATATGGTACACATTCCTACCAAGCCCAAAGGTGTCCTCATGCTTGTTAAGTCCCTACTTTTAATAGCTAGTTAGAATTGATCATACCCTAAGTAGAGATTCCCCATTAAATAGATGGCCTTTCATACAAATGCCTCTACAAACTCATCAACAATTGATTCTATACCCACATTCTTGATTGTGACCTTGTTTACATGTTGTATGTCTTGGATAAAACGAAAAGCACCATTCTTCTTTGGGATTGTGAATTACCTATTTGAGTATGGAGCATAAGAAGACTTCAAAGTCCTCATTTTAGTTTTCTCATTTAACAATTCTACTAGCTTTCAAAAATGAACCTTTGGAATTGGAATAGGCCGTAGAGTCTAAGGTACATGAGGTATCGCAAAAATTACCATAGGACTTATAATAAAAGGATTAACACATCCTATCTCATGTGGCTAAAATGCAAAATCCTTACCATGTTTTGAAAGAATTTCTTTGAAGCACTTTGTCTCCTCCTTTGTTAGAAGGAATAGTTCACATACTTTCAAAAGTAAATGTAGCCTTTGATGTGCTATGTGTGGTCTAGATATCAGCTCCTCAAATACTCTGATTGTAGGAAACCCAACAAGGGTATGCAACACCAGGAAGCTTTGGAAAATTTTAATATATGCACAACAAGAATTCCTTTGTAAATGATGACACTTACTATTGAGATATTCTCCTGCAATAATAATCTTGTAAAATTTGCTTCTTCAAGTAAGAACTACTTCAAAATTTCTTCTTGACATGCTTTTATATATGATTAATACAAATGAAGCCCCCTTGAGATTTGAGTCTACTCAAAAGTTTTGAAAGTTTTTAAAATAATTTAGGGCTTTTTGAAATTTTGGATTAAAATTTTCTAAATTTAAGAGGTATTCAAAAAAGGTTTGAGATTTTCAGATTTCTCCTCTTCCTCCTTTCCCCCCTCTGTCTCTACCTACAATAGACATCAAGAAATAAGTAGGGGTTACCCCTATTGTATACGTTTATGGCACCTCTATTTAAAACCCCCCTTCCTTACACTCACATGTGATATCATACAAAACTATATAGTGAATCCCCCGGGGTAACTTGAGGCATCATGTAGCAAGTGTAATGCATCCCATCTTCCAAACCACTTATGTATGTCTTGCATCCATCCCATGCTTAAGATCTTGCTTTTATACTTCTTTTGAACTTTTTGGCTTGCTTCCCATGCAATTGTAAGAAGTCTATCTAAGGGGTTTTGATGCATTTTTATCATGTAATCCACAATCCTTTCCATGCCCATAACCTCAATTGAAGGGATCCTGACTCAAGAAGTAGGAGCATATATGGTGATTAACTTGAAGAAAGTTTGTAAGAAAACGCTTTTGGACATTCTCAAACTCTTTTAAAGCAATTTTTGAGATGCTCTCGTCCCACACTTCAACTCCATAAAGAAGAACCGGTGTCACCAATGTGCCAAAAAAGTACTTCTTGAGAACCAACAATTGATGTTTTCGTTTTTCACATTACATATGTTCTCAAATGCATAGTACTCTCTCTTTTTCGCTTCCAAACGATTCATATCACATTCATGTCACTTGTGATTGCCTGAAATCTCAAGGCCAAGGTACTTAAATCTCTCAACAACTTCAAGTGTCTCATTGTTGTACATAATGCATGGCTTCTCCTGATGGTTGATTTTCACAAGCATAACCTTTGTTTTGGATTCATTAACAATTAGTCCACTATGCAAGCAAATGTTCTCAAGGACAACCACGTCCTCTAAAGTGTATGCTAGAAGTACTACATCATCCGCATATAACAAAAGCATGGTTATTGCATTGCAAATAGTGACCTCTTCAACGCCTTCTTCGTGCATAAAGTCAAGTACCATTTGTTCCAATTGATTGATTTATAGACCAAAGAGAGTAAGCAACAACGGATATTCTTGTTTAACTTCAATAGTCCTTGCAAATGTTTTTGAAATTCCTCTCCCTGTGTGCAATTAACACATCACCTTCTCATAGATTATGGAAGTTTCAGAGTGAGTGAAAAAAAAAAACACTTTTGAAATGGATAGCCAAGCCAAAATAGGGATTCTCTCCATCAGAGTTGTTTAGGGAATTTAAGCAATGATATACTCAACTAACAAGGATAGAGAAGGTCACATTGGACTCAAATTAGACACAGTACAAGCAGCAAGAAAAGAACTTCAAGAAAACTTCGAGCTGCTACTTGAGGACAAAGATGCTGAGCAAGGACTAAAGACTAATTGGAATGAAGTTGAAGATGTTATCCCACTACTTGTAAAGCGATAAAGAAGAAGAGACAAGTGATAGTCAACACTTCTACTCTGATCTCCTTGGCTGTCGAAAAGATGATAAAATCTTCTACTATAGCTCCAAAAGTTAATGAATTTGTGGTAGATGAGATTCTAAAAGGCATGCGAGAATTAAAGCTAGTGTTCTTTAAGGATGGTACGATCCACTCAAAAAAGATAGGTCTACCCTTGAGAACTAACTATGGGAAGAGAGGAATACAAAATTTAGTAGAGGATATGGCTTCTAAGCATGCTATATCTGCAATTGAGGCTACTACTTATGGAGCAAAGATCGAGCACTCCAATGATTCTATGAGTAATGATGATGGTAAGCTGTGGCCAAATGTTGTGGAACTTTCTAGAAAAGTAAAGCTTACAAAGGAGATCCTACATGAGGCACAGGATTGCACACACCTAGAAATTAACAAGATAGAATGATACGACTAACACGTGCTATATAGCAAAAACATGAGAGGACTGTAAGAAACCTGTTCTGCAAAAAAATTGCACTGACAGAATTTTTTCACAAAAGGATGAAATTGTACTGAAAATGAAGGGTAAAATGAATTTGAATCAAAATTTTAAGAAAACCAAGCTCTTATAGCTCTCTCACAATATTAAATTGACATGCTGATGCTCACTGAATCTCACATAAGAAAAAGTGAGCAGACGGGTATTGGTGACACTAATGACTCTGTCTAGGAGGATGCAACTTGCTCTTATACCAATTGTTGGCAATAGGGTTGCAAGGAAATACACATAGCTTGGAGAATATAAAGAAGCTCAAGGCACACAACAGAGAATGTATTGCTTTTTAGTGCACAATAGAAAGATAAGCTAGCACTAGAAAGATAAACGTATTTAAAATGCACGAGTAAGAAAACCTCCTAGTGAGAGAAAAAATGCTTCGACGGTCCTAAGTGTGTTGACACATATCACATGGACCCTTCAAGAAGATAATACCCAATAAGAATAAGTACATAATAATGGAACCATGCTATATATGAGCAAGTGGATTGAAGCCAAACAACTTTCAAATAACACAACAAAATCCACAACTTGGTTCATTTATGAATATATCATTTGTTTATATAGTTGTCCTCTTGAAATAGTTCTAGATTAGGGAAGTTACTTCATCAATGAAACTATTTATTTTGGTAAAAATAATTTTCATAAAGCATCACAAGTGAACAACTAATTATTATTCTAAATGTAATGGTTGGACTAAAAGAAATAATTAAGACCATGAAGACATTTCTAAATAAAATTATGACACAACATGGGAGAGAGAAATAGATTGATAAATAGAAAATATGGAGTAAGAAAAATAGACAAACGAAATAGAGAATTTGTATTGGTGTAACATAATGATTACAGAAAGAGCATAGCTCGTTTCATAACCTCTTGACCACTCTCGAGCTATCTCACTCTCAATCACAATCACAGACTAAATAGAGAGTCTGTATTAATGTAAGATAATGATTAGCTTGTCTCATAACCTCTTGACCATCCTTGAACTATTGCACTCTCAATCACAATCCAATCACGCTTGCAATTTCAATCACAATCACAATCACAATCACAATCATAATCACACTCTCAGTCACAATCATGCTCACAATATCAATCACAATCACAATCATGTAGCCTCTCCAATTATAGAGATCATCTCTTAGAATAGGTAGCTGAAAATAGGCTTTTTTTATCACCGAACTTCTGTCTTTAGCAAAGTGAAAAAAGAAAGACCCAAAAAGAGACCTTATTAGGCTATTTTTATCACCGAACCTCTGTGTTTAACAAAGTGGAAAAAAATAGACCCGAAAAGAGACCTTATTTACATGAACACAAAAAAGGTACTAAAAATTATCTCCCAATAAAAATTAGAGAACCTTTTTAGTCCTAAAATTTTGGCCATTTTCATTGGCACGTATCTCCCAAATTGCTCCGAATCTTTCTGGGACTGTCTCATATGAAATTGTTTCTCATTGAGTGTAACAAACTTGGACACCCCAAGTGAGGATTCTACCGCGACACAACAGAGATTCGCTTCAAAAAACTTCACAAATTTAAGAGAGAGTCGACACGGCCCGTCATAGTTCGTGTCAAGAGATATTGGCCCCAGAGACTGGTGCCCCTTTTCACATTTCTTTTTATATTAATCTTTGAGCAAAGTACAACCGGCCTGTAGGTGCTCGCTCTCAAACTCTGCGTCTAGATGCTCTGCAGAGTGAGCCCCCTTGGGTTTAATTTAAAGGTTACAAGGGATGCTAAAAGCAGAGCCCCAAAAGCATTAAACTTAAAGCAGTTTGGCTCAAAAGCATCTTTGGCTAAAATCTGCCAAGACTAGCAATCAACGCCAATTGCAAAAATTTGTACAACCATGCCACCTCAGCACCAACACAAAGTTCCATACATTCTGCCATGTCAGTAGGACTAGCATTAAACTTAAAGCAGTTTGGCTCAAAAGCATCTTTGACTAAAATCTGCCAGGACTAGCAATCAGCGCCAATTGCAAAAATTTGTACAGCCATGCCATCTCAGCACCAACACAAAAGGTGGAGTTCCATACATTCTGCCATGTCAGTAGGACTAGCATTAAACTTAAAGCAATTTGGCTCAAAAGCATCTTTGGCTAAAATCTGCCAGGACTAGCAATCAACGCCAATTGCAAAAATTTGTACAGCCATGCCACCTCAGCACCAACACAAAAGGTGGAGTTCCATACATTCTGCCATGTCAGTAGGCCAATGCAAATCACGGGGTTCCGTACAGGTGCCACATCAAGTTCTTGAATTTAACCAAGAACCACCGAATCACTTTACCTTTCGTCTTTCTTTCCTTGTGTGCCAAGATCTTCTCTAGAATGAGTATCTTCTTGCTTTCCTCTCCACTTCAATTTGCTCATTAGGCTCCCCATCAATTGGCACATCACCTTAAAAAGGCTTCAAGAGACTCACATGTATGCATTGTGAAACTTCCAAGTATCGGGTAGCTTGAGTCAAAAGGAGACATCATTTATATTTTGTTTAATCTTGAAAGGGCCATAATACCTCAAGTTGAGCTTTGGAAAAAGCCACTCCTTTTCGTTTTGTTTTCTTAGGCGTGATTTGTCAAAACATAAGAGCACCCAATCGTCTTCCTTTAATTTCAAATCTCGTCGATGTCGATCTACTACCTTCTTATGTCCTTATTGAGATTTTGCTAAAGCCTCTCGAACCTTGGCAAAAGCAATGTTTAAGTCCCTCGTGTACTGCTTCAAAAATCTAGTCCTTAGTGCTTTTTAAATTTGTTAATGACAATCCCAATGCCATCGTGCCCACTATGTGTCTTCGAGAGATCAAAGATGAAATCCATTGCAATACTTTCCCAGGGCAGGTGGGAATGGGTAAAGGCTGTAGTAATCCTTGTGGCTTATGCCTGTCAAACTTGACCTTTTGACATACTAGAAAATTGCGAACAAACTCGTCCACACCCTTCTTGAGTTTTGACCAAAATAAATAACGCTCCACACCTTTCAAGGTGGTGTCAATGCCGGGGTGACCCGTAAAAGGTGGTCAATGGCACTCAATCACAATAAACTTCGAATGGATTTTGCAAGTTTGGCAAAGCCAACACTGGTCCAGTAGTCAGTTTTTCCTTAAGTGTCTGAAGGCAGTCACCTTTGTCGATCCCCACGAGAAAGGGACTCCTTTCTGAGTCAAAATGTGCAAGGGGGAAGCTACCTCTGCAAACTTCCAAATCTCACCAATCGCGGATAGTATCAATCTTGGCCAGGTCCATCTGTACTCCTGCTGCTCAGACGATGTGTCCTAGAAAGTGTATTTCCGACAAGAAAAATTCACTTTTTTTTGGCATTGATAACTAATATGTGATCACGCAATGCCTGAAAGACCTGTAGCAAATGTTGTCAATGTTCTACTTCATCCCTAGAGCAAACTATAATATCATCAAACAAAGTACCAACAAAAGATCGATGCTCTCCAAAAATCATATCCATCATTCGGTTGAAATTCGTTAAGAGCATTAATAAGTCCAAAAGGCATCACCAAAAATTCTTATGAACCAAAGCTTGTTTGAAAGGTTGTCTTGTAAACACCTCCCAGAGAAATACTAATGTGATGATATCCACTTTTCGAATCAATCCTGTTGAAACAAGAGGATCCCTGAAGTCGGTCAAGAATATCATCAATCCTTGGAATCGGAAATCTATTCTTGATAGTGATTTTATTGAGAGATCTATAATCAATGCACATTCTCCAAGATCCATATTTATTCAATACCAACAAAACTGGAGAGCAATAGGGTGAAATAATTTATTGGATAAGACCCTTTTCAAGAAGGTCTCACTTGATTCATGATTTCTTCATTGTGGGCTCAGTTAACACGATAAGGTGGCCGCTTCAGTGGTGTGCTTCCAGGAATCAAATCAATAGTATGATTCTCAAGAAGAGATGGGGATAACTTGCTTGGAAGGCCTTTAGAGAAACAATCAACATGTGTGGAGAAAATCTTGGTATTCTTTGTCAAGTTCAAACATGTCTTTGTTGTGTTCATCATTCAACTCTTTCAAATAGATTGAGTAAACAAAAACAGTGGATTTCATTAATTTTGAAATGGAAAAAGCCGATACAATAGGGATGGACTTGCCCTTCAATTTTACATCTAGTACAATTTTCCCCCCCTTTTCATTTGTCAAAGACATTTTCTTGGCCTGATAGTTGACCAGGGCGTTGGGATGGGGGAAAAGGGAACAACACCCTGCACACAATACACTGCCTCTCTATAGCCCAAAGTAATAGTCCGCACCCCTACCCACACAGAATCGCACAATCTGCAAACGACTACTGCATACTCCCAGACTCAGACAACCTAGCCCGCATTCAATCAACCACCAAGAATGTCCACATGACATCACCCTCTTGGGAGCACCCTTATTGAAAGGAGAGCAATCTCAATAACCTTGAGCACCCTAAGATTATTGACACATATGATACGTTTGGCTACAAGCTAGTGGATATCCTCTTGCACACATAATACTGTCGCACATCTGCCATTCACATTCATGAAACACCATTGGACACTCAAGTCGAAGAGACTCTAGATACATATTTTTGAGCAGAGCAAACAAAAAAACCATGTCATGTTCAGATCCTTCAGAGGAACACATGCAATGATGGAACGGTGTTGAACATCCTCTAGTGCTGAGGCATGATATCTTGAAGCCTTCACTTGTATAATTCACCTCTTTCGGGCATCGCACACAACCTCTGTTCACGATCCACCATGCTCGACGATAACCTTTGCTCATAGCCTTCAATCCATACACGTGCTTGGCATCCCTCGGACATCCTCATCATATGACCAGCCCCCGACCCTCTTCTCCTGCAATGGCGGCCCTTCCTCAAGCTCTCCAAAAACTGCCGCCCTCAGGCCTTTCCTCACCCCTTGCAGATAGTATCCCCTTCTTCATGAACTGCATCAGGTTGCCCTCAGCCCCTGGCTGCCTTCCTCTCGCTCAGGGCCGAACCCACCTTGCCATGCAATTGGTGCCACTCCTCGGCCCCTCCTTCTGCAACTCTCCACGTTCACCCTCCTGGCTACCCTTGCCCTGCAATTGACGGCCTTTCCGAGTGGCGCCACTTCTGGCTGCGGCACCTCTTCGCCTTCCAAGACCAGCCCCTGGCGGCCCTTCCTCTCCTATACCTCCTCCTCCGACTGGATGCTTCCCCGCCCTTCACAGATGGAGGCCCCTCTTGATCACGACCGGGCTTGACTGCAACAGCGCCCTCCAATGGGGTGCTGCCCCTCCTTCTCCCTGCACAGCCTCTCGGCTTCTGCCAGCCTGCCACCTCTGGAAGGCGACCTTTATTTTGGTCCCGAGCCGGTCCTAGCCTCCCTTGGTCACGGCCTCTCAACCTTATGGCCTCATGGATCTGCACCCGATGCATGCAATGGCGGCCCTCCTTTTACGTGCCATGCAGCCCGTCCCTTTTCCTCCTCAGGAGCTCCTCCCTTTTCTGCAAGTGGCCGCTCCCCCTTGTTCATGCAAGCTCATGGCACCCAGATGGCGTTACTTTCTCCCTCGGCTACTCCAGATAGCGACCTCAACCCCATGCAGTCCTGGCGACTTTCCTCCTGAGTCCTGCCCTTGCTCGTTACTGCATGCCCACCAAAATTTGAGAAAAAGCTTTTTTTTTTTCCTTAAAAAAAAAAAACTCTCCAACTTGGCAAGCATTCCCATGCGAAGAAATTGATGTCATGTCAAGCTCGGCATTCCCTTGCCCAAATCACAGGCTCGTGCATGGTCATGATTCCGTCCCTAGCAAAAGCCAACCACCGCAATGATTCTCGGCCGAGGATATTTCTGCCGAAAAATGGTGAACGTCATGGTTGTGCCGCTTCAAACTTGCTAGGAAGCTCGACCCTCAATGTAATCATGGTAGATGGACTCGTCCTAGCTTTAATCGTGAAATGGATCTGCAAAAACCTTCAAGTGACAAGCCAATGGTCGAACCATAGAGGAGCTGAAGACCATGTTCATGCATCTGCAAGCACTTGGACCATTAGCGACCAAAAATCGATACTTGACCTGCTAATTGCCACATCTGGCATACACATCATGATCAAGCTTGCCGCTATCCTCATGATTCCATATCGAGGCTATAGCCATTATTCTGGACCGACATAACTGAGCTGTACCAGCGTTGTTGTTATGGTATGAAGGGACTCCTAGGAGCATGTCACACCCTTCCAAAGGGACAATGTAAAAGTCCTCATGCCCTAAATACCCTTGACAATGCAAACAAAGTTTGCCAATGAGAGGCGTAATGGTTATATCCTGTCCGGGCGCCGCTAGAACTACCTTTACTGGTGGCCCCATCCTGCTGGGTGTAATCTTGAGTCGCACTGCCAATTTAGGTGAAATGAAGTTGGCCTTGGATCCTCCATCAAAAAAGATAAGGGCTTCCTAATCTTTCACTTTGCACCAAGCTCGACAAAGTTCTGTACTTTCATCTATCTGGCTTGAGTCACCGGTTCCCATGTAATCCGGTACCAGCCCTGCTTTCATCTTGCCTTTTGTGCCACTTTCCTTTGCTGCTATAGAACTCTGTGGTCTATCTTCATTCTATCCTTATTGTGCCTTTTTGGGGCACTTTGCAGAGATGTGCCCTTGTTCCCCGCAACCAAAACACTTCCCCTCTTTGAGATAGTTAGACCCTTCTCTAAGAGTTAGTCAGGGTAGTGTATCTTTATTTTCTTGGGGACTCTTTTTCTGGTCCTTTGAGTTAAGATTTCATCAGTGGGGTAAGTCAAATTCCATGAATGCATCAAGAAACCCCATTTTGCATGACCCATTATTTCTTGAAAAGAGTTCGACTTTTGTTCAAGGCAGTAATCTTGGATCCCTATAGGGAGTCCACAACAAAACCACTCAATTTTTCCTTAAAGGTGACCTTCTTAAATGAAGAGGTCGATAGAAAAGAGTCCCAAAACCTGTCGCAATAAGCATCCAAAGAATCTCCCTTGGTCATCCGAAGATGGTTCCAAGCGATTCTTACATCCCGTTCATACTCTCTGATCAGCCAAGAAGAAATAAAGCCAGCCGTTTGAATTTCAACCACTTGAATGGAGCTTCTTTCCTCAGAAGAAGAGTGGGCCACCATGTTCAAGCATTTCCGTTTAGAAAAGATGCAACCCTCTTGATCTTGGAGTGCTCTAAGTAATGCCCTCCAGAGAAGGCTATGTCAAACTACTGACTGAAGGCCAAAGCCCTCGGAGCATCTTGGAATCCAGAAAAGGATTCAACTTTTATTGATTGTCCATCGCCTTTAAATTCCTTAGTCTTCTTGCTTCTGAGATGAGGTTTTTGCACGACGTTCATGCAAACTTGCTTGATGGAAGCAGTTCTCTTATTTATGCTTTATTGATGATGATGAAAATATGAGCGCAAAGCGCTTATGAGATGAGGTTTCTACAGGCAAATTAATATTTTTATTTCCTTGTTCTAATATGTATTAGGGATCCTTTCTAGGTCAAAATTCAAGAGGGCCATTCATGTTGCATGCCTTGCTTCAAATCCAGGGTATGGCTTTGAGTGGAGAAGCTTGTTTTATATATATGTTCAGGGTGCCTATTGGTGTGGGAGTGTCAAGATATAAGGGTGGACCTTTTTACTCTTTAGACAGTTGCATCCAATAGAGTATTGCTATACAGTAGTGAGTAGGCATTTGTGTGTGCACGCACGTGCTCCAGCAGAAGGTTTTTGTTATGGTGAAGAATTGTGAAGTCTTGCAAAAGGAAGACGTCGATCTATAAACAACTCATTCTAATTCATGTAGTCTTGCAAGGATGTAAAACAAGTCGATGTTTTCGTATTTTGTGTTGCTATATCTTGTTCCAGTTCTGCAATGTTATAGCCTTGTACTTGATATGCCTAATTCATGTACCAAGTTCCCACATGAAGGATGAAGTCAGGTTGCTAGCATGGAATGAGCGGAGATGTCTCACTTTCCACTATTCTCTTCTACAAGGTTTTCTCTCAGGGTGTTCACTACATGTAAACCGTCAATGTTACATGGGTTCAAGGCCTAATTTAAAAACCCCAAATCTGTACATTTTTCATCGATATAACACACATTCTACTATTTCATCAATATAACACACAATTTACTATTGCAATCTGTGTATCTACTCCATCATTGGTACCCTTTTGTATGTTACAAATGTGTAAATATATCACTTCAGAATTTTGTTTGGGTAAGCAAGGATCCCAAGCTTTGTTAGCAAAGATTCATGTGTTAAGAATGGGACCCAAGAACTTTGGCAAAAAAAGCTCTGCAACAAACCTCTGACTGGTAATTGAAGAGTGAGTGTCCCAAAGAATGTACTGCACCGTGGATAGGGTTCAAAGCATTTGGGCATGGGAAGCCTTGCATGCTAGCTTTGAGACAAGGCGTCATTGGTCAACAAGAGGGTTCACAAATCTTCTATGTGCCTTTTCAAAGACAAAATTTGATAAATTTCACACATTTTTACTTTTTTTTTATATAAAAACATTTTGATCGTGTTGTGCTTGCATCCTGTTGGGTCCATGTGTGCATCACATTAATGGAGGTGGGAGGCAGTTAGATGTGTTTTTTAATTTGTTGTCCGTCGTTTTGTTGCATTCCTTATATGACTAGAATGTTTTTTGTCTAGCTTTGCCTAGGGTAGAGAAGTTGAGTGTTGTGAAGACTTGATTACCATAACCAATGCTGTTTACTATTTTGTATGACCTAACACTATTGTCCATTTGACCTACGCACGCATTGGGTTGTTTGAAGTACATGGAGCTGATGTTGGTTGGACACCCACTAACTCATTACTAATATAATTCAATTATTGGTTTAAAAGAACAATTAATGGAGCGGATGAGTATTCTTCTCATATGGTGCTCCACCACACAGTGTGTCTACCCCTTTTCACACTGCTCCACCACACACTGTGTTTCTTCTCCTTTTCACTTGTCATGTGCGTGCTTTGCATGCGCTCACACCTGGTATGAGATCTATGGTGATAGTGGCTTTTCTCCTTATTGCATCCTTGTGAGCTCCCTCTATTCGGCAAACTAAGGCTTGTGTAAATTAATGTTATGTACAAAGAATTAGAGCTCTAAGTGAGCTCGACAACACACAATGATCAGAGTAGAGAGAAGAGGGCTTGTGAAGAGCTCAAAGCATGAGAGAGAGAGAGAGAGAGAGAGAGAGAGAAAGAGAGTTGAATTTTTCATCCGTGTCGCGTGTGTGTAGTTTTAGGTAGGAATTTGGTTTCGGTTGGTTTTGCAGCTTCCTCATCGTGTCGGGAGTATTTCCTGTACGAGTCTTGCGATTTTACCCCCCTTTCAAAGCCGTTTTCGCCCTCAGGATCTTCGATTGAGTAACATAGAAGAAGGTAGTTTTCACCCGGCATTTTGGTATCGGATTTGACTCGAGATTTTTCGGCTACACCATCGACTCCATTTTTAAAAATCGACCTCTTTGCATCTTGTTGATCTTATGTATCTCAATTATCTATCTCCAACAATCATCATATGCCATCGGCATCACTTCTAAGTATTTTTCATATAGACATCTCTATGTCTTCTTTTGGCATACACACTCTGTTGTTTGAGGGCTACCACGGTGTAGTCTTGCATTTGAAGTGTACTTTTTGTTATCATAGAGGCTCTCAAGAGATTGCTTTCTCGAATACATTGCTTGGAGGTGAGTTTTTTGCATTGGCATCATAGATGGTGTTAGTGTTGAGGTTCTGACCGAGGTCTTCATTTCGATCAAAGCGTAGATTTTAGCAACAGCTTTATAGATGCAGTTTATTTACAAGGGATAGCTGCTTTTGCATACAAAAGTGTTTTGCTCTCTATGCATGTTGAGAGCGGTTTGTATTATGATATACATTTGTTGGTACTCATGTACACTTTTGGGTTCTCATTGAGAGATCATAGATCTTAATTTCCTCTAGATTGTTAGCCATTTTGGGCACATGGATTACATGTTCTCTGAATATAGATACAATGTTTCCCATACACTATTGACAGCAATTGCATTATGCACTTAAGCTCAATGGCACTCTTAAGTGGATTCTCTGTGTAAAGAAGACTAGAAATTTTCATAAAACAATTTGCCATAAATCCAAAGTTTGATTCTCTTGTATTTGGTCTTTGTAGTTATAGATAGTTTTTTTGAGAGAGATGGATATTACATGAAGAGTTCTAATGCTATAAACTTCACGATTTGGAAACAATGCATGTTAAACGTGTTGATTAATAAGGGTATTGCAGTGCCATGAAAGAGGACAAAGAGAATGCATACGTTGATGATCAATGAGAGGAGCTTGATGCTCATGCTAGAGCGACTATTTGTTTGCATCTTGGCGAATCCTTGTTTCTCACTATTATGGACAAGACCAATGCGAAGGATTTATGAGAGTCTTTATTCTTAGCATGGGATAATAGAAGTGCTTTAAAAAAGCGTTTCTTATGAAAAAAGTTGTGTTTAAACATGAAAGAGACTAGCCGTGTCAGTTCACATTTGAATGAGTTCAACAGTTTGTTTATATTGCTCACATTGAAGGGACTCAATTACGATGAAAATACAAAAGCTAGCTTTTTGCTATGATCTTTGCCAGTAATATTTAACACAGCCATAAGTAACTCTACAGATAGCTGAAAATATGCATTTAGTGTACTAGCACTTTACTCACCAAAGAGATACGGCATCAATCTCTTGATTCTAGTGGACATAGATATGCATATATGGTTAGTGGTGATTATTGCTACGGCTAAAGGATCAATAAGTAGCAATTAGAGTGGTGTATTGAATGGAGAGAGATAAAACATACACGAGAGAGAGAGAGAGAGAGAGAGAGAGAGAGAGAGAGAGAGATGTGTGGTTCACCCAAGTGTGGGCTACATCCACACAAAAGTAGTCACTCCATGGCTTTACACTTCAAACTTGAAGTAATTTACAAAGAGCTTAGAAACCTTTAATGGTTGTATTGCATCATTCTCTCTCTACTTTACACTTATTGCTTCTTCTCACTTCTAATTATCATGTATAGGAGAAGCCTCTTTTTATAGATGCAAGGAAGCCTCTATAGATTGCCCTCTCACATGAGAAGCAGTTGTCCATGTGTTGAGCATCCACCCAAAATCGGCCATCGGCGATGTGTCTACCTCTATCGGCCATTTTTCGGCTATCATCTAGTAAAAATAATTTGGTGAAAAGAAATATTTTGATAGGTATAGATTTTTTGCTTTTCAACGACTGATTTTTTTTTTTCTCACACAGGATGCTTCTCCTCATAACGAGGGTCTTACAAATGTGTGCTTTTTAAATGAGAATTCCAAGGATAAATCAAGCTCTATACTTAACAATCTTCCTCTTGGAGAGTAATCTCGAGAAAACCTGTGATTGATTTCTGTTCTAGCTTCTTATCCTTAATTACGAATTGAAGAGGAACAAAATCTTAATTTCTCCTTGTTAACCACTTTTGTCAACATGTTTGTAGAAGTGTGATGTGTGCAGCTTTCTAAGCTTTAGTTGTTGCTCTTTCAAAAGAGTACGTTTGAAGTGATACCTCACTTCTATATTCTTTGTTACTGTACATAATATAATTATTTTGTTTATATGCTTAATCACTTCTATATGCTTTATCACTGTAAAAACTATACATAATATAATTATTTTGTCTATATGCTTTATCACTGTACAAACTACAATTCTCTTGTTTATATCCAAGCTCCTCCAAAAATTTGTGAAGCCACAAAATCTTTTCACTAGTCTTTGTAAGGGCTATATATTCTACTTTCATGGTAGATTGTGAGACCACTTTCTATAACTTTAAAACCCAACTTACTGTTGTGCCTCCAATGGTGAAAACTTGTAGTGCTTCTATGAGTATATTTGTCACCTACCATATTTGCATCAACATATCCTTGCAAACAAATGTAAGTGGCTCCAAAACATAAAGCATTTGTGGTTTCCCCTTTTAGATACTTAAGTATCTATTTCACAACTCGTCAATGTTCTTTACCTGGATTCTCCAAGAATCTACTCAGATTTCCCACTATATGTGCAATATCTGACCTTGTCTAGACTCTAGCATACATTAGAGAAGCTATCGGTATGGCATATAGACATATAGAATATCTCCTCTTGTATCTTTGAATGCATATTTTTGTTTGTTTTAAAGTGACTATCAAAGATTTAGAAACTTCTAGAAACTTCTAGAAACTCCTTTATACATAGTAATTTGACTTGCATTGTTTAAATCCATGATCTAGTATCCTTTCTTTCCAAGTAATCTCTATACATACTATGCTCATTGATAAAAACATATGTACTCTTAAAGATTTTACCATCTTTAGGATCACATAGGCAATACCCAAAGTCCGCTTCTCCATACCCAATGAAAAATTATTCCTTGGACTTTGCATTTAACTTAGACCTTAGACTTCTGTCTATGTGTATGAAGGACTCACATCCAAATACTTTGAGACATGCATAGTTCACATTTTTACCTGTCCATGCCTCTTTTGAAATTCCTCCATCCAATGTTATTGAGGGTGTCCGATTTATCAAGAAGATATATGTACTGACTGCTTCTACCCAAAGATTAAGCATTAAACTTGTATGTATTCTCATGCTTTATACACGCTCGATGATTGTTCTGTTCATCATGTCTAAAACTACATTTTGTTAAGGTGTCCTTGGTGATATCTTCTGTGTTCCAATGCCATTGCTAACACAAAAGCTTTCAAATGCTTGGATGCAATACTCTCCTCTATTGTTGGATCTAAGGTATTTTAGCTTCGTACTTACCTCATTTTCTATCCACCTTTGTAATATAAAAAACACATCAGATTTATTTTTCATTGGATAAACCCATGTCATCCTAGTTGCTTTATCTATAAATGTCACGTAATACAATGAGCCTCAAGGGATGGTACACTATCAAGACCCCATACATCCATATGAATCAATTCAAGCTTTTTTTTTTCTTTCACTTCCTACTTTAAAATTTTTTGGCCTCCTTTACTTTCCAAAAGAACCTTCCTTATAGAACTCCAAGTCTACTTTCTTCAAACTTGGTAGAAGTTTCTTTGATTGAAGAATTTGCATTCCTTTGACACTCATGTGTCCAAGCTGATAGTACCATACCACACCATTAACTCATGTAGATGCTATACAAATGAAAGATTGCGCGCTAGTCATACATAAGTAGAGTGTATCCACCTTGTCTCCCTTTGCAACCACTAATATTGTTTGGATTCTTTTATTATTAATACATCCTATTCCATCTCAATGTATCTCTTAATAAAAATAATGTTGGCAATTGAGAATATGGTAAGAGAGAGAAATAATGAATAAATTAAACCAATCGTACATTGTAATTTTTTTTTCTTGTGGTTCAATTTTCTTTAAAGGCTATCAATAATCTCTAATGGTCTTAATATAGTGTACTCTATGATGACCGTTATGCCATCCTTCAATATCTCTAGTGGTCCTAACATAGTGTACTCTATGATAACCATCATGACATCCTTCAACTAGTGGATCATAGTGGTCCCATTCTGAAAGTATGTCTAGTGTGCTATTCCACTGGTCTCTCAAATTGTACATGCAAAAATCATCTCAGCTGCGTATGAATCGTACCACTCTTGTGAGAGTGAGCAGTTTGTCACAGCCACTCCCATGCCACTATGGATCATCGCATTCTTATGGATGAATTAATAATCAAAGTAAGAAAAATTCTAGGAAAACTCATTGCGTGTCTCCCATCCATTGGTACGAAATGTACAATAGCACAATTTGCTAATCACTGGGGTCTACTGTGGATCTTTATGTTGTGTGAAAATTGTGTATAGTGGGCTTCCCAAACAGGTCAAAGAATAAGTTCCAAGGCATTGGGGTAAAGGAATGTGTGTCATTGTGTAAACATTTCCGACCCCACACATTAAACATAACAATATCAAAGCACCTTGATGCCATTACTAGAGGAAATATAGATAACCACATCTCCTTTATCAGTCTTAGGATAAGCTCATGGGCATCGAAATGATCTCTTTCCCTATCATGAATTGTACCCACTGATTGCTTCCCACAGGTGTAGCTTTGTGTCTCAAAGGGTTGAACTCCGGGTTCTATGCAACATAGTGATACCATGCACGAAAGGTATTTGGTATAACATAATCTATCGATAATACTCACTGCTTCTCTGTCTCATCTCTTCCTGGTTGAAACAAGCCACCACACCTTAACTCCCATTTGAAGACGCTCTTCGACTATCAACTACGAAAGTATGACAAAACATAAGTTACAACTCGAAGATTACTACCTTAAAACAATTCAAATCATATTAAAAATAAAAAAAATTCAATTATAAATTATAAAAGGTTATATGCTACTTTGGTGAAGGTACATAAACATGTAAAGGTCCAATAAATCAATTCTTGGTTACTATAATTGAGGTTCTATCCTTATATTTACACCTTGGGTTTAAAAGTTTAAAACTTCTACTTGGGCACTTAAATTTACAGCTTCTTTCTTATACCACTTTTTTCCATGAGAGATATCTGTCGATGGTAAAGCATGAATGCAGTTTACATGAGCATGTCATTCATCAACATCCTCCCTATAAAAATATTCACTTGGGTTCATCACCATAGGATATGCTTGAGTAAAGTCCCAAATACATCTTTGCTTCTCATAGTCATCAAAAGTGATGGTGACATTGTGAAGATTGTACTTAAGGGTAGGGTTTTTAGGCTTTACTAAGCTAGTCTTGGGGTACATAATAGAATCGATTCCCGCTACATGACTTCTTCTAAACACTGATTACGCCCTTCTCACAAAATCCATATCTTTGGTTGGGCATGAGTGCTTTTTTTCCAAGAATGATGTCATGGTTCGGTACTTCTAATGGTGAGCATATGCCATTAGGAAAAATATGAACTTTGCATGGGTCTTGTAAGAATCCCTAATTTTAAGGGATTAAGTTTAATTTTGTGTAGACTTTGAGGGACAAGTGCATTCGAAAGGCTAATTTTGACTAGGATTCTTTAGCTTTTTTTTTAGGGCCATATAGACTGTGGTCCTTATATAGGTCTCTTTCTCTCTCTAGCTCTTTAAAAGTAAAGGAAAGAAGGTGTTGTAGCATTCACTACCTACTTACATCTCTTTCCCATGCCACATCCTTAAAAACGTGCATAAACCCAAGCGAAAAAATGATTTTTGTTCAAAAATCCCATTTTCACATATTTTCGACTTACAATTTTCTCTCAACCTTTACACATATCGAAAAAAGTATTTTTTGACCATTTTTTTTACTTACACTCACTAAAAGGCCAATTTTAGTATTTTTCTTTTCCCTCCAAAAAAGTAACTCTCTCCCTTTCCTCTCTCCTACCTCTCCCTTTCCCTCTCCTCTCCTTTCTCTCTCCCCTACTCCCCCCCCCCCCCCCCTCTCTCTCTCTCTCTCTCTCTCTCTCTCTCTCTCTCTCTCCTCTTGCCCTCCCTCTCCCCTATGTCCCTCTTCTCCCTAGAATTGCATCCTGAATTTTAGTATCTATAGTGCTCAACAATATCACAAACCATGTACCTTGCACACCACAAGTGTGTATATTTCTTTGCCCATAGAGTTTGCATCAAAATTGTCACAAGTGGGTGATCAAAGGTCATTACAACAATGCCGTGCTATAGGTTGACACCAATGTCAACCGTTGAATGGATAACATTTGTACCCATGCGACCGTCACTCCCACCCTACTTTAAGAAGTCTCTTGATGTTTCTTCAATATGTTGGGAGAGGGAAGGCATGCCTATTGGGATAATGTAAGTGATAGCGTATACACTCTAATTTGTTTTCTGTTGCTTTTCTTCCTTTTAAAATGTTCAATTCAAATTTTGAACCATTTCTCATCAAAATCTCTTGTGTGTATGTGTGTATACCTAGCGCGCGTGCACACACACACACACACACACTCCTCACTCACCTCCTTGGAATTCATTGTAAAGTTTGTATGACCTTCTTATCTTTGACCTAATAAAGACTAAACACCATTTTTTTCTAAAACAACCTTCTTTGTTATATCATCTTGTAGGTAGGTTCTTCAAATCCATGCTTATTCATGGTGGGTAGTCTCATTATAATGTATATTTTAGCATTGTTTAGTCCAAGTTAGATGAAAATACCTACAAATTTGTATAGCATACACTTAGAATTTGTGTTTGTTATACAACTTGCAAATGTAGAACTCATGTGTTTTTTATTTGAGCAGGTCTCTAAACTGTCAAGTGACCTCTTACTATGTTAGTTGAGTGGTGGTCTTTGTGATAGTGGCTCAAGCTACTGGCATAACGTGAATCACTTTTGGCGGCACAAAACTCTCCTCAAGCAATTTCATTGTATAATTTAATGCAACTCCCACCACAACAACCATTATGCTAACATGGAGGGATCCTTAGTAGGGAAATAAAAAAGCTTTCCCTGAGCAAGACATTCTTTCCTAACAAGGAACACCCCCACAAGAGATAGTTTTATGTAATAGGTTACCATGAGTACATTATGTCATGAAATAGATGTAGTAACTATGACTACACCTCCCCTTATATACTCTTCATGACCATATCTTGAACAACATTTATAAGAACCAATTTGAACTCTATTGTTTTTGTTGTTGAGCTAGAGCACCCTATCTCTACCATAATTTAATTTTTTCAATAACCTAATTTAGATTTGTAACATTTTAAGTGTAAATTCCTTCTTGCTTTGGCTATTTTGTACATAAAAACGTATAATAATGTAGAGTCCAATCTCTAAATGATATTTAAGGAATAAACCTTGGTAGAATTTCCACCATGTACTTGTGCCATCCAAAACTTAGCATATATTAATATAATTGTGTTGCTTGATTACCAATCAAGGAGAATTTCCTTGTGTTATTACTTGATTCCTTCTTAGAGAGAAAGAGAGAGAGAGATCTACAAGTTGGTCTATATATGGTAGTCTCTTATAATTTGATGAACTCTAACAACATTGAGATTTGACACATAGGAAGATAAAATGTATAAGAAGATTAAATGAACTAATCTTCTCAAAAGTAACCTTGAGTTGAGGCTCTACCCAATTATGTACTCTTTGAAAACAAGAATGCAACAACTTGTGCTATGATAGGGTAAGATTCAGTATTTTGATAAGTAAGCCCTAAATTCATCATTCTTGGGCATTTACAAAGACCTTAGGGGCGACTTGAAGTATCCCAATCTTGTGTATGTTGCATTTTTAAGGTCTTCTAGAATAGACTTCTAGTTGAGGGCCCCTAGGCTCCTAGCATGGTCTTAGGACCCTTTTTCTAAAGCTAGAAACTTGGCTCCCACATTTATCATGAATTTATTGTGGAAAAGAATTTCTTTTTCTTGCTATATTGTAATCTCTTACAATTTGGTCAATGTTTCTCAAATTGATTCATGGTGGTTAAAGAAGAATTTTTTGTGCTAAAGAAGAAAAATGTGTCCTACGTCCATGCTAAGGCCCTAGGGACTCTCAACAAGAGGGGCCACAAGGGAGCGCGATCTGGCTAAGCAGGGATTCTTGTTTAGCAGTTTTGCGCGCTCTTATGGCTACTCTTTTTGAGAGTCCCTAGGTCCCTAGCATGGTCCTAGGACCCTTTTAAAAAAAAGCCATGGAACTAGCTCCCATATCAATCATTAATTTATTGTGTAAAAGAAGATTTTCTTTTTATTACTATACTATAATATCTTACAAGTTGGTAAATGGTTCTTGAATTGTTCCATCGTGATTAAAGAAGAATTCTTTGTGCTAAAGAAGAAAGATATGTTCATGGAGAAATCTTGCTAAAGCAGAGTGCCAATCCCTCATACAAAAGTGAGTATCGAGACACTCCTAATCACATGGTGAATATCATCCAATTTCGACTAAAAATACATACAAAATCTATCCCAAAATGCACTTATTTTCGGCCTTTAGGGGCGGTGCTCCCAAACTCCCCTGCCAAGGGGGTCCTAAGAGGTTGTTTGTCTCTAGCATGACAAAGTTAGAGATGGAGATGCTATCAAGCTTTGAATATAAGCTACAAGAACACTCATCACCATTCTATCCTTATGTTGGAGGTGAACCCTTGCAACGACCACTCGCCACTTGCACCTCCTATTGTTATGGCTTACAAGTCCTTTGAGCCCATCCTTTTGCTACCTTTGAGAGTAGAGGTCTGCATGTAGTGCGAGTGAATGAAAGTAGTACTAGTAGGAGGAGGAGGATCTTGTTTCATGTTGCAATGAAGGTGAGAGAAAGGGGGTGGGGGGAGCTAGCTTGGTGTAAAAATATGTGGTGGACATGGGGAAGAGAAGGGGGAGGAGCTTGCTTGGTGCTACAATGGAGCTGGAAGAAAGCTAGTAGAGAGAGAATGTGTGACTATAAGGTGCATGTGGTTGTTGTGGCAATGGAGAGCTTGGGAAAATATTTGTAGAGAGAGAAAATTACTTTTTAGCTATAGGATAGGTTTGAAAAGGATTCGGAGGATGAAAAGTGATGTTTTGAATTTTTTTATTTTTTTCGGTTTGTAAGTGTACGTTTTTACTTTTAAAGATAAAAAAGTGATTTTTTAATCATAAAATAGGTTTGAGGGGCCTTTAAGGAGGGAAAATATGAGTTTTGATTTTTTTGAAAATTTTAAATTATAATTGTGTTTTTGAATCCACACCAAAAAGTGAGGGAAAAGAGGTCAAAGTCCCCCCCCTCGCCCCTCTTCTCTTAGCCACGTCCCTTACCTTCTCACTAGGTAAGAGGCCATTAAGAGGTGTAAGGCTACCTTGTCCCCCTACATTTTTGAGGGTACAGAGCGTGTCCACCACCCTCTTTCTATTGGCTAGCCTCTAATTAACCTTAATCCCAAAGGGTTCCTAGAGGGTTCATATTTTTCCTAATGTTAAGGTAAAGAACATACCCTTGCACTTGTATGTCACCTTTCTAAAGCTTTTCCTTGATCCAAAGCTATGGGTCGACCATGTACCTAGGAGATACTTGGGTTCGATGTTCAAGTTGAGCATCAACATATAATTCCCTCTCTACATAGGAGTTTGGAACAAGATAATCTCTAATCCCTTTCAAAGTTTGAACCACTTCAAATCCAACAAAGTAAATGAAAAAGACATTTCTTGCAAAGTTACTTGGGAGTTCATCTAAAAACAAGACAAGGAGAGGGAAGACTTACTACACATGAATATCAAAATTAAGTATACGCTCTTCATTCATCAAAATTTGATTTTTATGGTTTCTTACAACATTATGTATGTTTTGAAGCTAACTCTCTAAATATCACTTAACTCTCATTACTGAAAATTCTCTTAGACCTCTCATATGATAATGTGGTGTATAATTATCCTCTACTCTTTCTTTTCCTATAATGGCTGCAAGTGCTTTAAATTTCTTGGCAACTTTGACAATTCCAAGCATATATGAGTGAATTGCCAAGTAAAAGTATATAAACCCTAGGCCACATTCTAAGTTGGAGTACTCTGAGGTTGGCAAACCAATCCTTTGGGCTATCATCAATGTAGATAAAGAATTGGAGAAAGGTTTCTTGGTTTCAAGAGATAACTATAGTCAACACTCTTCTAGTAAATCATGATTCCCGGTGTAACAAAGAATTTGGTCACAATCTCAAGATAAAAGAGTTCCCGTGCATCCCTTGTTGAACATTGTCATATTGTTGAGCACTACGACCAAAAATTTGTTCCTTTGCTAAAGCTTTCAGATGTCACCTTAGAAACCATTGTTAACTACAAAAGAAACATTCAAAGAAGACCTTAACACAATTGTATATCACTCCAATCAATTTATCATAACCCAATACCACATAAATCCACACAAGAAGACAATTCAAGCAAGTGTGACCAATCAATGTTACTCATAAATTCATTGTGAATACAATATCCTTTCTCAATCAACATGCATGAATGCATGCATGATGTGTAACTAACCCTACTAGCATTAGGTTTCAGGCCATCCCTATAACCTTAGGCTTTGATACCAGGTGATAGATATCCCTCACTAGGGGTCTATGCAAAAAATACACAATTTGCACTTTTATACAATTTCAATATATATCAGAGTTGCAAAACCATTTGCATAGGGGGGAGTTTCTCAGTGCTGGACCTAGCATGGAGTTTAATCCATGAGCCGACTGCATCTACAGGCACCTAGCAACCACCTCTACCTCTAAATGGGTGATATGAATGAAAGCGTCCTCAAGAAAAATAACAAAGGTGGAGGGTGAATATATGTGTACATCGTATTGCAGGAATACGATGTACACATATATTCACCCTACACACACACACACACACACACACACACACATATATATATATATATAGAGAGAGAGAGAGAGAGAGAGGAGGGCAAAATAGAGTGCATAGAGACACATGAGAATGAAAAAAAGAGAATCGTAAAATACCCCATCTAAGTGAAACAGGCAACTATGAATTAATACAATAACAAAATTTGGGTATATCGTAACATCAAAATATAAATGACAAGAAGAGCACCAGACCCTATGTAGGGATTGACTGGTCCACCCGTCCACTTCCGCTCTACTACGGGTAGAGAGAATTTCAATTCGTTGGGAACAAAACAAAACACCTCCAACTTACCTGAGACGGACATAAGCTGAGACCGCTTCGTCTCCCTCCATGAACCCAAGCTCTGAAAGGATCCCAAATACAATTAAGTGGTAGGAAATCAACAGCAACCACACTAGTTTAGGCACCACACCTCTTCAATGCCCAACATCGGATTTAGGCAAAGCCAAGGTAAGAGACTTGAGATGTTAGTTGTGTAGGTCATCTAACCTCTAAGACACTAACCGTGTAGATGAACCTAACACAAAATAAAAAGATCTAAGAAACACCCCTGATCCAGCAAAGCCCAAATCCTTGAACCTTTCATCTAAGGCTAAACAATCTAGGTGATCCTTATCTTGTAGCGACACTATTATGAAAAACATAACACATGATTCTTATCATAATAGCATCTTCCATATGCACAAGCAATCTTTTCAAATAATCAGATTGTAGAGACTCTTACACATCCACCGTAAACCATCAAGATCACTTCATAATTCAATCCAAGACCATAATCCATAATCCAATCCCATCACATAGGTGAGAACTCCACCCAACTTAGGGTGATGCACAACCAATCATTCTGCAATTTTGACAATATTTCAGCAGTGCAACCATATCCCGAAAAAATGATGCAAAAGCCACATCGCCTTCCGCAATCAAAATCAGACCCATCCATGAGGTATCTCACCCCTTTACCATAAACCAGATTCTTTATGAACCAACTCCCACACTTGGACTTTGACCATACTCACAGTAATAAAATTGAAACACACATGATCCTTAAGAAGTGAACTTCTAATGCGTAAAAGAATTCTGACAAGTGACTAAACATGACTTAAAAATCCCATTTTGACAAGGTTTTACCATGCATAAATGATGCACCATGACCACATCTCACCCCCTTAGCACATAGAGCTAGTTCTAACCTAGAAGGGTGAAAAGCAATATACACATGCACATGAGGCATCCACATCTTTCATGAGGATCTATACATCATATGACATCAACCCATCAACACATCCCTAATCCAAAACACCCCACCACTTTGGTCAAGCACATGCCATAACTTCATGTATATGCCAAAAACAATTTATTGCTATTTTTGGGTGCATGCATAACATGCAAATGAAAGTATTCAACCTCAAATCAGTGCATCAATCTCATCCCCATAACATGGAATAACACCTTATTACCTCACTTTGTCTATATGAGATTTATGCAAACAATCGTAACAAAAAAACAAAACCACCTTCTTCATATTTGTCTGTACGGTCCAGCTTGTCTAACTATACACCCCCATATAAGTTTATGGTCATCAAACACTTGAATTCAAATTACTAAAAAAAACCATAAAACATATGTAACCCACTCTTGAAACTCATGACACTATATGGTACTCCCCCTCAGTAGCACCCCTACGCATATGGGTAACCCCGTGCAAGGAACGATTAACAACTCACTCTCATGAAGTGGTATCAATGATCTAAATACATTTACAAAAAAATTTAATCATGTTTTTGGTTTGAATAAGTGGGTTCCTTCATCCGATGGATCTTTATAGGGGTTTCCCAAGGAGCCTAGGGTCCAAAATATTGACTAGCGTAGTGGAGAGCAAGCTGTATTTTGACCATAAATCTTTGCTCATGCAAAATTTTCACACGACACATGAGAGAGGAAATTCTCTAAATGATGTGTTTAATATTTGGTTCAAAGGGTTTGACCTGATTCATAGTGGTTTGGGAGATACGATCAAAATAATGCTCTTATTGTATACATAATGTGAAATGAAAAGCACCTTTTATGCATCTACATGACCATAAATACATCGTGTGTATAAATCAGCGCACTAAACATGATGAAACAAGCATGGAGCATCCTTGTACATATTCAATAAGCCCGTACATGTCCTCATATACAAAAAGGAAACCATCGAGAGGATAGTTACTCAGAAACCAAGTAGAGAGAGAAAGAGATGATGGCTATGGAGTGTAGAGCTTCTTACCGTACTTGAGAAGTTATTATTGGATGTCAAAATGCTTCTTTATTTGTCATAAGAGAGCAATGATGACCCACAAAGTTGTTGAAGAATGCGCACATTGTGAAAAGAGAAGAAAAGATATTAAGTAAATAGAGAGAGAGAGCATTCTTCTTCTTCTTCTACTACATGTGAAGTGATTTCCATTTTTCTCTCACCTAGAGAAAAGCTCATTAGTGATGCATGGAAAATGCACCACTCCGTATAATACGTACGTATAGTCGTGTGGTAGTAGCGCAACTATCAACACTAAAAACTAAGAATTGTAGGTGAATTTATAGGTATTCTGTCGGAGTGTATCCCAAGGTAGTAGCTAGCACCCCCTCTTTGCATGGAATAGTTTCCCAGCTTTTGGAAGTTTGCTAAAAAGAAGCCTTTGCTTTTGGTGGTCAATCCTCACCTCTTTTTTTTTCAATTTTTATAGACAAATTGATTAATTGGACAATATCCTGGCAACTAATGTGACCGTGACTAAACTATGCTGCACCGTGATGTCTCGACATAATTATGACTCTCTCCTACTATTTCAACGTATTTACAGTACCGCATTTCATAAAAATAGTTTTTGTAAAAACTTCATTTAATCCCGTTTCATGGGATGATTGTTTTTACATCCAACGGTGGCTAAAAATATTATTTTTATATTAGGTCATTCTAAAATGCTCGTTGCTTTTCCAAAAAATCAAAAAGCACTAAAAGCTAAAAATAACATAAAAAGTTTTTTTTTTTGAATCACTGTTACCCTTTCCACCCAAACAAGAAATCAAACTTGCTTTTCACTAAAAAACAACATAAATCATAAAAGGCTAAAAATAGTGTGAAAAGCAGATTTTAACAAAATTGGACCATAGCATTCTTGAGACTCATAGATTAAGGATCCTGCTGTAAAAAAGCTAAGAAAACCAAAAAAAAAATCAAAATTGAACCAAAAGTCCATTTGACCTACTGGAATATGAAAACGGCCTTGCTTTTCATTTCAAAACATTACAACATTGTCAAACGAGCGTTTTGAACTGAAAACTCATGAAGTGGACATTGGGATTTATTTTTTACTTTTAAAAGAGACCCAAAAATTGAGGATCTTACACTTATCAGTAGTATTCACTTCCAAGGCAACACATAATGTCTCTTCTACCAAAATAGGTGCACACTTGATGTACTAAAGATGAGTTTTATCGATGGTATTGCTAAAACTCCTATGTGAAGGTAGCGACTAGCTTGACACAACGGGGGCAACAAATTACTTGAAATAGGGTTTCATGAATGCACACAAAGATGGAAAAGATAATAGAGAAGTTCAAGGGCACATAATACTAGAGTATTAACACTAAATGTGCTAATCTGAATAATTCTCCTAGAATGATGGGATTGTGTACAACGTGGGGGGAAATACTTTCCTATTGAGGCGTCAAAGTACCTCCACACTCCTAAGTATGCTCACATGAATCACTATCGTAATATAGTAGCAAATCCCCCTTGAGAGTGATGCCATGAACATGACCGAGCGCTCTTGTATAGAAAAGTGTTTGATCCTAATGTGATCAATCCACAGAGGGGTGTAAACATAATGCGATCAATCCACAAAGAGGAGTACCCAAAGATTTGTAAAAAGCTTCAAACTTCTCACAAGATAATGTCTTTGTGAAAAGATTTGGATGGTTTACATATGCCAAGCAAACCTCTCCTTCATAGAGCTCACTCTCAGACATGATGAGAAAGCACCTTAATGTGGTTTTGGCCATGGAATGTTAGCTCAATTCTTGCAACTACTAATGTTCATCGACTATCACTGAAAACAATGGTGGAAAAAGGCTACCTAGCACTCAACTTAGTCATAAGGCATATGAGCCAAATACACTAAACCATAGCTATGAAAGCTATCCTCTAGTCAACCTCACAACTAAAATGGCCGTTGAAGGTAGCTTCTTGCTCAACCTAGGTATACATGAGATATCAAGCACAAAAAAAAAGACAACCAACGGACACTTGTGTGTGTCATGGAAACCAACCAATTCTTGTCCATGAAGTACAAATGGTTCGCAAAAGAGGAAGAATGCATTGGACCAGACACTATGGACAAACTATACCTTGTGAGTAGCCTACATAGGATCATCCCCTTAGGAAACTTAGAATGAGCATTTTACTGCTTTCACAAGGTACCAAAATTAAAGCAGGTATAGTAGCAAGGTAGCCCTTACACTCTATCTTAAAAGAAATCAGAGCACTCCATAGATTGTGTATAGCTCGAAGGTTATGGATGCAATGACAACATTGCACAAATGTCTAGCGGGGTGCAATAAACTTTTAGCAAAAACTTATGTCAATTTCATGAAACAACAAACACAACATGCTTAACAATGTAGAGAACAAAGCCATGATAATTTCTTGAGCATACCATCTCAAAACTAAAAGTAGAGTCATGCAATTATCACGCACATTGAAGCATAATCATTTCATCATCGTCCCCTTGATAGCTATGGGGAGCAAATTAATGAGCCACTCATTGATTGATGGTAATTAGAATAGACTTAAACTTGTACATGGATGCAAAATAAGCGTGATTCAATAAGAATAAAGTGCCTCTATATAGGCATATACGAAGAGGCAACCTATTGACCATAAGGCATGCATGCGACTACCCATGCACAATTCAAAGGTTAAGCTTTACACAAAATAAGCTTGATTCATTAAGCATAAAAGTGCCTCTATATACATAAGGCATGCATGTGGTTGCCCAATCACAATTCAAAAGGTATGCTTTACACATGGTTTATCTTCACACACAATGGGCTAAATCTATAATTGCTTCCACATGTCGAACGCCACAATCCTTGATTGCTCCGTGAATAGAAATCCCCCACCACCTTTTGCTCTCTTCCCGAAAAATGGCTAGCATAGTTGGCACCTCCAGAGAGAAAATCAAAAGGTAAAGAGAGAGACAAGGTCAGCGATTTGAGTGCAGTTGAAAGAATTTAGAGCTCTTTGCTTTCGTGGGATATATACATACTCCCGATGAGCATCGTAGAAGATTCTTTTTGGTACTCTTTTTGGACATGTGGAGCGCGTCGTTTACTTATTTAGGTGAATGTAAAAAAATGTGGAGAGTATCATTACAAGGGCTCATGAGCTCTTGATGCAGAAGATACAGACGCACATGACCACCACAGCTAAGACGAAGACGATGGCTGCCAGCACCCCCAGCCCTATGTCGCCTCCTCCCGCGTGGAATGCTCCACTCCTCGCCTCCGCTCGTCGCATGTAACAGGTCAGGCTCATCCACATCACTGTCAAGCACACCTCTCCCTTGGTCTGCATGTATGCGTGCATGGTTGTGGAGAGAGAGAGAGAGAGAGAGAGAGAGAGAGAGAGAGAGAGAGAGAGAGAGAGAGAGAGAGAGAGAGAGAGAGAGAGAGATAGTCAGTCATGATGAGTCTTGTGTATGTATGTCTGTGTGTGGGCGTGCAATCTTCTCAAACAGATTCGAGTTCTTGTGCAGAGACAGAGAGAGAGAGAGAGAGAGAGAGAGAGAGAGAGAGGCTCTATGTGGTCTCGGGCTTTCTTGAGAGGGTTACATTCTGTGGAGTCTTCTCGACTACTTGTTCAAAGACGTGTGCCGCACATGGGTCGCCTCCCAACCTCTATTTCATAAGTATAATTGCTCTCCCTAGCTCTCCATTTTTCCTTGCCCCTTTTTTTCCTTGCCCCTTTTTTGAGTTTAGGCGTCTTACCGTACTTGAGAAGTTATTATTGGATGTCAAAATGCTTCTTTATTTGTCATAAGAGAGCAATGATGACCCACAAAGTTGTTGAAGAATGCGCACATTGTGAAAAGAGAAGAAAAGATATTAAGTAAATAGAGAGAGAGAGCATTCTTCTTCTTCTTCTACTACATGTGAAGTGATTTCCATTTTTCTCTCACCTAGAGAAAACCTCATTAGTGATGCATGGCAAATGCACCACTCCGTATAATACGTACGTATAGTCGTGTGGTAGTAGCGCAACTATCAACACTAAAAACTAAGAATTGTAGGTGAATTTATAGGTATTCTGTCGGAGTGTATCCCAAGGTAGTAGCTAGCACCCCCTCTTTGCATGGAATAGTTTCCCAGCTTTTGGAAGTTTGCTAAAAAGAAGCCTTTGCTTTTGGTGGTCAATCCTCACCTCTTTTTTTTCAATTTTTATAGACAAATTGATTAATTGGACAATATCCTGGCAACTAATGTGACCGTGACTAAACTATGCTGCACCGTGATGTCTCGACATAATTATGACTCTCTCCTACTATTTCAACGTATTTACAGTACCGCATTTCATAAAAATAGTTTTTGTAAAAACTTCATTTAATCCCGTTTCATGGGATGATTGTTTTTACATCCAACGGTGGCTAAAAATATTATTTTTATATTAGGTCATTCTAAAATGCTCGTTGCTTTTCCAAAAAATCAAAAAGCACTAAAAGCTAAAAATAACATAAAAAGTTTTTTTTTTTGAATCACTGTTACCCTTTCCACCCAAACAAGAAATCAAACTTGCTTTTCACTAAAAAACAACATAAATCATAAAAGGCTAAAAATAGTGTGAAAAGCAGATTTTAACAAAATTGGACCATAGCATTCTTGAGACTCATAGATTAAGGATCCTGCTGTAAAAAAGCTAAGAAAACCAAAAAAAAAATCAAAATTGAACCAAAAGTCCATTTGACCTACTGGAATATGAAAACGGCCTTGCTTTTCATTTCAAAACATTACAACATTGTCAAACGAGCGTTTTGAACTAAAAACTCATGAAGTGGACATTGGGATTTATTTTTTACTTTTAAAAGAGACCCAAAAATTGAGGATCTTACACTTATCAGTAGTATTCACTTCCAAGGCAACACATAATGTCTCTTCTACCAAAATAGGTGCACACTTGATGTACTAAAGATGAGTTTTATCGATGGTATTGCTAAAACTCCTATGTGAAGGTAGCGACTAGCTTGACACAACGGGGGCAACAAATTACTTGAAATAGGGTTTCATGAATGCACACAAAGATGGAAAAGATAATAGAGAAGTTCAAGGGCACATAATACTAGAGTATTAACACTAAATGTGCTAATCTGAATAATTCTCCTAGAATGATGGGATTGTGTACAACGTGGGGGAAAATACTTTCCTATTGAGTTGACAAAGTACCTCCACACTCCTAAGTATGCTCACATGAATCACTATCGTAATATACTTAGTCATAAGGCATATGAGCCAAATACACTAAACCATAGCTGTGAAAGCTATCCTCTAGTCAACCTCACAACTAAAATGGCCGTTGAAGGTAGCTTCTTGCTCAACCTAGGTATACATGAGATATCAAGCACAAAAAAAAAGACAACCAACGGACACTTGTGTGTGTCATGGAAAACAACCAATTCTTGTCTATGAAGTACAAATGGTTCGCAAAAGAGGAAGAATGCATTGGACCAGACACTATGGACAAACTATACCTTGTGAGTAGCCCAGATAGGATCATCCTCTAGGAAACTTAGAATGAGCATTTTACTGCTTTCACAAGGTACCAATTAAAGCAGCTATAGTAGCAAGGTAGCCCTTACACTCTATTTTAAAAGAAATCAGGGCACTCCATAGATTGTGTATAGCTCGAAGGTTATGGATGCAATGACAACATTGCACAAATGTCTAGTGGGGTGCAATAAACTTTTAGCAAAAACTTATGTCAATTTCATGAAACAACAAACACAACATGCTTAACAATGTAGAGAACAAAGCCATGATAATTTCTTGAGCATGCCATCTCAAAACGAAAAATAGAGCCATGCAATTTTCATGCACATTGAAGCATAATCATTTCATCATCGTCCCCTTGATAGCTATGGTGAGCAAATTAATAAGCCACCCATTGATTGATCGTAATTATAATAGACTTAAACTTGTACATGGATGCAAAATAAGCGTGATTCAATAAGAATAAAGTGCCTCTATATAGGCATATACGAAGAGGCAACCTATTGACCATAAGGCATGCATGCGGCTACCCATGCACAATTCAAAGGTTAAGCTTTACACAAAATAAGCTTGATTCATTAAGCATAAAAGTGCCTCTATATACATAAGGCATGCATGTGGTTGCCCAATCACAATTCAAAAGGTATGCTTTACACATGGTTTATCTTCACACACAATGGTCTAAATCTATAATTGCTTCCACATGTCAAACGCCACAATCCTTGATTGCTTCGTGAATAGAAATCCCCCACCACCTTTTTCTCTCTTCCCAAAAAACGGCTAGCATAGTTGGCACCTCGAGAGAGAAAATCAAAAGGTAAAGAGAGAGACAAGGTCAGCGATTTGAGTGCAGTTGGAAGAATTTAGAGCTCTTTGGTTTTGTGGGATATATACATACTCCCGATGAGCATCGTAGAAGATTCCTTTTGGTACTCTTTTTGGACATGTGGAGCGCGTCGTTTACTTATTTAGGTGAATGTAAAAAAATGTGGAGAGTATCATTACAAGGGCTCATGAGCGCTTGATGTAGAAGATACAGACGCACATGACCACCACAGCTAAGACGAAGACGATGGCTGCCAGCAAGCCCAGCCCTATGTCGCCTCCTCCCGCGTGGAATGCTCCACTCCTCGCCTCCGCTCTTCGCATGTAACAGGTCAGGCTCATCAACATCACTGTCAAGCCCACCTCTCCCGTGGTCTGCATGTATGCGTGCATGGTTGTGGAGAGAGAGAGAGAGAGAGAGAGAGAGAGAGAGTTAGTCAGTGTTGATGGGTCTTGTTTATGTATGTCTGTGTGTGGGCGTGCAATCTGCTCAAACAGATTCGAGTTCTTCTACACATAGAGAGAGAGAGAGAGAGAGAGAGAGAGAGAGAGAGAGGCTCTATGCGGTCCCGGGCTTTCTTGAGAGGGTTACATTCTGTGGAGTCTCCTCAACTACTTGTTCAAAGACGTGTGCCGCACATGGGTCGCCTCCCAACCTCTATTTCATAAGTATAATTGCTCTCCCTAGGTCTCCATTTTTCCTTGCCCCTTTTTTGAATAGACCTCATCTTCTCCTTTTAAAATGTCATTTGTCTAAGGCATGAAAACCTCCCGAAAAGAGTGTATTGACTTACAATTTCTCTTTAGAGTTTTGAAACACAAAGAGAGAAGAAATAATACGTTCCATGTACATTTTGGAAAAGGGATAAATTTACAAATATTTGGATCTCCTAGTTGGACATGGTTTAGAAGGAAAGTGTGTTTAGTCAAGATATTGTCTTTTGCTAAGGCTAAACGACGGAACCTTAGGAGGTAGCTCTAAACTCCAAACCGCATGTCCTCAAAGAGTTGGTCTAATGGTAAGTCTTTGGAATCTCAACCTACGGGTTGTGGGTTCAAATCCCATGTTGGGTCCTTGCCTACGCCTAGCTCTTGCTTGATGGTAAGCTGCCCTTGCCTGACATGTTACATGGCTACTATTTCAAAGGGATAAACACCTCCCCTTGTGGGCCCTCTAGTGTGTAAAAAAAAAACTCAAAACCCCACCGTTCCGAAAGTAATATGATTTCTTTTTATTTTATCCTCAATACATTGAAGCCCTAGTTGAGGGACACATGTCTAATATGAAGATATGCACACAACGTGCTACCTTTCATACTTCTCACTTTGTTTTGACAAGCCAACCGGCAATGTTTGAGAAAGGTTTGCCTCAACTTAGCCTTGAGCTGGTTAAAGATTAGCCAGTTGCAAATTAAGGTAAAGAGAAGAAAAGTCAACAAAATTTACAAGAAAATAGTTCAAAAGTCTTGCAAATTAGAAAAATTCTACTAGTATTTCCAGTTTGCATCTTGGCAAGGAGGAAACTGAGCTATCCAAGAAAAAATACTTTTTCGAATCTTGACCCAGCGAAGGTGAAAAGTCACAATGGGCTACATAAGAGGAAGAGACAGAGAGTGTATGATCAACTACTCAATAGGAAGGAAGGAAGACAAGGTGAAGACTTCACGATGGCCTCAAGAAGGCAACAATTTTCGCTGCAATAAATTGAGCGATTATTAAAACACATTTAACATGTTGAGAGAGAGAGAGAGAGAGAGAGAGAGAGAGAGAGAGAGAGAGATGCACATAATTGCCAACACATTTGTAAGATTCTTTCTCATATATACATATATAAATATATATATATATACACATTTACTTATACATATACATATATATATATATATACACACACACACACACACACACACATATATATATATATATATATATACACACACACACATATACATATACATACCTATATATATATATATATCTGTGTGTGTGTGTGTGTGTCAAATAACATTTAACATTGCATTATTCGTTATAATTTATTAAGCAAGCATTATTCAACGTATTTACTGCAGTACCGCTTTTCATTAAAAAAAAAATTGTAAAAATTTCATTTAATCCCGTTTCATGGGATAATCGTTTTTATACCCAACGGTGGCTAAAAATATTATTTTTATATTAGGTCATTCTAAAATGCACGTTGCTTTTCAAAAAAATCAAAAAGCACTTAAAGCTAAAAATAACACAAAAATTAAATTTATTTTTTTAAAAAAAATTGAATCACTATTACCCTTTCCACCCAAACAAGAAAGCAAACTTGCTTTTCACTAAAAAACAGCATAAATCATAAAAGGCTAAAAATAGTGTGAAAAGCAGATTTTAACAAAATTGGACCATAGCATTCTTGAGACTCATAGATTAAGGATCCAGCTGTAAAAAAGCTAAGAAAACCAAAAAAAAATTCAAAATTGAACCAAAAGTCCATTTGACCTACTGGAATATGAAAACCGCCTTGCTTTTCATTTCAAAACATTACAACATTGTCAAACGAGCGTTCTGAACTAAAAATTCATGAAGTGGACATTGGGATTTATTTTTTACTTTTAAAGGAAACCCAAAAATTGGGGATCTTACACTTATCAGTACTATTCACTTCCAAGGCAACACATAATGTCTTTTCTACCAAAATAGGTGCACACTTGATGTACTAAAGATGAGTTTTATCGATGATATTGCTAAAACTGCTATGTGAAGGTAGCGACTAGCTTGACACAACGGGGGCAACAAATTACTTGAAATAGCGTTTCATGAATGCACACAAAGATGGAAAAGATAATAGAGAAGTTCAAGGGCACATAATACTAGAGTATTAACACTAAATGTGCTAATCTGAATAATTCTCCTAGAATGATGGGATTGTGTACAACGTGGGGGAAAATACTTTCCTACTGAGGCGACAAAGTACCTCCACATTCCTAAGTATGCTCACATGAATCACTATTGTAATATAGTAGCAAATCCCCCTTGAGAGTGATGCTATGAACATGACCTAGCGCTCTTGTATAGGAAAGTGTTTGATCCTAATGTGATCAATCCACAGAGGGGTGTAAACATAATGCGATCAATCCACACAGGGGAGTACCCAAAGATTTGTAAAAAGCTTCAAACTTCTCACAAGATAATATCTTTGTGAAAAGATTTGGATGGTTTACATATGCCAAGCAAACCTCTCCTTCATAGAGCTCACTCTCAGACATGATGATAAAGCACCTTAATGTGGTTTTGGCCATGGAATGTTAGCTAAATTCTTGCAACTACTAATGTGCATTGACTATCACTGAAAACAGTGGTGGCAAAAGGCTACCTAGCACTCAACTTAGTCATAAGGCATATGAGCCAAATACACTAAACCATAGGTGTGAAAGCTATCCTCTAGTCAAACTCACAACTAAAATGGCCGTTGAAGGTAGCTTCTTGCTCAACTTAGGTATACATAAGATATCAAGCACAAAAAAAAGACAACCAATGGACACTTGTGTGTGTCATGGAAACCAACCAATTCTTGTCTATGAAGTACAAATGGTTTCCAAAAGAGGAACAATGCATTGGACCAGACACTATGGACAAACTATACCTTGTGAATAGCCCACATAGTATCATCACCTTAGGAAACTTAGAATGAGAATTTTACTGCTTTCACAAGGTACCAATTAAAGCAGCTATAGTAGCAAGGTAGTCCTTACACTCTATCTTAAAAGAAATCAGGGCACTCCATAGATTGTGTATAGCTCGAAGGTTATGGATGCAATGACAACATTGCACAAATGTCTAGTGGGGTGCAATAAACTTTTAGCAAAAACTTATGTCAATTTCATGAAACAACAAACACAACATGCTTAACAATGTGGAGAACAAATCCATGATAATTTCTTGAGCATACCATCTCAAAACTAAAAGT
>NC_140938.1:36680546-36790546 GCF_014529385.1 Adiantum capillus-veneris | reverse complement strand
GATTTTTTTTAAAAAATGTCTTGAAATGTAAACACTCAAAGTTAATGTGATGACAACCATTGGACGGTGAGAAGTGCAAAGATAATTTGCACGTTTTTTCCATCACTCCCCTATGGCCTTCTTGACAAAAAATGTCTTTTCGACCTATAACAATTGAAATCTTCCTTTCTTTTTAGTTAGTCAATAGGTCCGTTGTCACTCCTTTCATTTTAGAGCTTAACATGCCTTGACTTTTTTTCTATTTTATTGTTTCTTCATATTTCTAGTAAGAGGCATTAATATAATTATGGGATGATTTGCTTTAATAGAATCTAAGAAGATGTCATATGGTTTGAAAAGCGAAAGTCGAAGGAGATAAGGATAGGCAACAACTATGGGTGGGGTGCGTGTTAGCGCAGGGCGAGGACAAGAGGCAATGCGATGGATAGGGAGAGTTCGAATTTGACGTGCGATCAACTGTTGTTTTTTAATCTAATTTTATCTACAATAGCTATACTTGTAGTGGATTCAACCTCTTTCTTTTTGGTCTCTATTGACTTCAACTTAGGGTATTTCTTTATCAAGTGATCATTAGCCTTGCAATAATGGCAACACATCTACTTCTTGTTCTTTTCACGAGAATTTTCAAACGAGATATCCCAACAGAAGTATTAGAAACATGTGATTTTTCACTCACTAAAGAACCATGAGAAGTGGAAACATTGTTATTACCACGTTTTCTTTGAGCAACAACAAAAGCCTGTTTAATTGCAAGTTGTTGAGAAGTTGGTGTGCTTGCCAAGAAGGTACTGAACCTTTCGCTGTGAGAGCTTGTGAGGAGGTAGCAAAGGATTCACTCAATAAAGTGTGGAATGTGGTGGTGAACACTTAAAGTGCAACCATAGAAGACTCTCTCTCTCACCCACTTACGTACACAAAGAACTCTCAAAATAAAACAAAGATGAAAATATCCAAACTTAGATTATATCAAATCAAGGGTAAGATGAAATAATTTATTGATGCATTTATAGCAGCTAACCTTTGTTTCTCAAATAACCTCTGAATTGTTCTTTGAAACTGTAATTTCGTGCTCACCATGTTGTATATATTTTTCCTATCAATTGGAATGAGTTGTCTCCTTGTTCATAACCAAGCAAAACTCACTCTCAAAAGCAAATAAATATGTACACATCGAAAGAGTTAGAATAATCTAGGAGTGATAGAATAATGGGGAGCCAAGAGAGGATAATTTCTTGTAGTGTTTTAAGTCCAAAAATAAATACGATTCTTTGTTGGAAGTAAATTTTACGATTTAAACATACCTTAACCATAAGAGATTTGCACAAAATGAATAAGGTTGTGTGGGTTATTTATTTAGAACGATATAAGCATAAAGAAAAAGTATTTAGTTATGGCCTGTAGTTAGGATGTGAGGAAGATAGAGATAAAGATAGAGGCTTATGTAGAGATAAATATGTGGTTATAGAGTGAGATAGTTGGAGAGATAGAATAACAAAGAATGTAAGGGAGAGAGATAGATTTGGTTAGAGAAGGATATAGATGGAGAGATAGAAAAACAATAGATATAAAGAGTAACATCTTACAGAATACATCCACAAGTATGTTGTTGATTTGTTGAAGAAACAAATGATTTATAGACTTTGTCACCTTCTTAGAGCAATCAAAATCCTTTGTTGAATGAGTGAAAGATGTGTTCATTAGATGATCATAGGCTTGTCAAAATGTGTGTGTGCTTGTAAATTTAGCTAGAGCTTCCCCAAGGCGTACATAGAAGTTGGTCCTCTCTATTTTTACTCCCTCCTACTAACATCACTTTATTTACTAACTCTTGATTACTTTACAAGAGAAGAGAGGTCTTTATATAGATGGGAGAGAACCTTCAAGAGCTCCGCTTGATTCAATGTGAACAGGGGATGATGAGCGTAAAAAATGATTTGTTCTTTTGTGGTGTGGACAAGACAAAAATTCCACAAAAACATGTCTTTTTTTCCTCTGCAAAAGTCTTCAGATGGATCCCTTTGCATTGAACTTCCTTATGGCTAAGTATGATCATGATGTCACGGGGACAAGCACCACATGCCAATGAAAAATAACAGACTAAACAACTTTATGCACTTCAATCAAGTAACAACTGAACTGAAAGAGATACACAACACACAAGACGTGGAGTGGCGGAGTTCCATCCGAAGAGAGCATTGGTCCCAAACCTTGGTGCACCTTTTGGTATTTCTTTATACTGCTTGAACAAGGTATACTCTATGGCTCTTGCTCTACATTTATCCACGGTAGAATGCCAGAGTAAGAGCCCACAGTTCATATTTAAAGGTTCTTGGTCATTCATTCAAAATCAGTTACATGAAAAGCTTCAAGTTCTAGGGCACCAGTACATGCTAACAGAAAATAACAGACTCAACAACTTTATACACTTCAAATAACAACTAAACTGAAAGAGATACATGATACACGAGATGGCGAGTGACAGACTTCCATCCCAAGAGAGCACTGGCCCTAAACCTTGGCGTCCCTTTCGGTATTTCTTTATATTGCTTCAACACGGTACACTCTTTGGCTCTTGCTCTGCATCTAGCCGCGATAGAATGCCAGAGTGAGAGCCCACAATGCGAAACTAAAAAAACCTTACAGTTGCCACGTCAACACAATTAGTGCCAAACAAGCGAATCAATAATATTTTTGTGTCAGCTATCACACCAAAATCCAAAAATCCATTAAGATTCCGCTTTATTTGATCTCTTTTGGTCACTTGGGCCACATCGGATGGGGTCTCAATCGGGATCTGTAGATTGGTTTCGTTCTTCAGTGGCTTGACACGTCAATAGTTTGTGACATCCCCTCTTCTTGAACGGAAGTAATCGTCCGCGATTGCAACATATCTGCAAAACAACTCAAGTTAGCTCAAAAATTTTCGAGGGTCATTCTGAGAGACAATCAATGTTCTCATTCCAGATTGGATTTCTTGATATCGGGGTCGTTGGATTCCGAGAAAAATCTCATCCAATAAGAAGTCTCATTCTAGATTGAAGCTCTTGATAACCTCGGTCGTTGGTTTTCTAGAGGTATCTCATCTAATAAGGAATACGCACATCACAATGCAATAGAAATGCTCACATATGTATATTACATGACACAATGAATATCCTCGTTGAGCACTCCCTCGAGACAAACGATTTGTGGTATGAAGCTACTCAATGACTACCTCGTCACTCACCCCGCAAATAACCTAAAAAGGCATGATCCATGAGCTCAGAGGATTGGTACAGCCAAATGCTCCCTAGACCGTAGCCTGCGTCTCTTAGAGGTTCAAGCATACAACAAAATGCTCCCTTGAAATCCCGTCTGCGTCGTTTGGATGTTTTCTAGCCTATAACGAAACGGTCGTTGGACATCCCGTCTGCTTCATTCCGAGGTTTTCAAGCATACGACAAAATGCTTCCTAGACATCTCGTCTACGTCATTTCGAGGTTTTCAAGTATACAACAAAAAGCTCCCCAAACATCCCGTCTGCATGGTTTCGAGGTTCAGATAATACTAGAACAACATTTCTCACTACTGCACCCGAGAGTAAACCACCAATCATTGAAACAAATATCAAAACCTGAGTCAAACAATTCAAATCAGCACCAAGACAGCTTCAAAACCAATACCATCCATTTCAAACAAATTCTAAATAGGATTACTAAACATGTTCCTCAAACAGAACTCAAACTTAAAAAGCAATCCTCAACATCTGTCAATCTCAAAAAATGATTTTCTTTCCATTTTGAAACCTGCATCAAAATTAGGTTTAGATTTCTTCCATAAGGTTCTAGCCAACCGCAACATGGTTCATAAGCTCTTGAATAGCCAAAATAAGCCTCCACGAGCAATGTTTTTGTGGCGGTGATGGTGGCCACAAGATATAGGAATCACAATGGGCCTCGAAGGTTATTAGCTCGGGAAGAGACACCGGATAAAAGATATCCAAAAATTCCAATTTGTAATCTGCTAGGTTCCATGGCAAGCATTTCAGGATAATCTGCTAGGTTCCATGGCAAGCATTTCAGGATACCCCACTTTGCTAGAAGCTACACTCCAAAGAAATATGGTTGAAAGCATATAACTTCTGACAAAAAATTTCTTTAAAGTTTACCAAGTCCTTGGAGTGTGCGACTTGGTAGCTATAAGCATCGACCATTGCATGGCACTGCCTTTGAGAAAAACAATGGCTTGAGAAAAAAATCCTTGATCCTTTTCTTGTAAGTGATCTTTATGGCTTATACCCTATAAGACAGAGCGATGAAGACGGGAGCGTGCCCGATGCGCGATGAAGTAAGGGTGGAGTCGCTAATAATTTCGAGGTTGGGACAGCATATTCTTTGATAAACTTGGAAGCGTCATCTTTCTCTACTTGTTCTTTGGTAGGACCGATATAATTTCATAAAAGCACACGCCTGAAGCTCTGATACCCTGTCAGGGGGACGGGAACCACGTGCCAATGGAAAAGAATAGATTGAATAATTGTATACACTTCAAATAAGAGCTGAATCGAAAGAGATACATGACACGCAATATGGGAAGTGGTGGAGTTTCATCCCAAGAGATCACTAGCTTCAAACCATGGCACCCCTTTCGATATTTCTTTGTATTGCTTGAACAAGGTACGCTCTGTCGCTCTTGCTCTGCATCCTCCCATAGTAGAATGCCAGAGCGAGAGTCCACAATTCACATTTGAAGGCCCTTGACCATTCAAAAGCAATTACACGAAAAGCTTCGAGTTCTAAAAGCATTTGCTGTCCAAAAGCTGCTAGCCCAAAAAGCACAAAAATCCATATAGTTTCCATGTCAGAACAATCAACGCCAAACATGGAAATCTGTACTACTGTGATGTCAGCTATCAACGTGAAATCCAAAAATTTATGCAACTGCTACCACATTATCATTCTCCATGCTTTGTGTGTGTATATAGGAAGGTCCCGCTTTTATTTGATCTCTTTTGGTCACTTGCATCCCATCTAACGGGGTCTCGTAAGTTGGTGGGAACTCTTTAAAAAAATAGGCCTCTCGGTGAGACTTTGCAAGTTGATGTAAACTTCTTCTTGTTCTTCTTCTTCTTAGGTTTTAGGCCTCTTGATCGAGATCTGCAGGTTAGCTCCGTTCTTTAGTGGCTTGACACATCAGCAGTTTGACACATGATCTTTGAAAAGAGTGTCAAAGAGTTTATATACATGTCAATAGAAAATCAATATTAATTTAAAATAGAAAATAAAATATAATAAAAATAAAAAATAAGA
Organism: Adiantum capillus-veneris; assembly: GCF_014529385.1. NCBI lineage: Eukaryota > Viridiplantae > Streptophyta > Polypodiopsida > Polypodiales > Pteridaceae > Adiantum > Adiantum capillus-veneris. The sequence continues at coordinate 36,785,258 of NC_140938.1, read as the reverse complement.
TAAATATAGTATACTCATGATAGCTATAGGATCTAGATAATCATGATGGCTATAGGGTCTAGATATGAGATAAAAGTGAATAAATAAAACGCACAATCATTAAGGCTTGTTATCCTTGTAAATCTCAAAAATAAATTTTAGAAAGTTACTATGAAGATTATTTAGATAAAGAACATATACATACTTATATTTATTATTAGAAATGCTATAATGTATGTAAAATGGAGTCATAGTATTTATTCGCATGATGTTCGTGCCATGACGCGACATCCATCCCCTCTAAACTTGCCTATCCTCCGTTATGTTTTTGATTCTTGCAGGTTCAATCTTTGTTCATGTATTCTCACTTTCTTCTTCTCTAAGATCATCTAACATATTGTTTGAATCTTCTTCTTCACCGTCCTCCGTAACAATAACTGGATCACTTTCACCTCTTCTTTTAACACTTTGATTCTTTTCCCAACAATAGGAACCTTCAACTTTGTCCCATCTAGATCACACAAAGTGTCAGTAGAATTTTCATTGACATGCTTTACTACATATGGTCGAAACCATATTTTTGAGAGCTTTTGCATGACAATATATTGGTTGTCAAAACTACTATCATACATCAAAACCCAATCACCCTTTTCAATTTTCTTTCTTCTAAGTCCATGTGTCTTATCAAAGTGTTCTTTGTTCTTCATTCTTGTATTCTTCAAGTGAAATTTTGCAGCCTCAATGTTTTCAGGCCTCCTTTCTAGTTTCCTTATACGTAAGGCAAGAAGCTCTTTCGTGCTAATATTATTATGCCAAGGTAGCACATTCTATGTGGGAATTTCATCTTCTATTGGTATGACAAATTTTTGACCATATATAAACTTTGTAGCCATATAACTAGTTATAGAGGTATGTGTTGTACGATCAGCCCATAAAGCATATGGCAAAAATCTTGGCCACTAACCAAGTTTTCCCTTGCAAGCCTTAGTAAATCTTTGATGATTGGAGGATGCCCAGCCTCTTTCACTTTTTTCATTGCCTTCAGAGTTGTAAGGTGTAGTAAGGCAAATCTTGATTCCTTATATGGAAAAAAATTCCTTTGCTTTCTCGACATCTAGCTCACCTCTGCCTGCATTAATTTTTTCCACATAACCATAACAAAAAACCACATTATCAAGAAGGAATTTGCATACAGCTTCTATGGTTTTTGTCCTTAACGTCGGTCCTTCAACCTGGTTCGTTAGGTCCTCTCGTGCAAGAACTAAGTATCTCATCTGCTAGAGTCCTAAGGTCATTGTGACTATATCCACAACCCTTTTATAGACATGGATAGTAGATATATAGGGTGCAAGCCATCACGATATTGTATATTTGAATACGTTTGACAAGTTATACATGACTCTACATATTGAGATACATCTTTATACATACCCTTCCACCAATATTTTTCTTTCAACTTAGAGAAGGTTGCCCACATATCTCTGTGTCCAACCCATAGACTCTCATGAAACTCTTGCATGAGCTTTTCTTGTATCTTTTTATTACATATAACCCTTTATTGTGTAGCACCCTTTTGTTTAGAATGCCTCCATAAGTAACCATCCCTCAGAAAGTACCCATATGCTTTCTTGCATATTTTCTTGAACTCTTGTTCACACCAATCATTTTGTTTTGTTAGTGTATCAAGTAGCTTCCAATATATTAGCTATATGTTCATAATGTGGAATCCAAATAACATAAATACGCATGCTCTCAAAAACTTTTTAATCTTAGTGATGCTAGTCCATGTTTCTGTCATTCTTTGGATGACATCTATCTTTGTTAGACAAGGTTTACTACTATATGGCCCGCACATGTACCTCAAAATAAGCCCTTCATTGACACCAAACATATAATTTTTCATTGACAAATTAAGATTCACTTCTTTTAGCCTATACAAAATTTTATCACAATCATTCATGTGATTTTTCACAAACTTGCGGCACCTCCCAAAATCCAAAGCTTCATCTTCTTCACATCCTTTGATAAGCAAATCATGAATGAAAGACATTTTGGTTTGAGGAATAAAGTCTTGTAAGACCTTATTCACATCATTGATCATATATGCAAACGAGTTGGTTGTTCTTTGCGATAAGGTACACATTCCTACCAAGCCCAAAGGTGTCCTCATGCTTGTTAAGTCCCTACTTTTAATAGCTAGTTAGAATTGATCATACCCTAAGTAGAGATTCCCCATTAAATAGATAGCCTTTCATACAAATGCCTCTACAAACTCATCAACAATTGATTCTATACCCACATTCTTGATTGTGACCTTGTTTACATGTTGTATGTCTTGGATAAAACGCAAAGCACCATTCTTCTTTGGGATTGTGAATTACCTATTTGAGTATGGAGCATAAGAAGACTTCAAAATCCTCATTTTAGTTTTCTCATTTAACAATTCTACTAGCTTTGAAAAATGAACCTTTGGAATTGGAATAGGCCATAGAGTCTAAGGTACATGAGGTATCGCAAAAATTACCATAGGACTTATAATAAAAGGATTAACACATCCTATCTCATGTGGCTAAAATGCAAAATCCTTACCATGTTTTGAAAGCATTTCTTTGAAGCACTTTGTCTCCTCCTTTGTTAGAAGGAATAGTTCACATACTTTCAAAAGTAAATGTAGCCTTTGATGTGCTATGTGTGGTCTAGATATCAGCTCCTCAAATACTCTGATTGTAGGAAACCCAACAAGGGTACGCAACACTAGGAAGCTTTGGAAAATTTTAATATATGCACAACAAGAATTCCTTTGTAAATGATGACACTTACTATTGAGATATTTTCCTGCAATAATAATCTTGTAAAATTTGCTTCTTCAAGTAAGAACTACTTCAAAATTTCTTCTTGACATGCTTTTATATATGATTAATACAAATGAAGCCCCTTGAGATTTGAGTCTACTCAAAAGTTTTGAAAGTTTTTAAAATAATTTAGGGCTTTTTGAAATTTTGGATTAAAATTTTCTAAATTTAAGAGGTATTCAAAAAAGGTTTGAGATTTTCAGATTTCTCCTCTTCCTCCTTTCCCCCCTCTGTCTCTACCTACAATAGACATCAAGAAATAAGTAGGGGTTACCCCTATTGTATACGTTTATGGCACCTCTATTTAAAACCCCCCTTCCTTACACTCACATGTGATATCATACAAAACTATATAGTGAATCCCCCGGGGTAACTTGAGGCATCATGTAGCAAGTGTAATGCATCCCATCTTCCAAACCACTTATGTATGTCTTGCATCCATCCCATGCTTAAGATCTTGCTTTTATACGTCTTTTGAACTTTTTGGCTTGCTTCCCATGCAATTGTAAGAAGTCTATCTAAGGGGTTTTGATGCATTTTTATCATGTAATCCACAATCCTTTCCATGCCCATAGCCTCAATTGAAGAGATCCTGACTCAAGAAGTAGGAGCATATATGGTGATTAACTTGAAGAAAGTTTGTAAGAAAACGCTTTTGGACATTCTCAAACTCTTTTTAAGCAATGTTTGAGATGCTCTCGTCCCACACTTCAACTCCATAAAGAAGAACCGGTGTCACCAATGTGCCAAAAAAGTACTTCTTGAGGACCAACAATTGATGTTTTCGTTTTTCACATTACATATGTTCTCAAATGCATAGTACTCTCTCTTTTTTGCTTCCAAACGATTCATATCACATTCATGTCACTTGTGATTGCTTGAAATCTCAAGGCCAAGGTACTTAAAGCTCTCAACAACTTCAAGTGTCTCATTGTTGTACATAATGCATGGCTTCTCCTGATGGTTGATTTTCACAAGCATAACCTTTGTTTTGGATTCATTAACAATTAGTCCACTATGCAAGCAAATGTTCTCAAGGACAACCACGTCCTCTAAAGTGTATGCTAGAAGTACTACATCATCCGCATATAACAAAAGCATGATTATTGCATTGCGAATAGTGACCTCTTCAACGCCTTCTTCGTGCATAAAGTCAAGTACCATTTGTTCAAATTGATTGATTTATAGAACAAAGAGAGTAAGCAACAACGGATATTCTTGTTTAACTTCAATAGTCATTGCAAATGTTTTTGAAATTCCTCTCCCTGTGTGCAATTAACACATCACCTTCTCATAGATTATGGAAGTTTCAGAGTGAGTGAAAAAAAAACACTTTTGAAATGGATAGCCAAGCCAAAATAGGGATTCTCTCCATCAGAGTTGTTTAGGGAATTTAAGCAATGATATACTCAACTAACAAGGATAGAGAAGGTCACATTGGACTCAAATTAGACACAGTACAAGCAGCAAGAAAAGAACTTCAAGAAAACTTGGAGCTGCTACTTGAGGACAAAGATGCTGAGCAAGGACTAAAGACTAATTGGAATGATGTTGAAGATGTTATCCCACTGCTTGTAAAGCGATAAAGAAGAAGAGACAAGTGATAGTCAACACTTCTACTCTGATCTCCTTGGCTGTCGAAAAGATGATAAAATCTTCTACTATAGCTCCAAAAGTTGATGAATTTGTGGTAGATGAGATTCTAAAAGGCATGTGAGAATTAAAGCTAGTGTTCTTTAAGGATGGTATGATCCACTCAAAAAAGATAGGTCTACCCTTGAGAACTAACTATGGAAAGAGAGGAATACAATATTTAGTAGAGGATATGGCTTCTAACCATGCTATATCTGCAATTGAGGCTACTACTTATGGAGAAAAGATCGAGCACTCCAATGATTCTATGAGTAATGATGATGGTAAGCTGTGGCCAAATGTTGTGGAACTTTCTAGAAAAGTAAAGCTTACAAAGGAGATCCTACATGAGGCACGGGATTGCACACACCTAGAAACAAGATAGAATGATACGACTAACACGTGCTATATAGCAAAAACATGAGAGGACTGTAAGAAACCTGTTCTGCAAAAAAATTGAACTGACAGAATTTTTTCACAAAAGGATGAAATTGTACTGAAAATGAAGGGTAAAATGAATTTGAATCAAAATTTTAAGAAAACCAAGCTCTCTCACAATATTAAATTGACATGCTGATGCTCACTGAATCTCACATAAGAAAAAGTGAGCAGACGGGTATTGGTGACACTAATGACTATGCCCAGGAGGATGCAACTTGCTCTTATACCAATTGTTGGCAATAGGGTTGCAAGGAAATACACATAGCTTGGAGAATATAAAGAAGCTCAAGGCACACAACAGAGAATGTATTGCTTTTTAGTGCACAATAGAAAGATAAGCTAGCACTAGAAAGATAAACGTATTTAAAATGCACGAGTAAGAAAACCTCCTAGTGAGAGAAAAAATGCTTCGACGGTCCTAAGTGTGTTGACACATATCACTACTATATATATGTTAATAATAGTTCAATGATTTGGTTCAAAAATCTTTGAAAACCACGTGCAAAGAAAGAAAAGCTCTAAAGAGCCAAATCTGGCTCCAATTTCAATACATGTTCTTTAGAAGCAACACCATCAACTTCTAATTCATAGGAAACTAAGAGCTCTAGAGTTGAAGGACAACTCACAGAAAATAAGAAAGGGACTTGGAACAAAAAGCTTGAAAAATTGTCCAAGCAATGTGATATTTTTCGAAGGATGGGTAGAACTCTTGCAGTAGATATGACACACTTAACTACCATCCAACCCTTTGAAGTATTCATAAAGTGGAGATTAGACTTCATGGACCCTTCAAGAAGATAATACCCAATAAGAATAAGTACATAATAATGGCAACATTCTATATATGAGCAAGTGGATTGAAGCCAAACAACTTTCAAATAACACAACAAAATCCACAACTTGGTTCATTTATGAATATATCATTTGTTTATATAGTTGTCCTCTTGAAATAGTTCTAGATTAGGGAAGTTACTTCATCAATGAAACTATTTATTTTGGTAAAAATAATTTTCATAAAGCATCACAAGTGAACAACTTATTATTCTAAATGTAATGGTTGGACTAAAAGAAATAATTAAGACCATGAAGACAGTTCTAAATAAAATTGTGACACAACATGGGAGAGAGAAATAGATTGATAAATAGAAAATATGGAGTAAGAAAAATAGACAAATGAAATAGAGAATTTGTATTGGTGTAAGATAATGATTACAGAAAGAGCATAGCTCGTTTCATAACCTCTTGACTACTCTCGAGCTATCTCACTCTCAATCACAATCACAGACTAAATAGAGAGTCTGTATTAATGTCAGATAATGATTAGCTCGTCTCATAACCTCTTGACCATCCTTGAACTATTGCACTCTCAATCACAATCCAATCACGCTTGCAATTTCAATCACAATCACAATCACAATCATAATCACACCCTCAGTCACAATCATGCTCACAATATCAATCACAATCACAATCATGTAGCCTCTCCGATTATAGAGATCATCTCTTAGAATAGGTAGCTGAAAATAGGCTTTTTTTATCACCGAACTTCTGTCTTTAGCAAAGTGAAAAAAAATAGACCCAAAAATAGACCTTATTAGGCTATTTTTATCACCGAACTTCTGTCTTTAACAAAGTGGAAAAAAATAGACCCGAAAAGAGACCTTATTTACATGAACACAAAAAAGGTACTAAAAATTATCTCCCAATAAAAATTAGAGAACCTTTTTAGTCCTAAAATTTTGGCCATTTTCATTGGCACGTATCTCCCAAATTGCTCCGAATCTTTCTGGGACTGTCTCATATGAAATTGTTTCTCATTGAGTGTAACAAACTTGGACACCCCAAGTGAGGATTCTACCGCGACACAACAGAGATTCACTTCAAAAAACTTCACAAATTTAAGAGAGAGTCGACACGGCCTATCATAGTTCGTGTCAAGAGATATTGGCCCCAGAGACTGGTGCCTCTTTTGACATTTCTTTTTATATTAATCTTTGAGCAAAGTACAACCGGCCTGTAGGTGCTCGCTCTCAGACTCTACGTCTAGATGCTCTGCAGAGTGAGCCCCCTTGGGTTTAATTTAAAGGTTACAAGGGATGCTAAAAGCAGAGCCCCAAAAGCATTAACTTAAAGCAGTTTGGCTCAAAAGCATCTTTGGCTAAAATCTGCCAAGACTAGCAATCAACGCCAATTGCAAAAATTTGTACAACCATGCCACCTCAGCACCAACACAAAGTTCCATACATTCTGCCATGTCAGTAGGACTAGCATTAAACTTAAAGCAGTTTGGCTCAAAAGCATCTTTGACTAAAATCTGCCAGGACTAGCAATCAGCGCCAATTGCAAAAATTTGTACAGCCATGCCATCTCAGCACCAACACAAAAGGTGGAGTTCCATACATTCTGCCATGTCAGTAGGACTAGCATTAAACTTAAAGCAATTTGGCTCAAAAGCATCTTTGGCTAAAATCTGCCAGGACTAGCAATCAACGCCAATTGCAAAAATTTGTACAGCCATGCCACCTCAGCACCAACACAAAAGGTGGAGTTCCATACATTCTGCCATGTCAGTAGGCCAATGCAAATCACGGGGTTCCGTACAGGTGCCACATCAAGTTCTTGAATTTAACCAAGAACCACCGAATCACTTTACCTTTCGTCTTTCTTTCCTTGTGTGCCAAGATCTTCTCTAGAATGAGTATCTTCTTGCTTTCCTCTCCACTTCAATTTGCTCATTAGGCTCCCCATCAATTGGCACATCACCTTAAAAAGGCTTCAAGAGACTCACATGTATGCATTGTGAAACTTCCAAGTATCGGGTAGCTTGAGTCAAAAGGAGACATCATTTATATTTTGTTTAATCTTGAAAGGGCCATAATACCTCAAGTTGAGCTTTGGAAAAAGCCACTCCTTTCCGTTTTGTTTTCTTAGGCGTGATTTCTCAAAACATAAGAGCACCCAATCGTCTTCCTTTAATTTCAAATCTCGTCGATGTCGATCTACTACCTTCTTATGTCGTTATTGAGATTTTGCTAAAGCCTCTCGAACCTTGGCAAAAGCAATGTTTAAGTCCCTCGTGTACTGCTCCAAAAATCTTGTCCTTAGTGCTTTTTAAATTTGTTAATGACAATCCCAATGCCATCGTGCCCACTATGTGTCTTCGAGAGATCAAAGATGAAATCCATTGCAATACTTTTCCAGGGCGGGTGGGAATGGGTAAAGGCTGTAGTAATCCCTGTGGCTTATGCCTGTCAAACTTGACCTTTTGACATACTAGAAAATTGCGAACAAACTCGTCCACACCCTTCTTGAGTTTTGACCAAAATAAATAACGCTCCACACCTTTCAAGGTGGTGTCAATGCCGGGGTGACCCGTAAAAGGTGGTCAATGGCACTCAAATCACAATAAACTTTGAATGGCTTTTGCAAGTCTGGCAAAGCCAACACTGGTCCAGTAGTCAGTTTTTCCTTAAGTGTCTGAAGGCAGTCACCTTTGTCGATCCCCACGAGAAAGGGACTCCTTTCTGAGTCAAAATGTGCAAAGGGGAAGCTACCTCTGCAAACTTCCAAATCTCACCAATCGCAGATAGTCTCAATCTTGGCCAGGTCCATCTGTACTTCTGCTGCTGAGACGATGTGTCCTAGAAAGTGTATTTCTGACAAGAAAAATTCACTTTTTTTTGGCATTGATAACTAATATGTGATCACGCAATGCCTGAAAGACCTGTAGAAAATGTTGTCAATGTTCTACTTCATCCCTGGAGAAAACTATAATATCATCAAACAAAGTACCAACAAAAGATCGATGCTCTCCAAAAATCATATCCATCATTCGGTTGAAATTCGTTAGAGCATTAATAAGTCCAAAAGGCATCACCAAAAATCCTTATGAACCAAAGCTTGTTTGAAAGGTTGTCTTGTAAACACCTCCCAGAGAAATTCTAATGTGATGATATCGGATTTTCAAATCAATCCTGTTGAAACAAGAGGATCCCTGAAGTCGGTCAAGAATATGATCAATCCTTGGAATCGGAAATCTATTCTTGATAGTGATTTTATTGAGAGATCTATAATTAATGCACATTCTCCAAGATCCATATTTATTTAATACCAACAAAACCGGAGAGCAGTAGGGTGAAATAATTTATTGGATAAGACCCTTTTCAAGAAGGTCTTTCACTTGATTCATGATTTCTTCATTGTGGGCTCAGTTAACACGATAAGGTGGCCGCTTCGGTGGTGTGCTTCCAGGAATCAAATCAATAGTATGATTCTCAAGAAGAGATGGGGATAACTTGCTTGGAAGGCCTTTAGAGAAACAATCAACATGTGTGGAGAAAATCTTGGTATTCTTTGTCAAGTTCAGACATGTCTTTGTTGTGTTCATCATTCAACTCTTTCAAATAGATTGAGTAAACAAAAACAGTGGATTTCATTCATTTTGAAATGGAAAAAGCCGATACAATAGGGACGGACTTGCCCTTCAATTTTACATCTAGTACAATTTTCCCCCCCTTTTCATTTGTCAAAGACATTTTCTTGGCTTGATAGTCGACCATGGCGTTGGGATGGGGGAAAAGGGAACAACACCCTGCGCATAATACACTGCCTCTCTATAGCCCAAAGTAATAGTCCGAACCCCTACCCACACAGAATCGCACAATCTGCAAACGACTGTTGCATACTCCCAGACTCAGACAACCTAGCCCGCATTCAATCAACCACCAAGAATGTCCACATGACATCACCCTCTTGGGAGCACCCTTATTGAAAGGAGAGCAATCTCAATAACCTTGAGCACCCTAAGATTATTGACACATATGATACGTTTGGCTACAAGCTAGTGGATATCCTCTTGCACACATAATGTTGTCGCACATCTGCCATTCACATTCATGAAACACCATTGGACACTCAAGTCGAAGAGACTCTAGATACATATTTTTGAGCAGAGCAAACAAAAAAACCATGTCATGTTCAGATCCTTCAGAGGAACACATGCAATGATGGAACGGTGTTGAACATCCTCTAGTGCTGAGGCATGATATCTTGAAGCCTTCACTTGTATAATTCACCTCTTTCAGGCACCGCACACAACCTCTGTTCACGATCCACCATGCTCGACGATAACCTTTGCTCATAGCCTTCAATCCATACACGTGCTTGGCATCCCTCGGACATCCTCATCATATGACCAGCCCCCGACCCTCTTCTCCTGCAATGGCGGCCCTTCCTCAAGCTCTCCAAAAACTGCCGCCCTCAGGCCTTTCCTCACCCCCTTCAGATAGTGTCCCCTTCTTCATGAACTGCATCCGGTTGCCCTCAGCCCCTGGCTGCCTTCCTCTCGCTCAGGGACGAACCCACCTTGCCATGCAATTGGTGCCACTCCTCGGCCCCTCCTTCTGCAACTCTCCACGTTCACTCTCCTGGCTACCCTTGCCCTACAATTGAAGGCCTTTCCGAGTGGCGCCACTTCTGGCTGCGGCACCTCTTCGCCTTCCAAGACCAGCCCCTGGCGGCTCTTCCTCTCCTATACCTCCTCCTCCGACTGGATGCTTCCTCGCCCTTCACAGATGGCGGCCCCTCTTGATCACGACCTGGCTTGACTGCAAAAGCGCCCTCCAATGGGCTGCTGCCCCTCCTTCTCCCTTCACAACCTCTCGGCTTCTGCGAGCCTGCCACCTCTGGAAGGCGACCTTTTTTTTGGTCCCGAGCCGGTCCTAGCCTCCCTTGGTCACGGCCTCTCAACCTTATGGCCTCATGGATCTGCACCCGATGCATGCAATGGCGGCCCTCCTTTTACGTGCCATGCAGCCCGTCCCTTTTCCTCCTCAGGAGCTCCTCCCTTTTCTGCAAGTGGCCGCTCCCCCTTGTTCATGCAAGCTGATGGCACCCAGATGGCGTTACTTTCTCCCTCGGCTACTCTAGATAGCGACCTCAACCCCATGCAGTCTTGGCGACTTTCCTCCTGAGTCGTGCCCTTGCTCGTTACTGCATGCCCACCAAAATTTGAGAAAAAGCTTTTTTTTTTTCCTTAAAAAAAAAAAACTCTCCAACTTGGCAAGCATTCCCATGCGAAGAAATTGATGTCATGTCAAGCTCGGCATTCCCTTGCCCAAATCACAGGCTCGTGCATGGTCATGATTCCGTCCCTAGCAAAAGCCAACCACCGCAATGATTCTCGGCCGAGGATATTTCTGCCGAAAAATGGTGAACGTCATGGCCGTGCCGCTTCAAACTTGCTAGGAAGCTCGACCCTCAATGTAATCATGGTAGATGGACTCATCCTAGCTTTAATCGTGAAATGGATCTGCAAAAACCTTCAAGTGACAAGCCAATGGTCGAACCATAGAGGAGCTAAAGACCATGTTCATGCATCTGCAAGCACTTGGACCATTAGCGACCAAAAATCGATACTTGACCTGCTAATTGCCACATCTGGCATACACATCATGATCAAGCTTGCTGCTATCCGCATCTGGCACCGACTCCCCCGCTTTGACCTGTATGTGCATGATTCCATATCGAGGCTATAGCCATTATTCTGGACCGACATAACTCAGCTGTACCAGCGTTGTTGTTATGGTATGAAGGGACTCCTAGGAGGATGTCACACCCTTCCAAAGGCACAATGTAAAATTCCTCATGCCCTAAATACCCTTGACAATGCAAACAAAGTTTACCAATGAGAGGCGTAATGGTTATATCCTGTCCGGGCGCCGCTAGAACTACCTTTACTGGTGGCCCCATCCTGTCGGGTGTAATCTTGAGCCGCACTGCCAATTTAGGTGAAATGAAGTTGGCCTTGGATCCTCCATCAAAAAAGATAAGGGCTTCCTAATCTTTCACTTTGCACCAAGCTCGACAAAGTTCTGTACTTTCATCTATCTGGCTTGAGTCACCGGTTCCCATGCAATCCGGTACCAGCCCTGCTTTCATCTTGCCTTTTGTGCCACTTTCCTTTGCTTCTATAGAACTCTCTGGTCTATCTTCATTCTGTCCTTATTGTGCCTTTTTGGGGCACTTTGCAGAGATGTGCCCTTGTTCCCCGCAACCAAAACACTTCCCCTCTTTGAGATAGTTAGCGCCTTCTCTAAGAGTTAGTCGGGGTAGTGTATCTTTATTTTCCTGGGGACTCTTTTTCTTTGTACTTTCATTGTTGGAGGTTTGTCTGGTCCTTTGAGTTAAGATTTCATCAGTGGGATAAGTCAAATTGCATGAATGCATCAAGAAACCCCATTTTGCATGACCCATTATTTTTTGAAAAGAGTTCGACTTTTGTTCAAGGCAGTAATCTTGGATCCCTATAGGGAGTCCACAACAAAACCACTCAATTTGTTCCTTAAAGGTGACCTTCTTAAATGAAGAGGTCGATAGAAAAGAGTCCCAAAACCTGTCGCAATAAGCATCCAAAGAATCTAACTTGGTCATCCGAAGATGGTTCCAAGCTATTCTTACATCCCGTTCGTACTCTCCAATCAGCCAAGAAGAAATAAAGCCAGCCATTTGAATTTCAACCACTTGAATGGAGCTTCTTTCCTCAGAAGAAGAGTGGGCCACCATGTTCAAGCATTTCCGTTTAGAAAAGATGCAGCCCTCCTGATCTTGGAGTGCTCTAAGTAATGCCCTCCAGAGAAGGCTATGTCAAACTACTAACTGAAGGCCAAAGCCCTCAGAGCATCTTGGAATCCAGAAAAGGATTCAACTTTTATTGATTGTCCATCGCCTTTAAATTCCTTAGTCTTCTTTCTCTTGTGTTCGAGGAAGTCGTATTGGTTGGCTCTATAAAAGTGCTTCTTCTTCACGCAAAAGATGTGGTCGTCGGAGTCCGAACTATGGGAGGACGACTCCTTCGTAGAGCTATCAAAAACTGCTCAAAATTTGAGTTTCTTTGCCTTTTTCTTGCTCTTTCCAAAGCTTTGTGTTTTGCTTTGCTTCTTGCCTTTTCTGTCCTCCTCACTCAAGTCGGAAGAGCTAGAAGAACTGTTAGAAGAAGAGGAAGAAGAACTGGGTAGTCCTTCAAAATGCACATGCTTATTCTGCTTTCTTGCAGATGTAAAAGAAGATATCGATTGACAGCCCAAGTAACCAGGGTAGTCAATCCCCTTCTTGTGCTTCTTCAATTGCTTTTTCAATTGATTCTTTGTGTCCAAAAGCTGACTGGTCTGGGTTTGAACCACCTCTTGAAGTTCTTGTTCAACAAACATTCTTGGAGTAGGAGGTTTCTTGATTTCCGGTTTAATTGGTGGTTTGATGGCTTTCTACCACTGAGTATGCACTTCAACCATGGACTACTGAGATAAATTTTTTGCAAACTGGGGATCTTAAGCAAACTGAAGCATCTGCTTTGTGCAGTTGTCAACCTGTTGTCGAGGTTGCATCTCCAAAAGTTCATACTATGTAGGCAGAGGTGCACATACTCATCTTCTGGTAAGTCATTTAAATCTTTTGTGTTGCCTCCTCCCACCTCTGCGGTTGCAGAACAGTTCGATTGATTCTTTTTGAAATCCATAAGTGTTGCGAGAAAAGAGATCGAATTTCCCGATAGAAGAGAAATCGGTTGTGCTCTGATACCACTGTAACAACCTTGGACACCCCAAGTCAAGATTCTACTGCAACACAATAAATATTTGCTTCAAAACACTTCACAGATTTAAGAGAGAGTCAACACAACCCGGCGTAGTTCCGTGCCAAGAGATATTGGCCCCAAAGACTTGTGCCCCTTTTGGTATTTCTTTTTATATTAAACTTTGAGCAAAGTACAATCGGTTTGCGGGTGCTCGCTTTCAAACTCTGCATCCAGATTCTCTGCAAAGTGAGCCCTCTTGGGTTTAATTTAAAGTTTACAAGGGATGCAAAACTCAGAGCCGTAGAAGCATTAAAGTTAAAACCAATTTGGCCAAAAATCATCTTTGACTAAAAATTTCTAGGAAAAGCAGTCAGTGCCAATTGCAAAAATTCGTACAACCAAGGCCACGTAGCACCAATGCAAATCGCAGGGTTTTGTACATTCTGCCACATCAGTAGGCCAACACAAATTGCATGTTTTTGTACAACTGCCACATCATACTTTGTGGACGCGTGTGTGTGTGTGTCCGAGTTGCCTTGCCACGTCATCAATTTGTGATATTGAGCTCTTCAATAGTCGTGTGATGCAAAAAAGTCATATCTTGATTGGATTATCCCAAATTAACCTGCACATTGGCAAATTCTACAAAAACGACCTAAAAACAACATTTTCTTACTTTTTCCTAATCTATGGATTGAAACAAATAGCAAAACAAAGAACTTTTAAAAAAATCAAAGAAGAAATATTTTTCCTAGTGTTTAGGGTTACGTTTTCTATGTCCACAACTTTTCCAAATTTTAAATCTATCATCCTCAAAATTGGCTCCCAAAATGTGCCCTAGGTCAAAATTTAAAACTTTATGAAAAAAATTAGAATAAATTTCTAGACTGTGGGAAAACTCTAAAATGATTGAATTTTGATCCAAACAAAAAATTTTGGTAAAAATTTGAAAAATAGGTCCTACTAAATTCTCCCCTTATCAAAATTAACTATGTTCTCAAAGTTGGAAGGAGGGGTATTCGACATGCAATACATCCAAATCAATCTAGGAGAGGTATCTTCTATAGGATATATATCCCACTTAACCAAAACTTCAACGAGAGTTCTACTCCTAAGTTGCATAACTCTATGACCAAGAATGGTTTTTGATTCTATCTTAAGTGACATATCAAAACGAAGATATAATGGTCCTGCAAGACATGTCAAGGATTAGCCACATACTTATCTAAGAAACTTAGATAGAAAAATGGGTGTACTTTCACATGAGTAGGCAATTCAATTTTATAACCAAGTGATCCAACTCTGTTTAAAATGTTAAAAGGCCCAGAAAACCTTGGAGATACTCGCCTATCTTTGCAAAAAATCAAATAGCATGCTTAGAAACGACCATTAAGAAAACCAAATCTTCTAAATCAAAGGACAATAGTCTCTTATGCTTATCAAAATACAAATTTTTTTTTGGTCTTCCATAACGTGACTTCTAATCTTAGAAATGTAAGGTGTGACATTTGCCCTAGAGTCCTAGAGTATGAGTCAAGGAGAGAAAAGGTGGAATTATCCCACATGTATTGGTGCAAGGCTGTAGAGCTACTTAAATTTTATTTCATGAATAAGAAAACTCAATTCCATTTTGCATTACATCTCTCTTGTTTATGGTGAGTTTGTGATGGCTTAGCGACTAGTCAAGATCGTGTTTATGAGTCCAAGTTAATTCATCTTGGAACCTAATTTTCTTGAGTGATAATCTAGCCTACACACTCTCACTTGTGTGCACGATGTTTCTCTTTTATCCACCCTAGCTAGAACGATCCCATTTCCATCAAGTGGTATCAAATCTCCAGGTTATGCTAGCTAGGTTTGTCGTTATGTAATAGTGATTAACATCTCCACTAGATTGATTTGCATTTATTAATTATCACTATGGTCCATTGTTATTTTCCATAACTAGTTGCATCTCTCACTAATTAAGCCCTAATCTAGCTATGTGTGGGCATGTCCTTGACATTCCACTACCCTCCATGGCTAGATAGGCTTGATCAGGGAGAGGATTAGTATCCAATTTTTGCATAAATTTTTTTTAGTCATTTTTGGTGTTGATTTTCTCCTAGTTCACATCTTCAATTAATGTCTCCGCCTTTTCAGTCACCTAACAATATTCACCTCATCTTGAAGTGCTCAACGCAAGATCTCCGTAGAGCCTTCAAACTCTGCAAACTGAGCCCGGGAGCCCTCCTCATCTCCATCCTCAAAATATCACTAAAATTAGGTGCTTGTAGTCCATTTTGTGTGCGTGAAGCTATGCGAAGCCAAGCTTCTGTTGTTTTTTTTGGGCTTGTCTCACAACTTCTTCACGTGGATGTGGTGGCTAGCACTCTATATATAGGATATGTTGACTTTGTGGGGTTGAGGGCCCAAATCAGATCATGTTTGATGAGCGAAGGTGAATGGATTTGAAATCCGAATTTCAAAAGGCTTTTAACATCAATTGGGGGTCCGAAGTTCGTGTTCCCACTGTCGACGGACGTCTCAACCACGTTGGGCCTTTTTGCTTTATGAATGGATGTCACTACCGTGGTAATCTCTACTGCAAATCATTTTCGGGTCCACAAAAGCAGATTCATGCATCCCTCTCTCCCCTGATCTCCATCCCGAAGCCACTTTTAAAGGGGGTTCTCCCACTATCCATAAGCAGCACCTCAAGCTCCGAGGCAAACCCCAAACTAACGGCTTATTCCTGCTTGATGCTATACCTTAAGCCATAGGGTCCTGCTCTCACGAGCTCTACAACATTTGTACACTTATAATAAGCACCAAAAGTAGAATAACCCTAAGGATTCTCTCCATCAAAGCTATTCAAGAACTTCTTTTGAGCTTACAAAGGAAAATAATCCAAAGCCTTTAGAGCTTCAAAAGGAATCCACAAGGAGGTTCGAGCACCTAAGCAAGAAGGATCCAAAGTTTCAAAGCTCCATAAGCTTTGACATTCAAGGGAACTTCTTCCAAGCATCAAAGAAGAATTTCAAGCATTGTAGAAGGACTCAAGGTATTCAACACAGACAGTTCTTTTGTGAAGGGTGACATCACTTACATGAAGAGGTACTTCACATTGAAGGGATATTTTAAAGAACACATTAAAATTGAAAATCTTGCAGGCAAGCACAATTGTTTGCAATGTATGTCACTACATCCATCATTGAGGAGGATAATGTCATTGTACTATCATACGGAGTCCAGAAACTGGCTTTGGAGAGTCTCCAAAGCTAGACACTGTTGGATTAGAGCGTTGTTTTTGCTCCTAGATTGGAGCGTTATGCTATTTGTCTCCTGGATGAGGGCAAGTAGTCTACCCAATTAGTTTTCCTCCCTCACATATATTCTAAGCATGTCTTACAATACCTGGTTTACCCGCTCAATTTTCCCATCTGTTTAAGAATGAAAAGCAATGCTCATTTTTAGTTCTATTCCTATGGCATGAAAAGTAGCCTTCCAAAAGCTAGAGGTGAATTTAGAGTCACGGTTAGACACTATGCTTTTGGACATATCATGCAATGGAAAAATTTTCTTAACAAATAATTTAGCCACATGCAAGTCAATATCAAATCTTGTTCATTGGAAAGAAATGTGCCATTTTTGTTAAGTTATCCAATCACAATAAAAATAGTGGCAAATTTTTCCTTTGATTGTAGATAATGTAGTGATGAAATCCAGTGATATGGATTTGCACTTTACACAAGTACATCTAAAGTCTCTAACTTGCCTAGGCAAGCATTTTTTCTCAACCTTTAGCTGTTGATATTCTAAACATTCACACACATACAACAAGTTATCAGATCGCATGCTTGGCCAAAAAAAATAATCTCTTCACTTTAGCATATGTATTATTAAAACCACGATGTCCTGCAAATGAAGTGTTGTGACTTTCCCACAACATGTTTCAAAGAGGAATTTGCAAATACATAGAAGCAATCATGATATTACAAGTTACCCATATACAAATACCTCAAACATCTCTCCCATATGAGAATTCAAAAAAGAGAGAATGTTAGAGTAGAAATGATTATTATTCACTACAGTTTGAACTTAATAAATCAATTAATCACTCGCACCATAGAAATTCAATTACACATAGGCCTTCTACTCAGAGAATCAATGACCATTTTCTCTTGTCTAGCAAAATATTTAAGATCAAAATCATACTCACACAATAGTTAAAGCCATCTCTCATGCCTAATATTGAGTAGGAATGGCTGAGTGAAATTATATTTTGAACTTCGATGATCAATCCGTAATTCAAATTTCACACCAAGAAACAAATGATTGCCAATGTTTCAAAGCATGAATAACAACTTCTAATTCCAAATCATACATATGATAATTCACTTCATGTCTTCTTAACTTCTAAGATTCATATGGAACAACTCTTCCCTCTTGAAATAGAACACATCCATTTGTTCCCTGCTTGCATCACATGTAACCACAAAAGGTTTTCCTAATTCTGGAATCTTGCAAATACAATTCTTAGCCATCTTTTCTTTCACTATTTCAAATGTATCTTGACATGCTTCACACCATACATGACCCTTTTTTTCTCTTTATTAGTTTAGTTAGAGTACTCATAATCTTAGAAAAATTCCACCACTTGTGGTGCGACGAGCGAGAGAGAGAGAGAGAGAGAGAGAGAGAGAGAGAGAGAGAGAGAGAGAGAGAGAGAGAGAGAGAGAGAGAGATGGAAGATGCAAAATAAAAAAACAAATTAGAGAATCTATTCATGTAAGATAATAATTATAGAAAGAGCATAACTCTTGTCTTTACCTTGTTGACCAGACATGTTCTCATGGTTTTGAGTTCCTAGAAATAGTCTATATTCTGAGTTCATATGACAAAGCTATAACAAAAACAAATTGAATCAACAATGGCTTGATCCATAAGCATATTTATATATATATATATGTGTGTGTGTGTGTGTGTGTGTGTGTGTGTGTGTGTGTAGGTAACATCTCTTTTGCTTGACCCAACCAAGAAGTGATTGTCATTAGTAGAAATTAAGTTTTTTTTTTCCTTTTAATGTTTAGGGAGAGAGTGCTCTAAGCCAATGAGGGGAGGCCTTCCGTTACAAAATTTTCTTTTTGAAAATTATATTTGATTTTCTAAAATGATTTTTTTTTGTAGCCACAATCTGAGACAACTTGCAAGTACGTGTGCTTTTTACCTCAAAAGGTCTCTTTCTTTTGATTTTCTAAAATGAATTTTTTTGGAGCCACGGTCTAAGGTAACTTGCAAGTACATGTGCCTTTTACCTCAAAGATTTTTTGAATCTTCACGGTCTTTTTTTCCCTCCTTTTCCCACCCCTCGTTGTCTCACCTCCTTTTCTCTTCTCTTCTTGTTGTCCTTTCTTCACCATCAAATGCTCTACATCATATTATCCTTAAGTAATGGAGTCCACACAATCCAAACACCCTATCATTGAATATATCACCGCTTATACCACATTAGATGAGCACAACCAATGTATCCTAATATTTATAACCAAGGGTAGACGGATTATAATATAATATAGCAGGAGAAGAAAAGTCTCATCCAAAAGAAACCATTATTTTCTTGCGAGACAAGGAGAGTGAATAAATTTTGACTTGTTAGAGCCAAGGAGGCAGTGAAAGATATTTTGGTGCAACTTTTTTACATGCACAAGGAGATTCACCTACAATCCAAAAGCTCAAATCTACCTCTGCATAAAGCTAATTGTAGCGTTTCATACTTCTCTTCTTGTTTGTGTTTGGTTCTCTTCTTGTTGTTCATATTTACATAGTAGATTGTTATAATTTTGGTTTGTGGTTCTCTACTATGCTCATTATAGACATGTATCCCTCAAGAATATTGGAATGGAAACCAATGGAGTGTGTCATAGATATCTTAGATGTCTAGCATGGATCCATTGGTGAAGAGATTTACAAAAGGAGAACACATACTTCTTTGGAAGAAAATGGAATATTCTTTTATGATCATTTTTATATCCCACAAAAATCTATGAAGGATTGGGGCACTATCACCAAGGTTGCACTGATTAGTTTTAAAAGTGGAGAGTGGCCATTGCCAAGCTCAATAACAAGTGAAAGCTTTAGGTACAAGATATTTTATGAGATCCGAAAATGTCTAAAGGCTAACATTGCAAGTAAACTAAGGATAAGTTCAATGTTTATGTCCATCGTGAAATTTGTGGATTTCTTTGTAAAGCTTGATTTGAAAGTCTCTAGAACAATGATGTCTCTAGAACAATGTTTATGTCCATCGTGATATTCGTGGATTTCTTTGTAAAGCTTGATTTGAAAGTCTCTAGAACAATGATGTCGGTTAAGTGCTTGGACAATGAAGATGTGTTAGAATTTGTGGATGAGCTTTGAGTCAAAAATCAGTGAATGGGATCCTTTGCAAAGTGAAATATGGCTCCATTACCTGTAAATACATGATAAATATCAAGAATTCATTATTATTATTATTTTTAGTCGATGGCATCATTGGGGGGGGGGGCAGGACTTTGTTTCCTTTAGATGAAAACATGGATGATTTCAATGAGAACCCCATTTGGGACATTGATGTATGTATACATAATGAACACTAGGCAACATTGAAGATAAGCACCAAATGCTCATTGTACCAAGTGAGACAAAACTTACACCATGAGGAGATAGATTTACCTTCAACTTTTACTTTTTCGATAGCTGGAAAGAGGGTATGTAGGAAATAGTTTCTTTTCTGATGCAAATTTTTTTGTGTGACCAGAATTTACTTTTCCTATTTTTCAATATGGATTGCGACTCCTCTCAAGGAGGATTGAGAAGAAATTTTTATACCAAGAAGTACCAGAAGTAATAGTACATCTTCTTCCAAGATAAAGCCTGTAAAGCCTATGCAAATTGTATCAAACTGGCATTTGTACAAATGCTCCTTGTCTCTTCTTGTAGCAGACTGACATTTTTTTAATTTCCATATCAATAACAAATGACATTTTGGTTTAGATTTCTTATCTTGTTTGATTTATTGTTTAGATGTTTTGTTTTATATTTATTTTTTAAAAATTGTTCAGATGTCTTGTTTAATGTCAATGTCATCAATATTATATGCCTTTACAACACTATAAATAGGCCAACCTGGTTATCACCCTTTCTCCTCTTCCTTTTTCTATGAGCAATAGGTCAAGATATATGGGTAAGGATTATTACTCCTTTTCTTCATTTTCTTTGATCAAGAAGGAGAAGAGAAAAGCCCATGATAAGCAAGAGGTGGAAGAGAAGGAGACCTTGAGCCACTTTTCACTCTCTCCACCTACTTGAAAGAACTCCCATCATGATTGGCATATTTCCTAGGCCCTTCTAGGGTGGGGTTGGAGGATGACATGGATTATGGATTGGGCCTTGACATGTTGCTGTCAACACAATTGGACTATGAAAAACATGCAGAGACAAATGCAAGGGCTGCCACAATTGTAGCAAAAACTGAAATACTTTATTGTGACATACACGAGAAATGGAACCAATGAAAGTTGTAAAATTTACATCATACTCGTAAGGAGAGAATTGGTAATGTCTCTTTACATCATATTTTCAAGGAGAGAATTGGTAATGTTGTCTCTTTACGAGAAATGGAGCCAACAAAAGCTATTCTCAAGGAGAGAAATGGTAATGTTGTCTCTTTACAAAAAAATATAAGCGTGTAATGTTTTCTCTTTATAAAATGCTCTCAAGTAGAGAGTATGTCATGTTTTCTCTTTATAAAATATTATGTAGAGAGTATGTCAGGTAGAATATGTACTGCTTTTACAAAACACTTTTGGGGGTCGTGGGAGTCCTATGACTCTTTCTTGTGCTAGCTTTATCTATTTTGCTTGGTGTTTTGGGATCTTCTTTTGTCTACTTTCCCTCCTTAGGCTCAGTCTCCTTGGGCTTCTTCTTATGCTCCTCCTTAGCCTCTTCCTCCTTGGGCTTCTTCTGCTCCTCTTATTCCAATTGATCTAGCAAAGAAATATTAGTGTGTTAGCCTAACCTAGTAGCAATAGCTTTCCCTATTTATATTGTCAAATGCTTACCCTAATAGTCTTTTTTGGATTGCAATAGGTATAGTCAGCCACTAGCTTTTCATTTGTTATCACTCTCCATCTACATGAGAAAGACTCCTCCTGCAATGGTGGCTACACAAATAGAAGAGACAAAATAGATACATCTAACTTATAGTCATGCATCAATAATCTACAAAGAAATTCAAAGAAAATTTTATAATTACAAATAATCTACAAAACCACATATAAAATTTTGATCGATTAGGCAAACCTTAAGGATGCAATAATAATATATTCATTGATTTCTCTTTGCAAACTTTAAGGATTTCAACACACGTAGCACCCCCGCACCCAAGGTAATATTCAAGAAGGTCATCCTCTAAGAAAGCAACAACCAAGAACCCTCTGGATTTGACATATCCCAATGATTAAGGGAATTGAGCTCCAATCTCCCAGAGTACATTTGTTTCTAGCTCCTCCCTATCAACTTTGGGCTCTTCCAAAGCGACTACTCTGTTTTTGCATAGCAACAACAACACGTTGTGAGTTTGTCAAATTTTCTACTAAAAGAATCTATATTACAATGGATTACCTTATAATGATAATCCAACTATTCCATTTGAAGAACCGAGGAGAAATATAAAGAGAAAAATGAAGGTTCGATTGAAATTGAATATGTGAAGCGAGAGAAGAAGAACCGCGATGTAAAACGACCTTGAGTCAACTTTGTGGATCAATGTGGAGTCTGCATCTATATACAAGAGTGCAAAATTACCAAGGAAAAATTTGAACTTACACGATTTACGATGCATGGATTTAACCATGGGGCACGTATCCCAAGATGCATGATTGACATGATGACATTCTATTTGAATCTCTACAAGGGGCTATATATAAAATTTTAAGATCAATCCATCGTATTTTGTGAAAGTCTTTTGTACACATTTCAAAGCTAAAGAGCTCAAAAAATTCCTAAGAAAACATAAAGGTAACCATTTTAATGAGGAATTTTTTGGTAAATTTTTTTCTTGTGTTTATGTCATCTCTATGTAAAAATAGAATATACAAACAGCCATCTGAATGCTCTATTTCCACATAGCAAAGATACAAAGTCATGTTATCATGTGTATGTGGAAATAGAGCACTCCGATGGCCTCCGAGTGCTCTATTTATGCAGAGCGAAGACACAAAGTCATGATGTCACCTTTATGAAAAATTGAGCACCTAGACGGTCATCCAAGTGCTCTATTTTTTCATTGTGAAGACACAAAGTCATGTTGTTGCCCATTTGCAAAAATCTAGCACTCGAACGGTCGTTCGAGTGCTCTGACCTCATGCAAAAATAGAGCACTCGGACGACCATTCAAGTGCTCTATACGAAATGTTAGAAATAAGAAGTATATTCTTTTAAAGAATGTGTTGTTGCTCGTATGTGAAACTAGAGCACCCAGATAGTCGTCCTAGTGGTATGCAAAAATAAAGCACCCGGTTAGTGCTCTATGTTTGCATAGCAAACACACAATGATAGAAATAAGAAGTATATATTTTTTAAGATGTGGTGTCACCCATATGAAACAATAAAACACTCATATAGCCTTCCATGTATCCTATTTTTGCATAGGGACGACATATGACTATAGTTATTTAAGGATGAGTATGACCAATAATGTTTTCAAGTGTATGACATTTTTTATTTCTTATTTATAAAAAAAAGGCTACTAGAAAGATTTTGAAGGGTTGTGATATTGAAGAGGTTGAGGAGACATGTGATGACAGGTTAATGGAGCTACTATACCAAGTCAAGCAATTGTCTAAGTTTTTCTATGTTAAAGAAATTTTTAATGTTCCTTTTGATTTGGAGAGTTTTGAAATTCTTGACTATCAGAAGGTTTTTTTAAACCTTACCAGGGAGCACAAGCTTGACAACTTTGTACATTTTATTGATAATTTTAAAGCAAGCAATATAACACTAAGCACAGGCTTCAAGAAGTTGGCATTACTCCAAGATGATTGGAAGAAGGTTCATAACCCCTGTCAATGGAATGGAAGTCATGATTGCAAGCTTGTGATTGAACATATATCATTTTTGTTTTGTTTGACTCTTATTCCAATAGAAGGGAGAGACCAAATGTCTACAACATACAACATCTGTTAATGTCTAAGATGTGGATGAAAAACCTGAATATTTCAGAGAGGAAATAAAGAGGCTTGAAAGTAAATATATCTTGGATGTTGTAGAGTTCAAGGTAAGGAACATCACCAAAGTGGAGGAGCCAATCCATATTTCAAAGGAAGAGCTTGATCCCTTGATGAGAACAACAACCATGTCCACCTACAAGATAAAGAATAAGGAGTATTTACTACTATAGGATATACAAAACCTCTTTGATCTAAGAGAGGACTATTGTTGGAATTAGGGTTGCAGAGAAACACACATAGCTTGGAGAAGACGAAGGAAGCTCAAGGCACACAATAGAGAGTGTGCTACTTAGTGTGAAATGGAAAGATAGATAGCCCTAGAGTGATGGGAGTATATACAATGCACGGGGGGAAAAAACTCCTAAAGAGGGAAAAAATGCCCGGGCGGTCCTAGTGTGTTCAGACACATCACTACCACATGTATATGGTAACAAATCCCCCCTGGAGTGATGCGGTGAACGAGAGCTGGCACATGAGTAAAGGGAAGTGCCATGCCCTGAGGACAGGATCAGTCCACAAAGGGGAGTAAGCCCAAAGCTTTGCGGAAAGCTTCAAGGTTCTCACGAGAAAATGCCTTTGTGAAAAGATCTGCAAGGTTGTCCTGTGTTGGCACAGAAGCCAAGATGATCTCTCCTGCTGAGAGCCTCTCCCTAACATAGTGGTAATGCACCTCAATGTGCTTTGTGCGAGCATGAAAAACTGGGTTCCTCGCAACTGCCAATGCGCTCTGACTATCAGTGTAGATAGTGTTGGCAGTGTCCTGTCCAACACCCAAATCAACCATAAGGCGTCTGAGCCATACACACTCAACTATAGCTGTGAAGACTGCCTTGTACTCAGCCTCACAACTCGAAGTGGCCACAGTAGGTTGCTTCTTGCTCAACCATGATATACATGAACTGCCAAGCATGAAGCAAAAACCACTTGTGGACACTCGCGTGTCAAAACAACCAGCCCAATCTGAGTCCGAAAAAGCATGTAAGTCTGGCGGCAATGACCCCCCCTTGGGATAAAACAAGCCAAGATGTAAAGTGCCACTAAGGTACCGGAAAATCCTCTAGACTGCCTGCCAATGCTTAGACCCTGGGCTATGCATAAATCTGCTGACCTATGAGAGTGAAAACTAAATATCTGGCCTCGTGTTGCATACATAAATGAGGCAGCCAATAACAGTTTGGTAAAGAGTGACATCAGCAGGATCACCAGCATCATGTAGACTCAACTTCAAACCTGTTTCCATGGGAGTGGCAATAGGTTTGCAATCCTCAAGTCCAAACTTACATAGCAATGTCTCTATGTAACTTTTCTGTCACAAGGCAATACCACCATCACACTGCTTAAACTGTATACCCAAGTAATGATGCAACAATCCCAAATCTTTCATCTTGAAAGTAGCATTCAAATCAGCCTTAAATTCAGCAATATGTCTCTCATTTCGTCCAGTGATCAGCAAATCATCAACATAAAGAACCACAATGAGAAGTACATCACCCTCACGCTTTACATACAATGTGCTTTCTGTTGGACTGTTACGAAAGCCTTGTTTGACCAAATGAGTGTCAGCTTTCTCATACCAAGCACGAGGAGATTGCTTCAACCCATACAAAGCCTTGTTACATTTGCACACTTTGTCCTCTTGTCCTTTTATGACAAAACCGCGAGGCTGCGTTACATAAACTTCCTCAAATATGTCACCATTCAAGAAAGCAGTAACAATGTCTGATTGATGTACATCCCAACCAAAATGAGTTGCCAATGCACATAAAAACTCACAGTAGTCATACAACAAGTGGGAGCAAAAGTCTCTTCATAATCTATGCCTTTTTGCTGTGCATAACCTTTTGCAACAAGTCGAGCCTTATGGCGATCGATCTCACCATCTGGCTTGCATTTCAACTTGTAAACCCACTTCGTACCAATGGCCTTTTTGCCAGGAGGCAAATCACATAAAGTCCATGTGTCATTTTCTATAAGTGCATCATATTCTGATTGCATGGTAGCCATCCAATTTTTTGAATTCTGTGCTTCATCAAAAGACAGAGGCTCCTCAACATCATGTAATCTAGACACAGCCAAAGCATAACAATCTGATGCATTAGATGCATGGCGAGAGCTTGAACAAGTACTACTAGACAAAGGTGCATCCAATTTACTGTCACGCAAAGTGTGCACCAGCCATTTTGGCGTAGCTCTAGCCTGCTCATTTTCAGCCCTTTCCTCATCAAGTACATCATGTACATCTGCATCAGTAATAGGCTGATCTAAAACATTTTCAGAAACTCCCATAGGCTGTACATTTGCCTCATTGGAACTTACATTCGTATTTCCACCACTGAAAAGAGGCAACAAAGTGTCATAAATGTCCTGTGAGCTTACATTACTGTCTCTAGTACATGACAGCAAGGGCTGATCAGAATCTTCCACAAACACTACATCCTGAGAAACCAGAATACGTTTTGTTTGCGGATGATACAACCTGTAAACTTTTCTTTCTGCACTATAACCAACAAAAATACATTTGACAGCCTTATCATCCAATTTTCTGCGCTGTACTTGTGGCACCAAAGCATATGCCAAACAGCCAAAAACACGCATGTCCTCAATAGAAGGTTTTCTATCATGCCATGCTTCATATGGAGTAATAGACTGCAAAGCTTTTGTAGGACACCTGTTAAGTACATAAGTGGCACACATGATGGCCTCAAGCCAAAAAGAATGCGGCAAAGCTTGACTTTTCACCATACATCGTGCCATTTCTGTAAGTGACCTGTTTTTCCTCTCAGCAACACCATTTTGCTGAGGTGTATAAGGCACTGTACATTGGTGTTTTATCCCACGACTAGCCAGAAATGCATTAAATTCATGAGACATATACTCCCCCCCTCGATCGGAATGGAGGGTGCCCATAGTACATTTCGAGACATTTTTAGACATAGCCAGAAATTGTTTGAAGCACATAAAAACTTCGGACTTCACTTTAAGCGGAAATACCCACGCATGCCTGGAGTAATCATCAATGAAAGTCAGGAAGTACAGGTAATTGCCCAAGGACGGAGTTTGCATGGGCCCACAAACATCACTGTGCACAAGCTGCAACCTGCATGTAGTCCGAACTGAACCATCCTTTGGAAATTTAGAGCACTGCATCTTACCCAAAATACAGCCTTCACAAACATGTTTGACAGGTGCTTCAAGAGGCGGCAAAGAAGTAACCATATCAGATTTCTGCAAACGCAGCAAACTGGCAAAATTCAGATGACCAAAACGTGCATGCAAAAGTTTTGCATTTGAAATAGCCCTTGAATCTACAACAGCATTTGCAAAATTTTGTCCACACTTGTCATACAAAGTGAGCTGATACAACCCACGGCATAAAAGCCTAGATGCAACAATCACCAAAACCGAGATCATGAACTGTACATCTGTCATCCACAAATTTGACTACAAGTCTAAGTCTAGCAAGTGCGGATACAGATAAGAGATTTTTCTTGATCCCAGGTACATAAAGTGCATCAACAAGTGTGAAGGAAATGCCATTAGCAGTAGTGAGCACAATCTTTCCAACTCCTTGAACTGGATAAGAGGCATTGTTGGCACAAGTGACTGAATTCCCATGAGGGACAGACTTGAGAGAGGTAAACAATTCACGATGTGAGGTAATGTGCTTTGTAGCACCACTGTCAAAATACCACACATGTGAATCTGCAGCAATTGACAAGCATGCATCATGGACAGCAGGATTGTAATTGTACTCTGCACTAAACGCCCATTCTGCATCAACATCAGCATTACAGTCTCCTTTCACAGAAGACTCAACAGTGGCTGCATTTGTAGTGGAACCAGCATTTGCAGTGGAACCACCCTCTTTCTTCTTAGCCTCTTTGGCCTTCAACTTAGGACACGACTTGATGAAGTGATCATTGGCTTTACAATAATGGAAACGCATCTTCTTTTTGCCCTTATCATTAGAATTGCCAGATGAAGTGCTGCCATCAGAAGCATTAGGAACAGAATTTTTGCCACTCGCAGCACAACCATAAGAAGTGGTTGCATTGTTGCTACCACCCTTTCTTTGAGCAGCAATAAAAGCCTGTTCAATTGCACGCTGCCTAGTCCTGTTTTTTATAGAAAGTGACTCTTGCAATAGCAATGTGCATAATGCATCAAACTTGACAACTTCAGGATTTCCTTGGGTCATCAGTCTCCAAGTACTAGCAAAAGTCTGGTAGGAATCTGGTAAGACATCAAGAACAGTCTGCACAAGAGAACTGTCTGAAATGACTTCACCTGCATAAATAAGCTTCTCATTGATATCCTTGACACTAGCAAGGAAAGTGTCCATATCATCTTCCTCATGCATAATCTTCGACTCCAGATCTTTACGCAGCAAAGCAATTTTAGCCTCATTGCGGCTTGCATAAAGACCTGTTAGAATATCCCAAGCCTGTTTTGCACATTTTGCTGAACGGATGTGAGGAACAATGGTGCGCTTCATAGACAATGCAATAAATGCATGAGCGTGCGCATCCTTAACATCCCAACGAGCTTGTTCTGCCGTAGGCAAAACAACTCTAACAGCTGCAATCCTTGCAGCAAGACCTGCAACATCCTCAATATCGCCTACATCCTCTGAACCAGGACGTGCATCAATGCCCTTCACAATGTTCCAGACACCCTTTGACACAAGAACATGTTGTATCATATAAGCCCACATAGGGTAGTTGTCCCCATCCAACCTGTCCTCAGCAACAAATATCTTGAACACATCTGTGTTGTTGTTGTCAGCCATGGTAAATGCTGCACCTGATGTGAAAACTACCCGAAAATAGGAGAAACGGAACGGGAACAACCTGAGCTATATAGCACAAACCATAGAAGACTATAAGGCACATGTTATGCAAAAAACGGCACTGACAAAAATTTTGCACAAAATGACGAAATAGCATGTGTAGTACTGCCTGTAGTGGAAACGGAGGCCGAAATGAGCCCAAATCAAAATTCTGAGCAGACCGAGCTCTTCGAGTACACCCAAAATATTTGTCAACCTGCGAACGCTCGCCAAAGCTCACTGAAATCAGAGAAAGTGAGCAGGCGTATGTTGGAGCAGCTGGCGACTAAGCCCGGGAGGACGTGACCTGCTCTGATACCAATTGTTGGAATTAGGGTTGCAGAGAAACACACACAGCTTCGAGAAGACGAAGGAAGCTCAAGGCACACAATAGAGAGTGTGTTACTTAGTGTGCAATGGAAAGATAGATAGCCCTAGAGTGATGGGCGTACATACAATGCACAAGGGAAAAAACCTCCTAAAGAGGGAAAAAATGCCCCGACGGTCCTAGTGTGTTCACACACATCACTACCACATGTATATGGTAACAACTACCGCATTGCTATTTTGGCAGAGTGGGTAGAGCATGATATAGGCTTTGTGGACTACAGTACACCATGCCCATTGTCATTATTTGACATAGAATCTATGAAGTCCATCGATCAATCCCATGTTGTAGAGCGCTTGATAAAGGCTTTGTGTACTACAATACGCCATGCCCATTATCATTACTTGACATAGAATCTAAGAAGTTTATTGATCAATCCCATGTTGGAGAGCATGTGCTAAGTGTTATTCAAATCTATGAAGAGCAAGGGCTTCCCACAGATGAGGAGTTCTAGAAAATTTAGAAAAGATTGAAGATTGAACACATGGGCACAAAAGTCCCAAGTCATGCGAGCCACAAGGTGCAAGACGTGAGTAAGGGTGACAGGCAAAGCAGGAGTCAGAGGGGGGAGGGGGGGAATTTTTCATGCCATGTTGGCTTGGCCGCTTGAGATTTTTCCATAGCCTCAGTATCGCAGCCAGGGCTCTCCTTGGTGTTTTGTTGTAAATGGTAAGAAGACCAACACACTACAGATTCCATCCTTGTGGAACACACACAGGTGATTTTCCTTCCATTGATGGGGGGACTCCATCCCCATATGGTGGGTCCAATCAACCTCAATGATACGTGGACATTGATCAAAATACAAGGTACACACTCCAATAAGTTGATATTGACCAGGAGTAGTGTTTGAGATGAAAAACATGTTGTGACTATCGATGGGAGATCATATAAGCAACCCTTACGGGAGTAGCACAGGGTACCAACAATAAAAATCCAGCACTAGGTCTGGGTTTGGCCTTTGCTAGGGCAACCCCTCCCTCACTTTGTCTCTCTCTCCCTCACCCTGACCTCAAGTGGGTGTTAAGTGCCCACTTGAGCTGACGGTGTGTGTGTGTGTGTGTGTGTGTGTGTGTGTGTGTGTGTGTGTGTGTGTGTGTGAGAGAGAGAGAGAGAGAGAGAGAGAGAGAGAGAGAGGAAGATAGGGATGATTAATAGCTTGAATGGGCATGGAGATCCTATAAGCAGCCTCCAAAAAGGGGGTGGTGCAGGGGTGCATTATGGCCAAGGTTCATATGCTATGCATGGGTGCACACTTTGAGTTGACATCTTCAACCTCCCTCCCTGTCTCTCTCTGTTTTGATAAACCTTTATTTATGGCCCTCAAAGAACCTACATCGATACTAGCACTTTCCAATTCAATATGGTCCCTTTTTAGATGCCAACACAATTATGAACTCCTGGTCATACCCTGTTGGGTTGGTGCAGGAGGGACCAGTAAGAGTTCATGCACTAGGGCTTTTTTGGGGCATGTAGAGGCCATGACCACATCTCCTCCTTAGCTCAGTGCTACTAGCAATGCTAATGTTGCAACCATTGTCATCCTCTTTTTGAAAGAGCACAATGTAGCCATAGTTGAACCCTAGCTATATGACTTCAACACAAGTGTAGTGCCCCCCCCCCCCCCCGCTTTGCCTCTCTCGCTAGCTCAACCTCAGCTCAAGTGGGCGCTTAGTTCCCACTTGATCTAAGGATCAATTAGAGAGAGAGAGAGAGAGAGAGAGAGAGAGAGAGAGAGAGAGAGAGAGAGAGAGAGAGAGAGAGAGAGAGAGAGAGAGAGATGGTTAATAATTTGAAGGGCCATGAGGATTGGTCATGTCACCTTTCTTTATAAATGATGATAAATGATGAGTCGACACTCATCTCTCTCTCTCTCTCTCTCTCTCTCTCTCTCTCTCTCTCTCTCTACGTTGAAATTCAAATGATAGGCTCGGAGGAAGTTTGGATTCTTGGAAGACCAAAGCAATGCTAGAATTGTTTTTTTGAAAACATGGGAAACATCCATACCAAATTTTAGAGTTGAATTGAAGATATTTCAAAGGTTTTAAACTAAATTTCTCAAATTAACGGTGAACACTAGTCCTAGGTTTTTTTAAGTGCAAGATTAAAGGAAAAAATTGGCTTGCTTCTAAAAGTAAAAAAACACATATGAGAAGAAAAGGAAATGTGTATGATTGCAATCTTGAATACTAGCTAGGTGTCGAATCAAAATAGTTGGATAAAGAGTGCCAAAGGAATAATTTCTAACTGAATAGGAGAAGAGAGAGAGAGAGAGAGAGAGAGAGAGAGAGAGAGAGAGAGATTTTATTATCGTCCTCGGAGGTCAAATATGACCTATGGGACCAAAGTTACATGTGATGCAGTATGTGTATGGCTGATGAGTGATTCTCGATGCTTCAAAATTGTGGTGATAAGAGTCACAATGGAGAGACCACACTTTGGCTGGGAGAGGAAAGTGTGTAGGTCTAAGTTATGGCTGAAAATGTGAAAGAAGCAAGTTAGGATGTGACCAAAAGCTGATCACTCTAGTAGTGTGTGGTACTCAGACTCTCGAACTTGCAGTGAGCATAATATGCACAGTCAATTTGATTCTTCTCCATTGCCCAACGCCCTATCTTGCATCGAAGGAAATGGGAGCTAAGCCAAATGGCTGCTATAGTGTGTATCGTTGACAAGGGGATAGGCTCAAGCATGTAACTGTGAGTACGGTTTCCTCTTTCAGTGAAGAACATGGTTTTGTAGTTGGGGGCAATATGGGTGGTGTAATGTATGAAGCGTGACCGACCAGATTTCTCCCAAGCCGTAATACATTAGTGTTATAGAAAAGCTTCATTCACTTGGGAGTCAATTGAAGCATCATGTACCAAGTGTAATGCATCCCATCTCCCAAACCACTTCTTTATTTCTTGCATCCATCCCGTGCTCAAGATCTTGCTTTTATGCGTCTTTTGAACTTTTTTTCTTGCTTCCCATGCAATTGTAGGAAGTCGATGTGAGGGGTTTTGATGCATCTTTATCATGTACTTCACAACCCTTTCCATGCCCATAACCTCAATTGGAAGACATCCCGACTCAAGAAGTAGGAGCATATATGGTGTTTGTGTCTTCACTTGGAGAAAGTTTGTGAGAAAACGCTTTTGGACATTCTCAAACGCTTTCCAAGTAGACTTTGAGATGCTCCCGCCCCACACTTCAACTCCATAAAGGAGAACTAGTGTCACCAATGCATCAAAAAGATACTTCTTGAGAACCCAACACTTGATATTTACCGCATTACACATGTTCTCAAATGCTCTTTCCCGCTTCCAAACGACGCATAGCACATTCATGCCACTTGTGATTGGACGAAACCTCAAAGCCAAGGCACTTAAAGCTCTCAACAACTCCAAGTGTCTCACGTTGTACACAATGCATGGCTTCTCCTTATGGTTGGTTTTCACAAGCATAACATTTTTCTTGGATTCATTCACAATCAGCCCACTATGCAAGAAAAATTTCTCAAGGACAACCATAAGCTTTTGTGCATCTTCTAATGTGTGCTAGAAGCACTACATCATCCGCACACAACAAAAGCATGATTACCGCATTGCAAATCGTGACCTCTTCAATGCCTTCTTCTTGCATAAAGTCAAGTACCATTTGTTCGAATTGATCGATGCATAGACCAAAGGGAACTGGTGACAATGGACATCCTTGTTTGACCCCAATAGTGCTTACAACAATTCCTGAAATTTCTCTTCCCATGTGCAATTGACAAATCACCTTCTCATAGATTTGAGAAACCGCAAGTATAAACTCACTTGGCACTTGGAGTTCTTCCATCCTTCTCCACAAATTGTTACGTGGAATCATATCAAAGGCTTTTTTAAAGTCCACAAAACAACAATACAATTGATTGCCTTTGAACCGACTTTCCTCCATGAGAACACGAAGAGTGACAAGATGATCCATGGTGCTATGGCATCGATGAAAATCCACTTGTCCCTTTGCACGCTTGTTATTATCTTCAGCCTAATCACTCAATTTCATCTCCATTATGCACCCAAACAACTTTTCCATAAGAGACCCAATCATTATAGTTCGGTAGTTGTTTACATTCTTTACATCCCCTCCTTTATGCAAAGGCTTAACCCAATTAGTACTCCAATCATAAGGCATACCATGTTGAAGTGCAAGGTTGAACATATCACACATCCACTCATGGGTAAAATCTCCCGTCCATTTGATCATCTCCAGCTTGATACCTTGAAGATCTCCCGCTTTGCGAGTGGCCAACTTTTCAAGCCCACCGCATACATCCTAAATAGTAAAAAAAAGAAGGCATACATTGGAGTGAACCATAAAATGGCATTTTTTCAGCATTTGCTTGCTCATATAATTGCCTACAATGTGTGTACATATCCACAAGACTCAAGTTACCAAAATTCTCAACCCGCTTGCCTCTCAAGTTTCTCCAAAATCTTCCACATGCATGTAACTTTTCTTGGACTTGAAAAAGTTGTTGCTTTACTTCCCATCTTCTTCTCTTCTTTTGAATCAATGCCTTGGATGTATGCAAATGACTTTGATAGTTGTCTTTGTCCATAGTTGCATCAAGCTTTATCAAGGACTTTGGAGCATCTTGACATTATTTATCAAACCACCTTTTTCGTTATCAGGAGTTTTTTGGAGCAAGGGATTGCGCATATGTACATATACATGCATGGTGCATCAAATAAAGAATTGCCCATTTTTCAGAGCCAAATGGTTACATGGGGCCCACATGTGTACAGGTAGGACAGGGTGTACATAGTGTATCGATTTTCACTATTACCAGTACCACTGTGTTTTTTCTACAATAAGGAGGAGTTGGTAGCATGTAAAACTTCTAGAGGAAGCTATCCGCAGGCCGACGACATGAGGTAAGTAGGTGCGTCAGATGGTATCCAGTGGCGTCAGGAGGTCGAAAGGGGTCAATACTTGCACGCGGAGAAGTGTGGACACGACGTGGGTGTTTTCTTGTGATACTTATGTAGAAAGGTAATCATGAGGACCACTTTTTGGGGCCACTTCACGTGGTTGCGGGATGAATAATTTGGAAAAACTGAGTGCCAGGTGTGCGGATGATGCAAAAAGGTGACAACTATGCACTACGAGGTCAGTTTTTGGCTTGTTCGGGGTCCGTTTGAGGTCATCTAAAAGGCCACGGGTGCCCAAGTAATAAAGCTAAGTGTGGGAACTAAAAAAACTGGGAGAAGACCAGAAAAAAAGTGGAGAAGAGAGGAGGAACAACCGCAGGTGTGTTTTTGGGGTTTTTGGAGCCTGTTTTGGCCGTAAACTCCTCATCCGAGGTCGGATTTGAGCACTTTGACATTGCAGACTGGGGTTTTGGGCCGTTTTGGACGCGATGGCGCTTTCCATTTTGCCAAATTACTCACTATTTTTCTATTTTTTTGGTTGTGTAAGTTTCTCCTATGAGCGAAGCTTCTGCTCCAATTTGTGATTGTATCTGGTATCTTTTACCCATATTGTGTGAGCTATTTGCCCCATTGGTGTTGGCCCAAGCTCAATTGTATCTAAACATCAAAAATTCTCCTCTTCTGAGCTGAGTTTTTTGGGTGTGTGTGTGTGTCTGTGTGGAGTGGGCAAGTGGATAGTCTCTCTTCTCTCACTCCAGAGGTGTGTTCCCTGTCTCGGCCAGGTGTGTTGTGTAAGCCGAGTGGTGCCCCACAGTGTGTGTCAGGTCATTATAAAGGCATTGTGTTTGTTTCCATCCCGGTCACATTCTTTTGGCGCCCCCATGGAGGATCTTCTTCGAGTACCTTCTGCTTCGAGATTCGGGGCTACAGGTTACAGGTTACAAGTTACAGGGACAAGTACAGGTACAGGTGATTCATACAGGTACAGGTAGCTGGAGTACAGTGATATACTAGCAGTGATGTCACTTGCAGTTGTTGTGGGTATGCCTATTTGAGCGCATTGTCTGCTGGATTGTACGTTACTTGTGGAAACTTCCATTGTACGCATTTGTGGAGCCATACTTGATTGTATTTGGCAGTCCCAGCCATTTCTGAGACTTAGTTTGGAAGATAGTCATTTCTGAGACTTGACTATACGCGATTTGCATTAGCCTTCGTGTGAGGGTCGATAGTGTGAGGTTTTTATTGAGATGGGGGATTTTAAATGTGGAGATTCTTTCAGTGATATAGGTAGCTGGAGTACCCTTTTTGTGACCTCACCATAGGCTATGTACTAGTGAGTCCTACTTGATGCTGGGGTTCTATTGTTGACAGTTTATGCCTATATATACAGTCTATATTTTGGGTTCCTACTGCTCTATTTCTGGGGAAACTCTGCCAAAATTTTTCCAAGTTATGATGGCTTGGTTTTTGGTCTTTTGAGCCATTTATGCTATTATGCTGTTGAAATTTTGGCAAAATCAGAGGATAAGTCAGGCGTGCCTTCTTGGGAGCTGTATGGTTGGCTTTAATGGATGATCAAAATGGCCCTCAATTCAGTCCATTTCATTTAACTCAAAGAATCCAGATAAATTTTCATGTGTCCAGGAAGATTTTATTTCCAGCAACGCATAGTCTTTATGTTCGGGCCAAGAAGATTAAGAGAGATCCTGGAATGTCCTTTGCTTGTTGTAATTCCGATGATCAACTATGAAAACTCATTTGATGTGCATGTATTTGTCCTTATCTAAAGTTGAGCTCCATTGAAGCTTCTGGGAATTGAGTCAGTAAAAGTTTTGGGTTCTTGCACGTGTGTTCAAAGGGGTTCTTAAAGCATTGAAACTTGGGTAGCCATGGCTTTCTCTTATCCGGAGTTTCATGGAAGAAGTGATGAAGATGTGGAAGAATTTTTGGAAAAGATGGAGGTTGCCTGCATTAGTCCCCAGATTCATGACCCTGCGCAGATGTTACGCCTTCTCCAAATTTGTTTGAAGAGTGATGCACGAGTTTGGTCTAAAGCATTTGAAGAGGAGTTGCGTGTGGCTGATCCACCTGTAAGGTTGAGTTGGGACAATATACGACATGGGTTGGAAGTGGAGTTTGTGAAGATAGAAGATCCTGACAAAGTGTGGCAAGAAGTACAGGCTTTGGTGCAAAAGGAAGGTGAGCCAGTAGAAGCGTACATACGTAAGTTTTCATTGGCATGGGAGCGAATGTGCAAGGCATTAGCACCACAGGTACCCCCGCCTGACATGATGAAGAAGGACAGGTTCTTGGCTGGTCTTTGGGAGAATATACGTTGGAGAGTGGAGTTAAACAAGCCTAGGACATATGAAGATGCACTAGAGGTAGCAAGGAACAAAGAGTGGAAGCTGAGGAAAATGAGCCAGTTAGGGGTGGAG
The DNA here is from genome assembly GCF_014529385.1 of Adiantum capillus-veneris. Classification (NCBI taxonomy): domain Eukaryota; kingdom Viridiplantae; phylum Streptophyta; class Polypodiopsida; order Polypodiales; family Pteridaceae; genus Adiantum; species Adiantum capillus-veneris. The sequence continues at coordinate 36,748,980 of NC_140938.1, read as the reverse complement.
TCTTTGCCCATGAGGTCTGAATTTCAGCCTATGGACTCTTTACAAGGTCGCATGCCAGCGGTTCATCATGAACCAGTGGTTCCTGTTACTACTCAGGTTATGCCAGTAGTGGTCACTACATCGGTGAAAGATGATGGGCTAAGGCAAGACATGAGGCAAGTGGTCGATTTGATGAAGAGTCTCAGCCTAAACATACTAGGTCAAGTGGGAAATAATCGAGGTCGAGGGAGGTTTGCAAATCAGCCAAGAGGTGAAGAAAGGCCTAGGAATGGTGTTGGACAAAGCAATGGTAGGTTTTGGAGGCAGACGCCCACATGTTACAATTGTGGAGAGTTAAGTCACATCAGCCTGCAATGTGATAATCCACCAAAGATGGGGGGAGACATGTATCCATTGCCAAGACAGGTGCTAATGAGGCGGTCTGGGGCGGGCAATAAGAAGGGCGACCTCTAAACACCCCTCAACGCTCCCGTGCTGCTCAATTGGGGCTGGGGCAACCACAAGCACAACAAAACAACAAACCCACAGCCAAACCCAAACAAGATAGGGGCACCACCTAGTTATGGTATGCAAACTAGGACGCAAGAGAGATTTTGGTAAAACCAAGAAGATGCACCACACAACACACACAAGCAACCTCACACCAAGACACACACAAAATGGACCAGAGAGAGCTAGAGCAAAGGGAAGAGACAGAGAAAAGGATCTTGCGTAATACCTTATTTGTGACTTGCAAATGGAGATGGTTTGTTAGGTTGCTATCGTAGAACTTGTACAAAACTCACTCAGTGCTTAGTGATTGCTAAACATTGCCAAAACACACACACACACACACTGTCTTAGGGTGTGGGAGACCTCTCACCATGATACCCTCTTACAATGGACACAAAACTGTCAATGAAAAACACACTAAAACACTTTCTAAAATCAAGATCAACCGATAAAAACTCAAATACAAAAGTCACCTTGAATTCACCAAACCGTATTGCACAAATGGAAGGACGAAGATTTGAACGTCGAATCACGCCTTTGATGCACCAAACCTCAATTTATTGATGATGAAGGAGCATATACAATAGTTGTTTTGAGATTTGAGGAACTCACGCTCTCTCACTTGCAATGTGTAGCTTGAAGGCTTCTCTCACACCAAGAGTGAATCTCACAAGTGGTTGCTACACCTAAGTCTCTCCTCACACATAGAGTGTTGGGGTGCTATGTGAGATGTTGGAGGTTGTTTTACAAGAAGAAGAGGGGCCTATTTATAGGTTGGAGACCCCTCATTAAGATTATTAGAAATCCTAATTTACAAGCTAACAAATCAAGATTATGATTTTTTTGAATATCAAAACATTGCGGACTTTCTTTGTCTGCTTGAGTCATGGATGTGGGCTCAAAAGAGAGCATTATTGATGGTAGATAAGGTGAAAGTAAAGTTTTAAGTAAGGAGAGAGACAGAGAGAGAGAGAGAGAGAGAGAGAGAGAGTTACTTTGTACATGTCTTGAGGTGAGGTGTCTTTTATGGTTAGGTCAATGCTATTTTGTGTTAGTATGTTAGTGGTTAGTGTTAGTAATCACTAGAAAGTTAATGTTACATTTACAATGGGTAGAATGAGGTGGATGGTTGAAGTAAAATGGTTGAATGAAGTGAGAAAATCCTTGTGATGATGAAGCTTGAAGAAGTTTTGGACTTACTTGTGTAGGTTCTCAAAATGACTATCGATCTTCTTCTTCGTCTTCCCTTCTTTACGCCACCACCGCCAAGGTTGATTATCGTGATGAAAATGGTAATTCTGTTGATGAGATCTCTTGATTTGCAGAGGTTAAGCATGGTACACATGCTGAATTTATGTATATATATAAGGGGTTAGATGGAATTGTACTTTGGAAGTAATAGAGAGAGGCATAGAGATGGTGTATGTACATGGAGAGCTCATATGAGAGCTATGGGAGTAAGAGGGGAGGTTAATGGTGAAGAAGGTGAGAGAAACCATTGAAGGTGCAGGTTTGAGTGAGGGATTGAGAGGAATGTGTGTGTGTAGAAGTGTGGAAAGAGGTGAGAGAAGATTGTGGGCTACTTGTGAGAAAAGTGGGCAGACTGGGGTCCACTCAAAAAATCATAGCTCACCGCTGGTAGCTCCAAAAATCACGAAAACATTTGAGGTGATTATTCAGAGCGTGTGATACATTTTCTCTTTTGACCACCGCTCCAAATTCGGAGTGGAGATGGATATTAAAAATCCCACCAAAAGACCTGTTTTTTCTTCACAAAAAGTCTTCAGTGGCCCCGTCCTTTGTTGAATTTGTACAATGCATCCAAGAGTGAGCCCCTCCTTTGTCATATCATAATACAAAGCATCCAAGTTGCCCTTGACCCATGCATGGAGGAGTATTATTGGTGAATAAAGAAATATATACATGGTGGGACTAGTGTATGGACTATTCATGGACTTTAGCTCAATGAGCACATGGTGTTAGAATAATGAGTAAAAATAATAATAAAAATATGGAGGAATTATGGATATGGAAAGATATTGGAATCATATGATATGGTCCCTCTTTGTATTATTTTGGGTGAAAGAGGAAAAGGTATGCAAGTAAATAATATAATAAACGTAACTAATGAGTAGAAATCAATTTTTTTGTTTTCACGAGGGCGAGGATGAAAATGTGGGGGTGATTCGTATAAAAGAAAAATATGAGGCTAGATTATGTACACATTGGAAAAATATACTTATGGTGTAAGAGGATGAAAGAAGGCATACACAGGTTTAATAAAACACACACCTAAGTATAAATATTTAAATAAAATACCAGAATAATTATAAAAATCCCTATACTTAGGCCATATATATAATGCAATATTTACACACAAATGGGCCATAATATATTTTATTTTTTTGATTTTATTTCTTTTTTTGACTCAACTAGCCCAGTGACTAGCTAGCTAGCTGAGGATTTTAAGAAGATATGGGAAAAGCCCCCTAACTCACACACGCCTATTTACAGTGAAATGGTAGAAATAGCCACAATGTTTAGGTGATTTTGGTAGGGTGGGATAACTCACTATGGAAATTACGGAGAGCCGAAAAACGGCTATCATTAGCCCTCCCCCAGGATGATCGTATATTCATGTACCATCATAGAGCATCTTTTCCAAAGAGAGTGCTTCAGAGTCCTTGACGAGATCTTCATTGTTTGGCCGCTCAGAATGTTGGTTGGAGTTACACTCATGCTTCATGTAACAATACTTACATGAGACAGTGGCCTTTTGACAAATATTTGGTAGATCCTTTGGTAGAAGGCGACTCAAATAGGGCTTCAAGCAATACCCGTTTACCTTCCTGGAGTGCTCTTTACCATTCAAGTCCATAAGCTGATAGTAACTTGAATTGAAAGCCTTCTTGACTATGTATGTCCCTTGCCATCTAGTTTCAAACTTGGCATCAAAACGATTGTCAAGTCGATTGTCATACCTTAGCACAAGCTCTCCTTCCTTGATGCCTTTGTCCTTCAGTTTCTTGTCGAGCTTTTCTTTTGCTTGTGTAGCTTTCCTCTTGTAACACTCGTAAGCTGCTTCTCTTGTCCACTCAAGCTCCACTAACGTAAGAAGTTGATCCACCCATACCTCTTGATCATCTTGTGCACCTTTGCCATGTAGCCGCATTGTTGGAATGTTGAGCTCGATAGGTTGCAAAGCCTCTTGACCATAGACCAAGTGAAATGGTGTGAACTCCGTGGCTTCCCTATATGTGGTTCGATATGCCCACAAGGCACCATCCAAGAAGTCATCCTACAACTTTGTCTTGTTTTGCACCATCTTTCTAATGATTCCTGCAATGACACCATTAGCGTTCTCTGCCAAACCATTTAACTGTGGGTAGTATGGAGTGCTATGACGATGTAGAATGTGAAGCTCTTCACAAACTTCTATGAGTAAACCCTTCTTGAACCCCGGACCATTATCCAAAACAATCTCTAGAGGTGTGCCAAATCTACAACAAATATTAGTGTAGACAAACCTACTCACTGTTCTCTCATTCACTCTTGCCACACTTTGAGCTTCCACCCACCTAGTCATATAGTCTACAGCCACTAGAATGTAGAGTTTACCATTTTTTGTCCTAGGCAGAGGACCCATAGCATCAATGCCCCACTTTTCAAAGGGTCCATTTGCAAGCACTATTTGCCTCGAGCCATGCACCAACCTTCTATTTCCATTTATCTGACAATTGTGACAGCTTTTACACCAATGTTGAACATCCACATGCAAACTTGGCCAAACATACCCCGCAAGCGAAATCTTCTTCACAGTTAGTTCTTGGGCAAAATGACCACCACATGTTTCTTCATGCAAACCTTTTAGAATGGCTGGAATTTCCTCGATAGTTGGTACTCTTCTGCACACGTGATCCTTCCCTCTTTGATAGAGGGAACCTTCTAGGAAGAGATAGAAACTTGCCTTCTTCATGAGTCTCTTCTTCTGAGCTTTATTGAAGTCTTGTGGAAACTCGCCCTCCAAGATGTAGCCAATAATGGGAGCCGATGACTCCAACCCCTGGTATCTTGGTTGCTTGACAACTGCTGCCACCATGATGACCTGCACTTCTTTCTCAACACATGTAACTGCTTGTTGTGCAAGTAAATCGGCATCTTCATTTTGCTTCCTAGGAATATGATATAGTTGCACTTCTTCAAACTGATTAAACAACCTACGAATGACATGAAACTTTGTCTTGAGGCTTTCATTCTTGCATGCCCAAATGCCTAAAATCTGTTTAACAATGAGAAGTGCATCTCCCTTTACCATGAGACGTTGTATTCCTTGGCCAATGCACATCTTCAAACCATGAAGTAGTGTGTCATATTCTGCTTCATTGTTGCTAGTTGAACCTGGTAGATTGACCTTCTCTTTCATGACCACCTCTCCACTTGGGTTGAGCAATACTAGCCCTCCCCATGATTTTCCTGTGACTCGTCTAAAAGCTCCATCAAAGAACAAGGTAAAAGCATCACAAATACTTTTAGGTGGTGGCAATGGTAGGGTCTTTACTTCAGGCACCTTAATCTCCTTCTCATGTACCCTATAAGTAAGGATCCCTGCCAATTGTGCATGCACACTATCTTCTACCTTGAAAGAGTATTGAAACTCTTGCAATTCCATAATCCACTTTGAGATCCTAGTGCTAAGATTCATTTGAGATGACACCCAAGGAAACAAATTTTCTGCAGTGAGAATTACAAAAGGTTTTGGTAGCAAGTAGGATCTAAACTTTCTCACCGCAAACATGAGAGAAAGCATCATGAGTTCTGCTTCTATGTAGCCTCTCTCCAAAGTACTCATGACCCTACTAGCAAAGTAGATGGGTCGCATCCTGGTACTGTGGGGATCTTGTTGTAATAAAACTGCACCAATTGTTTCCTTCCCAACACTAGAGCTAACAAAGAATGTGTACTCCCAAAAAGGAGGCATGAGTGTTGGTAGCTCTGACAAAATGACTTTAATGTTACAAAAATATTCTTCAAGCTCATCAAAACAAACAAACTCGACTTGTTGTGTCAACTTTTGCAAAGGGTGAAGTAACTCCGAGGCTAAGTGAATGAAGAGTGACATATACTTCACCTTCTGAATGAAAGAGATGGCCTCCTTAAGACTTTTTGGTGATGGGAGCTCAATAAGAGCCTTTGCCTTTAAAGGATCCACCTCAATGCCTTTATAGGAAACCTTGTGACCGAGCAAGATCACTTCATCCTCACCTATGTGGCACTTGTCCGGGTTGAGTTGACCTCCCATGTCATAAAGCTTCTTCAATCCTTCTTCTACCCTTTGTAGATGCAATGATTTTGAGCTATAAATGCAGAAATCATCAATGAACACCCTAATTGACTTTCCAAAGAATGCTTGAAACACCATGTTCATGAAACGTTGGAAAGTTGCAGGAGCATTTGTCAGGCCAAATGGCATGACTCTAAAAGCATAACAACCCCAAGGAGTGATGAAGGTTGTTTTCAGTTGGTCCTCCAATGAAATCCCTATTTGAAAGTAACCTGAGTAGCCATCACACACAGTGTACTTCTCATGACCAGCTACCTCATTTAGTATCTCATCCTGAAATGGGAGGGGAAAGTGATCTCTTTTTGTTGCCTCATTGAGTGGACGGTAATCCACACACACCCTCCACTTCCCGTTTTTCTTGGGAGTGACAACAACGGGAGAGACCCACTCTGAATTCTCTACTGGATAAATGAAACCTGTTGCTAGAAACTTTCTTACCTCCTTGAGTAGAGCCTGCTCCTTGATGACTCCTAGCCTTCGTAGCTTTTGAGCTTTAATTTTGGCCTCTGGCTTTAGCTCAATCTTGTGTTGAACATCATCTAATCCATGCACGTCGGTGTAGTCTTTAGCAAAAAGCTTAGGAAATTTCCTTAACACACCTTTGAACTCCTCTCTTTCATCCTTTGTAAGTGTTGTAGACAACATACCTTCTAACATTCCTTCATCTTCCACATTTTGGTTCTCTTGGGAACCTACCTCCTCCAAACCTTGACAAGAGGTCTCTTGGTTGGTTGGCTTAAACCTTACCCCCATGACTTCGATGGGAGACTGCTCTTCAGTAATGCTGCCGCTACTTTCTTCTTCTGAAGTGTTATCAGTCCAATCTTCTTCCGTCTCACTTTGAGATGATTCTTCATGGAGCTCCTCTTGCCGTTGCTCCTTCATGTCAAAGACAACCTTCTTATGATTGTCGTTCCTGCAAATTAATTTTCCACTCTCCCAATCCTGCAAAGCTCGCATTTTCATTAGCCATGGTCTTCCTAGGATAAATGGATAACCACTTCCCTTGGTCGACGTGACATAAAAATCCACGGCCTTCTTAATGCCAAAGGCCTCTACAAAGACATTTTTACAAATTCCTACACACCTAGCCTTGCTATTGTTTGCCATCTTGACTTTGATTTCAGGTGTCTCATGGATGTGCATACCTAGTCTTTGCATGAGTCCCTCTGTCATGATGCAAATTTGTGCACCCCCATCCACTAGACCTTTCCTAACCAATCTCCCTTTTATGTAACAATCTAGCACATGTGTAATGTCCTCATTCATTTTAGCTTGTGCAATTTTTACAACAGGCACACTCTCTTTGACCTTTCTCCTAGTGCTAACTGCCCTTGTTAAATCCCTCCGAACTTGTGGACATAATGCAAGAAATTGAGGCCATGAGATATCAGGACCCTTACCTCTCATGTCTTCCAACAAGTTGTACGGAGCCATACCATGTCCAAGAGGAAAGTCTTGGAGGTTAAGACGACGCTGCGTCCTCTTGGTTTCCTTGGTCTCCTTTGCCTTCTTTTCTCATCCATGGTCACTTTGTGATGTAACCCCTTCTTTCTCCTTACCTTTCCCTCGGCCACACTTAATGCCATTTGCTTCCATGTCCACCTCATTGGAATTTGTCACCTCTACCACATGCACATTTGGATCTGGCAAAGGTGGAACTCCTTCCACTCCTCGTGGAGGTGGTCTTGCTCCATTTGGCCTTTGTAGAAGACGTGGTTATTGAATAGTTCCATCACCTACACTCATCACTGGGTAATTCAAGTTAGGTCTTCCTGGCTCCCCACGGGGCCAAGGACAATTATACATCCCATGTCCAGACTCTCCATAATTCCAACATTGCAAGACTCTCCTAGGTCGTGGTGGATCTCGCTCTTCTGACTTCTTTGCTTGCCCCTTAGGACCTACAACTTGTGCAAGGTGAATTGACAGGTTACTTAAGGATTTATTTAACTTTTCAATTACCTCTATTGTTACCTCCGGAATCTCTCTGGATGTTGATTCTTGTAATTTTCTCTTAGGTCTAGGACCCTCTATTGGAACCTCTCCTCTTAGGCACTTGAGTTTCCTATACTTCTCAACAGCTCTAGTTTCAGCTGCGTCAAAGGTAGCAGGTGCACCCGCCTCAAATTTAATCTTGAGCTAGTGTGGAAAAGAGACCGGCTATGAATCTCTCCTTCTTTAGGAACTAGGTACCATCACCAAGGTTAGCAACATTTCTCACCCATACAGCCCAAAGACGTAGAAACTCTTGTTTGTACAAGTAGTAGTCATCTAAGTCTTTTTGCTTATGAGAAACAATGTCTTGCCATAGTTTTTGAGTGTTTTGGGGATCAAAGAAGTATTTCTTGAAACGATTCAAAACTTCTATGTAATTCCCCTTAACTTCTTCAGGCAAAGAGTCAAACCAAGTGCTAGCATCTTTCCTAAGGACCACCTCAAACATTTCTACACGTTCTTGATCATTTACTATTCTCTTGATACGGCAAGACATCTTGAAATTTTCCAAAAATAATTCTGCATCCTCTCCAGGCTCTCAAAAGAAAAGAGGATATCCAGACATTTGGCGTTGGTTCTCCATTGAATTGATTTCAAAGTGACGCGTTTTTGTTTTTTCTTTCTTTAAAAGATTTACACAATAATATTCTCTAAATTGCAATCTATTCTACAACAAAATAAAAATATTCACATCAAATGACCTATGATAATCAATGAGAGGTAGGATGACAGGGTTTGGTGACGCGAGAATTTCTCCTACTCTTTGGGCACCAAACATGAACACCATACGTTGTTGAAAATGGATTTTTCTACTAATTGCAATGTTTACTCTAATGTGTGGAGTGAAATGGAAGGGGAAAACCTCTATTCCTGGGCCATTATCCATGGTCTATGCATGACCTAAGTCTTAAAACAAAAAAAAATATAGACGTCCAAACTAAGGTTGTACCTAATGAGAGGCAAAATAAAAGGATTCACTGAAGCGTTTATTTCAGCCAACCTACGAGGGCCCAAAATTCTACGAATTACTCGTTGAAATTGTAACTTAGTACTAACAATTATGTGTACCTTTTGCTTTGCAATAGGAATGAAAGGATCATACAAATTTTCGTGATTCATGCAAACTACTTGACTATGCTAAAGGTTGATCGTACACAAAAATACACAAGCCCTCCTCAGTGGGGGCACCAAAATTGAGGCGGTCCGGGGTGGGCAATAAGAAGGGCGACCTCTAAACACCCCTCAAGGATCCCGTGCTGCTCAATTAAGGCTGGGGCAACCACAAGCACAACAAAACAACAAACCCTGCGCCAAACCCAAACAAGATAGGGGAACCACCTAGTTATGGTATGCGAACTAGGACGCAAGAGAGATTTTGGTATGCACCACAAAACACACACAAGCAACCTCACACCAAGACACACACAAAATGGACCAGAGAGAGCTAGAGCAAAGGGAAGAGAGAGAGAAAAGGATCTTGCGTAATAGCTTATTTGTGACTTGCAAATGGAGATTGTTTGTTACGTTGCTATCGTAGAACTTGTACAAAACTCACTCAATGCTTAGTGATTGCTAAACATTGCCAAAACACACACACACACACACTGTCTTAGGGTGTGGGAGACCTCTCACCACGATACCCTCTTACAATGGACACAAAACTGGCAATGAAAAACACACTAAAACACTTTCTAAAATCAAGATCAACCGATAAAAACTCAAATACAAAAGTCACTTTGAATTCACCAAACCGTATTGCACAAATGGCAGGACGAAGATTTGAACGTCGAATCACGCCTTTGATGCACCAAACCTCAATTTATTGATGATGAAGGAGCATATACAATAGTGGTTTTGAGATTTGAGGAACTCACGCTCTCTCACTTGCAATGTGTAGCTTGAAGGCTTCTCTCACACCAAGAGTGAATCTCACAAGTGGTTGCTACACCTAAGTCTCTCCTCACGCATAGAGTGTTGTGGTGCTATGTGAGATGTTGGAGGTTGTTTTACAAGAAGGAGAGGGGCCTATTTATAGGTTGGAGACCCCTCATTAAGATTATTAGAAATCCTAATTTACAAGCTAACAAATCAGGATTATGATTTTTCTGAATATCAAAACATTGCGGACCTTCTTTGTCTGCTTGAGTCATGGATGTGGGCTCAAAAGAGAGCATTATTGATGGTAGATAAGGTGAAAGTAAAGTTTTAAGTAAGGAGAGAGAGAGAGAGAGAGAGAGAGAGAGAGAGAGAGAGAGAGAGAGAGAGAGAGTGAGAGTTACTTTGTACATGTCTTGAGGTGAGGTGTCTTTTATGGTTAGGTCAATGCTATTTTGTGTTAGTATGTTAGTGGTTAGTGTTAGTAATCACTAGAAAGTTAATGTTACATTTACAATGGGTAGAATGAGGTGGATGGTTGAAGTAAGATGGTTGAATGAAGTGAGAAAATCCTTGTGATGATGAAGTTTGAAGAAGTTTTGGACTTACTTGTGTAGGTTCTCAAAATGACTATCGATCTTCTTCTTCGTCTTCCCTTCTTTACGCCACCGCCGCCAAGGTTGATTATCGTGATGAAAATGGTAATTCCGTTGATGAGATCTCTTGATTTGCAGAGGTTAAGCATCGTACACATGCTCAATTTATGTATATATATAAGGGGTTAGATGGAATTGTACTTTGGAAGTAATAGAGAGAGGCATAGAGATGGTGTATGTACATGGAGAGCTCATATGAGAGCTATGGGAGTAAGAGGGGAGGTTAATGGTGAAGAAGGTGAGAGAAACCATTGAAGGTGCAGGTTTGAGGGAGGGATTGAGAGGAATGTGTGTGTGTAGAAGTGTGGAAAGAAGTGAGAGAAGACTGTGGGCTACTTGTGAGAAAAGTGGGCAGACTGGGGTCCACTCGAAAAATCATAGCTCACCGCTGGTAGCTCTAAAAATCATGAAAACATTTGAGGTGATTATTCAGAGTGTGGGATACATTTTCTTTTTTTACCACCGCTTTAAATTCGGAGTGGAGATGGATATTAAAAATCCCACCAAAAGACCTGTTTTTTCTTCACAAAAAGTCTTCAGTGGCCCCCTCCTTTGTTGAATTTGTACAATGCATCCAAGAGTGAGTCCCTCCTTTGTCATATCATAATACAAAGCGTCCAAGTTGCCCTTGACCCATGCATGGAGGAGTATTATTGGTGAATAAAGAAATATATACATTGTGGGACTAGTGTATGGACTATTCATGGACTTTAGCTCAATGAGCACATGGTGTTAGAATAATGAGTAAAAATAATAATAAAAATATGGAGGAATTATGGATATGGAAAGATATTGGAATCATATGATATGGTCCCTCTTTGTATTATTTTGGGTGAAAGAGGAAAAGGTATGCAAGTAAATAATATAATAAACGTAACTAATGAGTAGAAATCAATTTTTTTGTTTTCACGAGGGCAAGGATGAAAATGTGGGGGTGATTTGTATAAAAGAAAAATATGAGGCTAGATTATGTACACATTGGAAAAATATACTTATGGTGTAAGAGGATGAAAGAAGGCATACACAGGTTTAATAAAACACACGCCTAAGTATAAATATTTAAATAAAATACCAGAATAATTATAAAAATCCCTATACTTAGGCCATATATATAATGCAATATTTACACACAAATGGGCCATAATATATTTTATTTTTTTGATTTTATTTCTTTTTTTGACTCAACTAGCCCAGTGACTAGCTAGCTAGCTGAGGATTTTAAGAAGATATGGGAAAAGCCCCCTAACTCACACACGCCTATTTACAGTGAAATGGTAGAAATAGCCACAATGTTTAGGTGATTTTGGTAGGGTGGGATAACTCACTATGGCAATTACGGAGAGCCGAAAAACGGCTATCATTAGCCCTCCCCCAGGATGATCGTATATTCATGTACCATCATAGAGCATCTTTTCCAAAGAGAGTGAGTCTAGTGATGAAGACTCTTCCACGGTGACAGATGAGGACAGTGATAGCACTACCAGCAGTGATGAGAATGCTGATGTTGCATTTCTTTTGATGGACAGAGAAATCCAGGAGTTTGGTTTAGTTGCATTTGCGAATGAGGTTGAAGATGAAAGTGAAGGGCCTTATGAAGTGATTGAAGGGCTGATGCAAACCAAGGTTGAGTCATCAAAGAAGCAGGAATTGATGACACAAATGATTAGTGGAGACCTCTCAGCTATGGAGAAGGATATATATTTGCACATGCTGGCTAGTTTTCCTGATTTGTTCATTACTTCATATGAAGAGATCAGAGGGTTCAAGGGCGAAGAGATGCATATAGAGCTGAAAGAAGGCGCTAAGCTAGTGCAGCAAAGGCTAAGAAGGATGGGTCGAGAGCAAATGGAAGCCTTACGAGAAGAGGTGGACAAGTTGTTGAAGGCAGGGTTCATAGTCCCTGTGGAGACCACAGAATGGGTGAGTCTAGTTGTAATCAGTCCAAAGAAGGATGGGAAGTGGAGAATTTGTGTAGATTTTAAACCCTTAAATGCAGCCACTAAGAAGAACCCATATCCTCTTCCATTCATCGATCAGATCTTGGATTTAGTGGCAGGTTATGAGAGGTACAGTGTGTGTGATGGTTTTTCAGGCTATTTTCAATTGAAGATTGCTCTTAAAGACCGCACAAAGACCACTTTTATAATGCCATGGGGCTGCTATTGCTACATAGTATTTCCATTTGGGTTGTCAAATGGACTTTCCTTCTATCAAGAGAGAGAAAATTGGGTGCTGGAACCATTCATTGGTAGTTGTGTTAAAGCTTTTATGGATGACTTCTATGTTTAGAGCAGTAGGGCTGAACACCATGAGAAGCTGCAGATGGTATTGGCTCGATATGATGAATGTGGAGGACAACTAAATCCAAAGAAATGTCATCTAGCACAGCCAAGGGTGAAGTTATTGGGCCATATGGTGTCAGAAAATGGCATTGAGGCTGATCCAGATAAGGTTAAGTCTATTATTCTTCTTCCATCACCTACGAGTACGAAGCAATTGGAAACTTTTATACACAAAGTGAAGTACATGGCACGGTTTATTCCATTGTCTTCGCAGCTTCTTTGTCCATTACAGCAAGTGGCAAATCATGATCCATTTCAATGGGATGACAAGTGTGAAGAAGTGTTTCAAGAGGTGAAAGAGGTGTTAGGGGGGTTGTCAACCATGCAGGCTCCTGATTGGGAGCAAGTGTTTTATGTAAATCCATCAGTAGGGGACGATGCCATTGGAGCCATGCTATTGCAAAAGGGGAAGGGCATCCATTATATGAGGCCAGTGTATTGTGCAAGCCGTGTGAAGCTGGTAGCAGAGAGAAAATTCTCGGAAGTAGAGCTAGTGATGGCCAGTATAATATTTGCTTATCGACGATTTCGTCATTACTTGCTACCACGACCTTTTGTTTTCTTGACGAGTTATGCCTTTTTGCCACAGTTAATTAATGGCACTAACATGTCAAATGTGGTGAAGAAATGGGTAATTGAGCTGCAAGAGTTTGAGTTCTCTTTTCTAGTGGAAGATCGGTACAAGGGCTACCCTAGCTGATTTGTTGACCTACAAGGAGAATCCCCTTATTGTTAAGGAAGAGGTGGTGAGAAAGGTAGTTGAAGAAGTGCCACAGATCAGCAATGCACATGTGTTGTTCTTTGATGGTTCATACAGAAAGAGCCATGATGCAGCTTCAGGGGGTATAGCACTTTATGATCCAGAGGGGAAGCTAGTATGCAAGAGAGGGTTCAAATTGGATGCTCATAGTAACAATGAGGCCGAATATGCTACTCTGAAAGCCGGATTACACATTTGTTTGAAGCATGGGGTTCGAAGGTTGAGCATAAAAGGTGATGCCTTGTTAGTGGTGAAGCAAGTGCTGGGTGTGTGGAAGAGCAAGAACACCTCATCGAAGGAAATGTGCTTCAGAATTAAAGGCCTGTTAAAAAAGTTCAAAGCATGGAGAATCAGACACATTGAACGTGCTCTAAATGGAGAGGCACATGAAGCAGCTCAAGGCATGATTGGGGAGCTATTTGTGTTGAGGACCACTTTGCCTCTTTATCATGGACGGCAAAGTTTGGCTCAAGAAGAGGAGTTTTTGCTAACAGGAATCATTCCAAAGGAGATTCAGAAGTCTAAGAAGTATGGCTTTGTGCGTAGAGCATACAGATACAAATTGATTGGTGATGTCTTATACATGAAAGGGGTTGATCTCGTGTTGAGACGTGTACCTTGGCGGGAGGAGCTTTACAGAGTGTTGGAAGAGAATCATGAAGGCGCATGTGGTGGCCATTTTGCTCTAAAGATCACCTTGCATAAGATTTTGCAAGAGGGGTATGTATGGCCTAGTTTGCACAAGGATTTTCACCATTGGTGTAGGTCTTGCAATAGGTGTCAAGCATTTGGGAAGAGAGTGTTGAAGCCAGAGCTACGAAAAACCATTATGGCGTTTGATGTGTTTGAAAAGTAGGGGATTGATGCAATAGGCCCGTTACCTATCACAAGCAGGGGCAAAAGCTATATCTTGTCGGCAGTGGATTATCTCTCTAGATGGGCAGAGGCTATAGCAGTAAAACAGATCACTGCAAAGGATGTGGCAAAATTTGTGTATGATGAAATATGTTACAAGTTTGGGGTGCCATTAGAGCTACTTTCAGATAAGAGGCCAGGATTTAGAGCTAAACTGCTAGACTTCTTATGCACAAAGATGAAGATTAGGCACCAGCATACCACTCCTTATTACCCGCAGTGTAATGGCTTAAATGAAAGATTCAATGGTGAGTTGGTACAAATTCTTTCTAAAGTGACAGAGCACCAAGGAAAGAATTGGGATTTGGAATTGCCTAGTGCATTATGGGCTTACCGTACTTCGGTAAAGACAGGTACAGGGTTTACTCCATTTCATTTGGTGTATGGAAAGGAAGCACTATTGCCTGTGGAGGTACAGTTGCCTGCGGTCAAGATGTTAGAGAAGTTGCTTGGGCCACCTAGTGATGCATTCAAAGAGAGGCTCTTGCAGTTACAAGAGGTCCAATTGGATAGGATGAGCGCATTGGAGCTTTATGGGCAGATGCAGGATAAGGCTTTGGCAAAGATAAATGAAAAGGTCAAAAGTAAGGGTATCAAGAAACATGACTTGGTTTTGCGCTGCAACAGTAAGCTAGACAACACCTTCCAAAAGAAGTTTCAAATTAAGTGGGAAGGCCCTTTCAAGGTAGTGGAGTGTTTTCCAAATGGTACATATCAGTTAGCTAACCTGGATGGGATTCTACATAAGTCAAGGGTAAATGAATTGCGTCTTAAATTATATCATGCCAGGTTAATGATGGTGGAGCAAGATGAGCTGTCTGTGGAGCAAGCAATGTTGGTGAAGGATGAGGAGACCTGTGATGCGGCGAGTCTCATATCTCTCTTTGCTGCTGCTGATCATGAATGATCTAGCAGGCTAGGGGATGGGCAAATTATGTTAGGAGTTTTTTGAAGCAAGGGTTTGCGCATATGTACATATACATGCATGTTGCATCAAATAAAGAATTGCCCATTTTTCAGAGCCAGGTGGTTACGTGGGGCCCACATGTGTACAGGTAGGATAGGGTGTACATAGTGCATCGATTTTCACTATTACCAGTATCACTGTGTTTTTTCTACAATAAGGAGAAGTTGGTAGTGCGTAAAACTTCTCGAGGAAGCTATCCGTGGGCCGACGACATGAGGTAACCAGGTGCGTCAGATGGCATCGAGTGGCGTCAAGAGGTCGAAAGGGGTCAATACTTGCACGCGGAGAAGTATGGACACGACGTGGGTGTTTTCTTGCGATACTTATGCAGAAAGGTCATCATGATGACCAATTTTTGGGGCCACTTCACGTGGTTGCGGGATGCATTATTTGGAAAAACTGAGTGCCAGGTGTGCGGATGATGCAAAAAGGTGACAACTATGCACTGCGAGGTCAGTTTTTGGCATGTTCGGGGTCCGTTTGAGGTCATCTAAAAGGCCACGGGTGCCCAAATAATAAAGCTAAGTATGGGAACTGAAAAAACTGAGAGAAGACCAGAAAAAACGTGGAGAAGAGAGGAGGAAAAGCCGCAGGTGTGTTTTTGGAGCCTGTTTTGGCCGTAAACTGCTCATTCGAGGTCGGATCTGAGCACTTTGACATTGTAGACTGGGGTTTTGGGCCGTTTCGGACGCGATGGCGCTATCCATTTTTCCAAATTCCTCACTCTTTTTCTGCTGTTTTGGCTGTGTAAGTTTCTCCTATGACCGAAGCTTCTGCTCCAATTTGTGATTGTATCTAGTATCTTTTACCCATATTGTGTGAGCTATTTGCCCCATTGGTGTTGGCCCAAGCTCAATTGTATCTAAACATCATAAATTCTCCTCTTTTGAGCTGAGTTTTTTGGGTGTGTGTGTATGTGTGTGTGGAGTGGTCAAGTGGATAGTCTCTCTCTTCTCACTCTAGAGGTGTGCTCCCTGTCTCGGCCAGGTGTGTTGTGTAAGCCGAGTGGTGCCCCACAGTGTGTGTATGTATCATCCCAAGAGTGTGTGTCGGGTCATTATAGAGGCGTTGTGTGTGTTTCCATCCCGGTCAC
The DNA here is from genome assembly GCF_014529385.1 of Adiantum capillus-veneris. Taxonomy (NCBI): domain Eukaryota; kingdom Viridiplantae; phylum Streptophyta; class Polypodiopsida; order Polypodiales; family Pteridaceae; genus Adiantum; species Adiantum capillus-veneris. Next base: position 36,732,541 of record NC_140938.1, on the reverse strand, counting down.
AACGTGATCTATCTTAGTTGATACCATGGAGATGCTTTATAGCAAAGCATTCTTCGGCACAAGAACAAATAACTTTCTTGAAAGATTCCCATTTAGTTTCCAATGGTGCATCATATTAAATCTTCTTCATCCATAAATTTTGCTCAACCATTTCAATGTACATTGGTGCCCGTTTGAAATCCATACATAGTGATAATTTCTCTTTCCTTTGGCTGAGATTATCATGCTTAGTTGCTTCTCCACATGAAAGGTCAATACATAAGGTGCGATGGTCAGATTCCGGGGTCCATTGGCCAAACATAAAACTCTTTATGCGATACATGATGGCTTCGAAGAGTAGCATATAGTCAATCACACTATGCCCATTATATCTCCTACATGTAAATCCATTGGTCCCACTCCACAAAGATACACCATTGGAAATGAGCATACCCGTACTATTACACATGCGTAAAAGTAACTTTCCATAGTGATCCGGCTCTTTCTCATCCATTGAAGAACAATCATACAAGTGAGCTTCCTCCAACTCCCTTGAATTGTATGGCGTATAAAATTGTTGAGTATCATGTTGCAATGTTTTTGTGGGTGCATTCATATCCCCAAATACAATAACATCACCTTCACTTTTAAAATAAGCAATGTCCTCTTCTAAATAAAAAAATGGCTGATTCTATCAATGCAAGCATAAAAGGGAGAATCATGATGAGGAATGTAGCAACCGGCTACAAAAGTGGGTGCTCTTTTTGGTGTCACAATTTTCAGCCATACGTAACGTTTGTACTTGTCATCTTTCACAATTGATACAAAATCTTCCAATCCTTTCTTCACCATACATGCTACCCCTCCTTGTCCTCTTCGTTTCTTAAGATTCTTTGACCACATCAATGAATGTACATTGTAATTCGCCAAGCCGTTAATCCTTTGTGTATCATGCTCCCAAGTTTCAACAAGAAGTACAACATTGGCTTTGCTTGTTAGTTCATCAATGCCAACCCCCGCATTCCATGGGTCTCTAGCTTCTCTTCGAGAATTTCACGAATAACAATGTTCTTGGAACATCGCTCGCGTTCCTTCAACTCCTCCACATCAACATTCTCAACATTATTTGTTTGAGCCATATCTTGCATGAGTGAGGAATTAGCAACCACCTTGCCACCACATACATTAGCCCAAGACTTGTTTGTGCATACATTTTTCATGTCTCATACATCCCGGATCATGGTGTCAAATTTATCCTCTTTCAATACATGGTCATGCTCTACTTTGCTCATCCTCTCCTTCAAAGCATTCAAGTCCACAAGAGAGCCTTTACATTCCTTGATTTCCTCTTCAAGTTGCTGATGGGGGCTTTCACAAGCCAAGCTCCCATACCCCTCTTCTCTCGTCCCCACCCCATGAAAACCCCCTCTTAGGGAGGGAGTGATAAAAGACATTGGAAAAAGTAAGAAAAAAATAAATTATGATTATGTAAATGTATGAGAAAGGTAAAATAGGCCACCTGATGCCTGCGGGGCAGCCCATCCCCACCTTGCCTCCTTTTTCTAAACTGTTGCCCCGCCGTGTGTCCCTTTTCCTCTCCTCCACTCAAAAGGTCAACCCCCTCTCTCTTCCCCTTGTCCTTTCTCCTTTCTCTCTCCTCTCAAGCTACCCCACCTCTCACCAATAATGCATTATAACTCACCAATAATGCACCCTAACTCACATGCAACTTACCCTATCTTCCAAAATAGTATACCCCACCCCCTCTTTCTCTCTCCTATCATATCCCATGACCCAAATATCCCCCTCTCTCTCTAAAGGGTGCCATGTCTCTTGTCTTGTAGCTAAATAACCTCCCCCACACTCACACACACTCAGTTTCACTGAAAAAGGTGCCCACATACCCATCCCCACCCGGTGGATACCTGATTTTTCTTGTGTTCACACACATCTGCACACAGATTCACCTCTGAACACACTCCCCTCTCTCCCCTATTGTAATTACTTTATTCTCCATGTCACCTCTCACTTTTTTTCATCAACCCACCTCTCTCTCTTAGTCTCTCTCTCATGAGACTGCTAATCTGGCACATATACACACAGCCAGACAAGTGGGGCCCACAGTCACATGGCCTATGTAGATAATGATTTCTTCATTTCTAAATTCTAGAATTTCTCCCCCCTCCTCCCCTATATAAAGAGGGATCACCATCACACTAAGGACACACACCATCACCAAAGAGTACACTATGCACTGTGTGTGCCTAGTGCACACACACACACCCACACCATCACCATCACCGCAATCACCATGCTCGTCGTCTTGAGCATGACCTCTACACCCTTGGGCTATGGAAGATGAAGGGAAACTAAATGAAGTATGATGGCCATAACCCTCGTGCGAGTCTTCGCCATCAACTCCCACCTATCTGCCATGTGCTCTACCACGCTCTCCCTTCTCATTCCCCTACCCTATGCTCCCCATTTCATCGCCTTATTCTCTAAATAAAGATTGAGGTTTTGTGAGTATGTTTTCTTGCAATGTTTTGCCCTTGTGAGGTGTGCGGAATCGCCACCTAGTCTTGTGTTTGGAATGAGCTTGTGTATGTGTGAAGGGTGTGCGGATTCGCCATCCTTTTGTGGTGCCTAAGTACTAAGCTGCTATACCCCCTCCCTCACTCTCTCTCTCACACTTGATCTCATTCCCTTTCCTCTTCATCATTACTCCCAAGCATCCATCTCTCTTGGATGAAAACTTTGTTATGGTGGTGTGTTGTTTGCGTCCTAGCCGCTGAAGCTAGGTGGTGCCCCGTGTTTGCTTTACCATGACAGGCTCGAGGTGCGCCATTCCGTCGCCGGTGTTTTAGAGGCTATCGGGGTTCGGGGTTCGCTTTGCTCCCGTCATTTGGTGCCCCCACTAAGGATCTTTTCATGAAACCCTTCAGTTTACAAGACTGAAACCCTTAAACTATTGTGAATGGATGAATGGCTAGCAGGATTTGCTAATTGGACGACAGAAGAAGAAGAGCTCCAAGCACAACTAGACGAACTCCGCATCTCCATCGAAGCTCGAGTGCCAGGCGTAACGGTAATCGATTTGCACTGGGAGAGTCAACCAACACGCCAAACCCAGTGGATATACATAGGCCAAGTGCCAAGAAGAAGAAGGAGAAGGTCGAAACCATGTCCGCAACCTACAACCAACCCACAACAACAAAATGGAAGGATCTCTACACAATAGAGAATCAACACTATTCTACTTTGAGAATCGGGTAACTCAAGTCACCGAGGTAATTATCACAGTCAGTTTTCAAGTCGCACCTGATGTTGCAGCACAGATAATGGAAGAATTGGCTCACACTCTCACTAGAGAAACTAGGGATCTACTGAGTTTGTTTCAGGAAAGAACACCACCCTCTCCCACAAGCTTGGACAGTGACTAAGCACCTCTAAGCTTCACATGAATCAGTACAACCTACCTCAAGACAGATCACACATACCAACACGTGTACGCTCAATCAAGGTAATACTGGATTTGAAGGCTCACTACCAGCACGTCATTGACACCATGCCGGGTGGGGAGCGGTTTTTGGAGGTTCTGGCATCAGATCAACCATTTGTCTCACCTTTGGTACAAGGCAATGTACCGTTTGAAGTTTTAATCTATGTCCTAGTATAAGAGGGTATACACGCCTCCTTGTAAAGAAGAAAATAAACTTTTGCAAGTTAAGCAGTGTGTCTTTCTAGCTCTCTCTCAGTAATCATGGCAAGTGTAGCATTTCCAACATTTAAAGGAAAGAAGGGGGAGGATTTGGTAACAGACTTCCTAGATGACTTTGAAGTAGCATGTGTAGTGAGCAACAAAGATACGGATGAATCCCGGGTTAGAATCTTTAAGCATCTCATGAAGCTAGAAGCTAGATCATGGTACAATGCACTTCCACAAGCAACCAAGGATGACTGGGAACCCTTAAAAACCGCTTTTAAGAGGCGCTTTGGGGGAGGTACCACTTCAGAAAAGTTGTGGGACAAGTTGAGAGACTTGAAGCAGGAGGGTCTTTTAGAATATGCCACCTATGAGTCCAAATTTGTGGATTTGTGGGAACGGTGGGTTGAGTCACTGGCAAGGGGGGAAGCTGCACCCGATTTCCTAAAAAAAGATCGGTTCACGCATGGCTTATGGCTGCTTCTCAAGGAGAAGGTGAAAGGTAGATTCCCGGCTACGTACGAGTTAGCCATTGAGATTGCTCTCCTTAAGGACAAGAAGCTGCGAATGAAAGCCAAAGAAACCAAGTCAACAGAAACAACAACATCACATCGACCAGCAACTACGACAACCACCATTCCACCACCACCACCGGCTCTTGGGGTAAGAGATGACCAACAAGATATGTTGGCCCATATTACTGACCAACTGCAGAATTTGTTTGTCCACTTAATACAACAAGGGAGGAGTCAAGAAAGAGATCAAGACCCTGGAAGAGCACGACGACAAAACAGGGAGTATCATTGCTACAACTGCGGAGAAGACGGTCACGGTATGTACTATTGTCCCAAACCACGACAAAACTATAATAGAGGAGGTAGGAGGAACCAATTGTCACCCCCTAGAGAAAGAACACCCCCACCCCGAGCACCACCCCCACCAAAACAAATTCTATGTCCACCCCAGACACCACTACAAGCATCCATCCCACCTCTTCCACCAGTCCCACCACCTGATCACCCTGTAAACATCATAAGGCTAGAAGAGAAAGGAAAAGCCATAGTAGTGGATCCACCCAGAGCAAAGGAGAGGGACAAGGGTAAGGAGAAGGTAACCTTTTTAGAACCACTTGAAGCCATGACTATGAAAAGAGCTAGGAGGGAGAAGGCTACACAATCAAATGATGAGAGAAGCATGAGAGGAGAAACTAGCAAGAGGCCATCCAGGCCACGACGGAAATTGGGCATCACCGACTTCCAGCTAGGGGAAAGTTCAAAGCCCTATGATCTAACATTGGATGTGGCAGAGCAAGGACCGAAGATTACATGGCCACAGTTGCTACATCTTGTACCTAAAGTAAGGCGACAATGGTCTAAAATGGTAAGTACAAGACGCTCCAAAACAAAGTTAGCCGGAGCAATTTCGGGATGCAACATGGATGACATCCTTCCAATTGTCAACGTAAACATAAAAGGAAAGAGGGTTGGAAACACCTACATTGATGGAGGTGCACAAATCTGTGTAATGAGCGAAGCTATGATGCTTCGATTAGGGCTCGAGGTTGACAGGCCTTCTCCATGCAAGGCAAAGATGGCAAGCAACGCAAAAGTAAAGTGTGTGGGTGTGTTAAGTGCCGTGAAAATCAAAGATTTCAACACTGAGGTAGAGGTAGATTTTTTTGTAATGCCTACTAAGGGGGAGGGCTATCCACTAATTTTGGGAAGGCCATGGTTGATGGACATGAAGGCAAAACAGGACTGGGGTACTAGCCTTTTACGCATGACCGGTAAGAAAGGGGAGACAATCTACTACGACATGAGGATTGGCAAGCAGAAGCAAATGAATCTGGAAACATCGGTAGATGAAACCACTAGCGAATCTTCCAGTTCTGAGGAGGAGACCACATCCACCGACGAAAGTGACAGTTCCATTGATGTGATGGGTATCATTATGAAGGATTCACAAAGGGTAAGCACAATTGGTGATCCATCACCAAAAAGGAAACCCAATGAAGAGGAGAGAAAATCACTTGGCCTAGGAGGAAGTAGGTTGAAGGGTATGTTGTCTACGGAATTAACACTTGAGGAGAAAGATAGTTTTTTGCAAATGTTGATGGGATTTCCTAACCTGTTCATTGACAACTATGAAAGAATCACACGCATTACAGTGGTGGAACATCATATTAAGCTGAAGGAAGGGGTAAAACTAGTTGTGCAAAAGCTACGACGACTGGGGGGTCATACTAGAAAAGGCACTCTTGGCCGAGGTAAGGAAACTACTGGAGGCAGGATTCATCTATCCTGTAGAAAACTCAAAATGGGTGTCACCCGTAGTGGTGATGCCTAAAAAGAATGGTAAGTGGAGGGTCTGTGTTGACTACAAACCACTAAATGCAGCTACAAAGAGAGACCACTTTCCTCTCCCTTTCTTGGATGAAATTCTGAATGAAGTAGCGGGTTTTGAATGCTATACCATCTGTGATGGTTATTCTGGATACTTTCAAATACGCATAGCCTTGGAAGATCAGCTAAAAACCACTTTTATCACGCCATGGGGTTGTTTTGCATACAGGGTTATGCCATTTGGTCTCACAAATGCACCTGCCACATTCCAAAGATATGTCACATATGTTTTTCAACCATTCTTTGGAACATCCATAAGAGTGTTCATTGATGATTTTTGTATATATAGCTCCCGTATTTCACATTTAGAAAAGGTAACAGAAGGTTTGGCCAGGTTGCAGAGCCTAGGTGGGCAATTAAATGTGGATAAATGCCACATTGGGGAGAGTAAATTCATTCTACTAGGCCATGAAATTTCAGCAAAAGGTATCAACGCCGACACAAGTAAGGTGTCCGCACTCATAGCCCTACCTTCACCAACGACCGCACGTCAACTAGTCTCTTTTCTACAGAAGGTGAGGTACTTAAGTAGATTCATACATCTACTATCACAACTTGTTCTACCACTGCAACAACTCACTCAAAGATCAACTTTCACTTGGGACGAGGAAAGCGAACATCACTACAACAAGGTAAAGGAGGTCTTAGCCACTCTGCCAACTATCTCACCACCTAAGTGGGATGAAAAATTCTATGTCACCTCAAGTGTTGGTGATGACTCATTGGGGGCTGTGCTACTCCAAAAGGATACGATGACATCTTTCATGAGGCCAATCTACTTCTCTAGTCGAATGATGACAGCAGGAGAGAAAGGTTTCACCCATGTGGAACACTTAGTCCTAGCTCTTAGATTTGCAACTACAAAGTTTAGGTCATATTTGCTGCCTAAGCAATTTGTGATTCTAACCACGGATGAAATATTTCCCTACGTTGTACAACACATGGATGTGTCTGCTAGAATTACTAAATGGCTAATTCGTCTGCAAGAGTTTGACTACACGGTACAAGTAGAAAGCACGACAAGGGCAAGTTTGGGGGGACTCATGACCTACCAAGTCTTTGAAAGGAAGGAGACGCAATCTAAGGAAGGAGAAGTCCGATTACCTCCAGTACCACCGATGGTAGAAGGAGCATACTCTCTCTACTTTGATGGAGCCTACAAGCGAGCGTCCGACAAAGCAGCTGCAGGCATAGTGGTCTTTGATGACAAAGGGACAAAGGTATTTTCGTTGGGCCAATTGTTAGATTCACATTCTAACAATGAATCTGAGTATGCAGCACTAACCAAGGGTCTACAATGGTGCGTCTCGCAAGGTGTACAATGGCTTAATGCATTTGGGGATGCTCTACTTCTGGTAAGGCAAGTAAATGGAGCATGGACATGCAAGAATCCTAGTTTAAGGACTCACTTAAGTGGTGTAAAAACCTTGTTGGGTAAGTTTGAAGAAGTTCAAATACACCATATCCCAAGGGCTCAAAACCAAGAAGCAGATGCCCTAGCAAGTGAAAGACTACAGGAAGTGGTGGTTGGAGCAATAAAACTAAAGCTCCCTCTATTTCAAGGAAGTGATGCCTTGCCTGACATCATGCATTTTTTGGAAACAGGGGAATGCCCATCAGATTTAACAAAGGGACAGAAGCAATGGCTGACGCGGAAGGCCACAAGGTATCGACTCATCAATGAAGGTTTGTACTGTAAGGGTAAGGACCAAATACTCAGGAAGGTCCCTCTTTCTCAGGAAATCACGGGAGTAATTGCTAGCTGTCACGACGGGGTTTGTGGTGGTCCATTTGCCCTAGACATAACAAGTAGGAAAATCTTGCAGGCAGGCTTCATATGGCCTAGCCTCAACCGTGATGTACACCACTGGTGCAAAACATGTAAGTTGTGTCAAAAGGCCGGCACTAGGTCACTTATGCTTGAACCACAGACACCTATTCTCTCATATGGACCATTTGAAAAATGGGGTATCGATGCCATTGGGCCATTACCTAGGGCCAACTCAGGAAAATTCTACATTATCATGGGGGTCGACTACATGACTAGATGGGTAGAGGTTAGAGCCACCACTAGAATCACAGCGGTAGAGGTAGCTAAATTTATCTACGAGCACATATGCTGTAGGTTTGGCACACCTTTAGAGATCATCTCTGATAGAGGGCCAGGTTTCAGAGCAGACTTGGTAGTAGAATTAATGCAGAAACTGGGCATTACAAGGAGGCACTCTTCACCATATTACCCTCAATGTAATGGCCTAGTTGAAAAGGTAAATGGAATGGTTTCTAAAATTATTACCAAGCAGGTAAACAATCATCCTGGAGACTGGGATAAGTATCTACTACCAGCTTTATGGGCCTATAGAACTTCATTTCGTACATCCTTGGGATTCACACCGTATCACCTAGTATTTGGTAAGGAATCAATCTTGCCCATTGAAGTGCAACTACAAAGTCTCAGAGTAATGGCAAGCCAGCTTCAACAGCCCAACATGCATTTGAGAGATCACATCATCAACTTGGAAAGACTGCAGCTGGACAGAGAAGAAGCAATAAATTATTATGCAGCACAAGCAGAGCATAGACGGCTTAGCTTTAACGAGCATCTCCGGAAAAAAGAATTGAAGAAAGGAATGTTGGTGCTCCGCTACGACAATCGCTTCGACACGCGCAAGGATAAGAAACTCCTACTCCGATGGGAAGGTCCTTTCATCGTCAGGAAAAAGTATGCCAATGGAAGCTACCACCTTATGGAGGCTGATGGAAAACTTCATAAAACCAGGGTAAATGGTTGGCGACTTAAACCTTATTTTCTTCGGTTTGACCAGGCTCCACCTATTGACATTGCAGATGAGGACACACCATCAGCCGCCACCTCCGACGATAATGATCAAACAGATGAGCTAGAGACATGAATGCCTCTAGCCAAAAGGGGAGGGCTAATGATGGGGGCTTTTCACAAGCCAAGCTCCCATACCCCTCTTCTCTCATCCCCACCCCATGAAAACCCCCTCTTAGGGAGGGAGTGATAAAAGACATTGGAAAAATTAAGAAAAAAATAAAGTATGATTATGTAAATGTATGAGAAAGGTAAAATAGGCCACCTCATGCCTGCGGGGCAACCCATCCCCACCTTGCCTCCTTTTTCTAAAATGTTGCCCCGCCGTGTGTCCCTTTTCCTCTCCTCCACTCAAAAGGTCAACCCCCTCTCTCTTCCCCTTGTCCTTTCTCCTTTCTCTCTCCCCTCAAGCTACCCCACCTCTCACCAATAATGCATTATAACTCACCAATAATGCACCCTAACTCACATGCAACATACCCTATCTTCCAAAATAGTATACCCCACCCCCTCTTTCTCTCTCCTATCATATCCCATGACCCAAATACCCCCCTCTCTCTCTAAAGGGCGCCATGTCTCTTGTCTTGTAGCTAAATAACCTCCCCCACACTCACACACACTCAATTTCACTGAAAAAGGTGCCCACAGACCCATCCCCACCCGGTGGTTACCTGATTTTTCTTGTGTTCACACACATCTGCACACAGATTCACCTCTGAACACACTCCCCTCTCTCCCCTATTGTAATTACTTTATTCTCCATGTCACCTCTCACTTTTTTTCATCAACCCACCTCTCTCTCTTAGTCTCTCTCTCATGAGACTGCTGTTCTGGCACATATACACACAGCCAGACAAGTGGGGCCCACAGTCACATGGCCTATGTAGATAATGATTTCTTCATTTCTAAATTCTAGAATTTCTCCCCCCACCTCCTCTATATAAAGAGGGGTCACCATCACAGTAAGGACACACACCATCACCAAAGAGTACACTATGCACTGTGTGTGCCTAGTGCACACACACACACCCACACCATCACCATCACCGCAATCACCATGCTCGTCTTGAGCATGACCTCTACATCCTTGGGCTATGGAAGATGAAGGGAAACTAAATGAAGGATGATGGCCATAACCCTCGTGCGAGTCTTCGCCATCAACTCCCACCTATCCGCCATGTTCTCTACCACGCTCTCCCTTCTCATTCCCCTACCCTATGCTCCCCATTTCATCGCCTTATTCTCTAAATAAATCTTGAGGTTTTGTGAGTATGTTTTCTTGCAATGTTTTGCCCATGTGAGGTGTGCGGAATCGCCACCTAGTCTTGTGTTTGGAGTGAGCTTGTGTATGTGTGAAGGGTGTGCGGATTCGCCATCCTTTTGTGGTGCCTAAGTACTAAGCCGCTATACCCCCTCCCTCACTCTCTCTCTCTCTCTCTCTCTCTCTCACACACACACACACACACACACACACACACACACTTGATCTCATTCCCTTTCCTCTTCATCATTACTCCCAAGCATCCATCTCTCTTGGATGAAAACTTTGTTATGGTGGTGTGTTGTTGGCATCCTAGCCGCTGAAGCTAGGTGGTGCCCCCTGTTTGCTTTACCATGACAGGCTCGAGGCGCGCCATTCGATCCCCGGTGTTTTAGAGGCTGTCGGGGTTCGGGGTTCTCTTTGCTCCCGTCATTGCATCCAATGTGTTGTTTGCATCTCAAATGTCCTCTTGAGATTCTCATTCTCAACCACAAGTACCCTTAATGTGCCATTCTTCATTGCAAGTGCTCGTAAGTCTTCGCCTTGTTTGTTTATGGTCTCTTGCAATGATACCAAGTATTCCATGATCATGGTTTCCGATGTCGTTGGTTGTGGTTGTCTTGCTATCTCCACACTTAGGAGATCTTGGATCATTTTCCACAATTTTTGTGGGCCTTGTTGAAGAAGAAGAACCCTTGCGAGTGCCGGAAGACATTGTATGTAAAATAAGAGATGAGAGTCAATTTTCTTAAACCTGTTCACTTCAAAAATGTTGTTACAAAAATTCCTTCCATAACTCTGACAATTTATGTCTTTACATCAATGCATAGAGGGCTTCGTGCTCTTCGATTGAGGCTATACATCACCCAAATCGGAGTTTGGATGAAGAAGTTATGATCAAAAGAATGAGAGAGAGAGAGAGAGAGCATTAATACTATAGGAACGATCTCAGGGATCCTTCAAAATTCATCCAAAAAACCTTTCAAGTGATAAGAACAAATTCCAATGGTCTCTTCTTATTCACCCATTTGTGAATCATTTTCTTTGCCACAATTGCACCCTTTTTTAATGCAGTCCAATACCACTAGCAACGCATCGCTCACACTCCCAAAGTGCCCCATAGCCTTGGAGTTTGTGCCCTCTTGCTATGCATTTTTTTTCACATCACTCTACTAAATTGTTAGCATTGCAGATCCATGTTTTTGCAACCAGCATTCAACCCTTTAATGTTGTCATAAAATCTAATATCTAAACTAGCCCAAGTGATTTTCTCATATTAAACTGATCATTTAATGTGGGAGAGCAAACAAGGGTTAGAATATGAGAATGTGCTTTTAGATCTATCTTAACACGGGGCCAATGGTAAAGGGGTCCAAATGAGATATAGTATGTCAAAGAGCAAGGCTAGATAAGGGAGCTTAAAGACCTTAGGGTTAGCTTCATTAAATACCTCCAAAGGTTAGTGTTAAAAAATCCTTTGACCTTAGGTAAGCTAGGGAGCTTGAGGTGGGAACCCGGCCCAAGCTTGGGGTGCTTGTCGTGCTTGATGACTAATGTGCTTGAGGTGCTTGTCATGCTTGATGGCTAAGGTGCTTGAGGTGCTTGTCATGCTTGATGACTAAGATGCTTGAGGTGCTTGTCGTGCTTGCCAACTAGGGAGACTAAGGTGCTTGTGGAACACTACCAAGGCTTGAGGTGCTTTGTTTGCTGACTAAGGTTCTTGGGGGTAAGGTGTCCAAAAAGTCAAATCCCATCCCTACAAGAGAGGGGGCAAGTCCTAAAGCTAGGGGGATGAGAGAGAACACAAAAACCCTCACACAAGGAAAGCTTGGTACAAAGAAAGCAAAAGGGACACTTGTCAAGCTTCTCCTCATATTGCCCTCATGGTGTGTCTAAAGCCTATTGGTTGACCTCCCAAGCGGTCCAATGATAATTTAGTTAATTTAATTAATTGTTTTTTCATTTATCATGTCCTCTCTCTCAAAGGGGAAAGGGGGAAACTTGTCCCAAGCCTAGAATGCTTGCTTGATATGCCTCTTGCTTGTGATTGGCTATGATTAGAGGGGTCCAATGAGCTTCAAGCATGAGCTACAAGGGGGGGTCGACCAAAGCAAGCTAGGGGGTTTCTTGAAGGGTATACTCTCCCACGCACACTCTCATTGTGTGAAGTGCAAAGTGCAAGAGCTCCATCTTCTTCTCCAAGCTGGTAGAGAAGTTGAAAACCTTCACCAACACTCTTGGCTATGGAATGAAACTTCAACCAAGATCTCTACTTCAATGCTTAAGCTTGCCAATTTCTCCATCTTCATTACTACGCTATTATGTATGCTAGCAAGCAGAGTGATGATAAGTGAGGAACTAATTCTTTCTCCTATGAAATGTTTCTTCTTCCTCTTCCCTACCCTCATTCCCCGCTAGCTCTCTCCACCTTCGAAGGTGTTTGAGGCCTTGGGACTGAGGCTTGGGATAGTTAATGCTTTCCACTTTGTTTATGTTATGCTCGTGATGCATGAAGCTTTCCATCTTCATTTCATCACTTAGGTCACAAGGAAAACAAAGATTGTATTGTACCAAGTCTCTCTTGATGGGACAAACTATAATACAAATGCCTATTAGAGGGGGGAACGGCTCCACATAAATCCGGTCCTCAATTGTTGTCTTTCTCTCTAAACTCTCTCTCTCTCTCTCTTGAAAAAGTATTGGTCATGCTAAGTTAACTAAATGATATGTTTATGTTGCTACCATCAATTAATTTCATCCTCTATGCTCGCAAAGTAATTCCATAAAAGTGCTATCTCTAATTTTTGCTACTCTCAAAGTTTATAGGCCATTTCCATTACATTGGTATCAGAGCATTTGGTTTCTCTTTTCTTGCTTAAGAAGAGAGGTCCTTAAGTAGCCTATAGATGGTTGATTCTGTTAATTATATTAGGGTAAGTGGGACTAGGATCTATTATCGGTTTTGTTGAGCCCACTATGTGGGATATGGTGCACACCTTGGGAGATTTGGACTTAATAATGGGGTCTTTTTAGACTTGCCTACGGCTTTACCATTATTGAGCCATAAGAAGTCCAAACGGAGCTAGCCCTCGACAATTCTGCAATATTAGACACACTCCACTACTCTCTATAATTAACCACTTCGAGTCATGGCTGTATCTTAAGTGCCGATTTTCAAAGTCTAAGAGGAGTGGCAACTAAGGTTTTGAATTGCCAAATCATACACTAAGTAAGTACACAAAGTTTTTTAACATGGCTGACAATAACCAAGAGAGTAGAATGAATATTGATAATTTTGATTTTGCACATGAAGGTGCTAATGATGATACCCCCATGTTTGTCAATTATCTTGTTACTAGGTTGCAACAAGCTATCGGCAACCCTACTTTGCAAGCCGAAGCTACTCAAAAACTTTGTGCTTATGGGATTACTCTTCCTCTACAAGAGGAGAGAGAGAGAGAGCTTAGGAGGCCTATTAGGGTCTATGCAAAAAAATACACAATTTGCACTTTTATACAATTTCAATATATATCAGAGTTGCAAAACCATTTGCATAGGGGGGGAGTTTCTCATTGCTCGACCTAGCATGGAGTTTAAGCCATGAGCCGACTGCATCTACAGGCACCTAGCAACTAGATCTACCTCTAAATGGGTGATATGAATGAAAGCGTACTCAAAGAAAAATAACAAAGGTGGAGGGTGAATATATGTGTACATCGTATTGCAGGAATACAATGTACACATATATTCACCCTACACACACACACACACACACACACACACACACACACACACACACACATATATATATATATATATAGAGAGAGAGAGAGAGAGAGAGTGGAGGGCAAAATAGAGTGCATAGAGACACATGAGAATGAAAAAAGAGAATCTTTAAATAGCCCATCTAAGTGAAACAGGCAACCATGAATTAATACAATAACAAAATTTGGGTATATCGTAACATCAAAATATAAATAACGAGAAGAGCACTAGACCCTGTGTAGGGATTGACTTGTCCACCCGTCCACTTCCGCTCTACTACGGGTAGAGAGAATTTCAATTCGTAGGGAACAAAACAAAACACCTCCAACTTACCTGAGACAGACATAAGCTGAGACCGCTTCGTCTCCCTCCATGAACCCAAGCTCTGAAAGGATCCCAAATACAATTAAGTGGTAGGAAATCAACAGCAACCACACCAGTTTAGGCACCACACCTCTTCAATGCCCAACATCGGGTTTAGGCAAAGCCAAGGTAAGAGACTTGAAATGTTAGTTGTGTGGGTCATCTAACCTCGAAGACACTAACCGTGTAGATGAGCCTAACACAAAATAAGAAGATCTAAGAAACACCCCTGATCCAGCAAAGCCCAAATCCTTGAGCCTTTCATCTAAGGCTAAACAATCTAGGTGATCCTTATCTTGTAGCGACACTATTATGAAAAACATAACACATGAGTCTTATCATAATAGCATCTTCCATATGCACAAGCAATCTTTTGAAATAATTAGACTGTAGAGACTCTTACACATCCACCGTAAACCATCAAGATCACTTCATAATTCAATCCAAGACCATAATCCATAATCCAATCCCATCACATAGGTGAGAACTCCACCCAACTTACGGTGATGCACAACCAATCATTCTGCAATTTCGACAATATTTCAACAGTGCAACCATATCCTAAAAAAATGACGCAAAAACCACATCGCCTTCCGCAATCAAAATCAGACCCATCCATGACGTATCTCACCCCTTTACCATAAACTAGATTCTTTATGAACCAACTCCCACACTTGGACTTTGACCATACTCACAGTAATAAAACTGAAACACACATGATCCTTAAGAAGTGAACTTCTACTGCTTAAAAGAATTCTTACAAGTGACTAAACATGACTTAAAAATCCCATTTTGACAATGTTTTACCATGCATAAATGATGCACCATGACCACATCTCACCCCGTTAACACATAGAGCTAGTTCTAACCTAGAAGGGTGAAAAGAAATATACACATGCACATGAGGCATCCACATCTTTCATGAGGATCTATACATCATATGACATCAACCCATCAACACATCCCTAATCCAAAACAACCCCACCACTTTGGTCAAGCACATGCCATAACTTCATGTATATGCAAAAAACAATTTATTGCTATTTTTGGGTGCATGCATAACATGAAAATGAAAGTATTCAACCTCAAATCAGTGCATCAATCTCATCCCCATAACATGTAATAACACCTTATTACCTCACTTTGTCTATATGAGATTTATGCAAACAATCGTAACAAAAAAAGAAAACCACCTTCTTCATATTTGTCTGTACGGTCCAGCTTATCTAACTATACACCCCCATATAAGTTTATGGTCATCAAACACTTGAATTAAAATTACTAAAAAAAACTATAAAACATATGTAACCCACTCTTGAAACTCATGACACTATATGGTACTCCCCCTCGGTAGCACCCCTACACATATGGGTAATCCCGTACAAGGAACGATTAACAACTCACTCTCATGAAGTGGTATCAGTGATCTAAATACATTTACAAAAAATTTTAATCATGTTTTTGGTTTGAATAAGTGGGTTCCTTCATCCGATGGATCTTTATAGGGGTTTCCCAAGGAGCCTAGGGTCCAAAATATTGACTAGTGCAGTGGAGAGCAAGCTGTATTTTGACCATAAATCTTTGCTCATGCAAAATTTGTACACGACACATGAGAGAGGAAATTCTCTAAATGATGTGTTTAATATTTGGTTCAAAGGGTTTGACCTGATTCATAGTGGTTTGGGAGATACGATCAAAACAATGCTCTTACTGTATACATAATGTGAAATGAAAAGCACCTTTTATGCATCTACATGACCATAAATACATCGTGTGTATAAATCAGCGCACTAAACATGATGAAACAAGCATGGAGCATCCTTGTACATATTCAATAAGCCCCTACATGTCCTCATATACAAAAAGGAAACCATCGAGAGGGTAGTTACTCAGAAACCAAGTAGAGAGAGAAAGAGATGATGGCTATGGAGTGTAGGCTTCTTACCGTACTTGAGAAGTTATTATTGGATGTCAAAATGCTTCTTTGTTTGTCATAAGAGAGCAATGATGACCCACAAAGTTGTTGAAGAATGCGCACATTGTGAAAAGAGAAGAAAAGATATTAAGTAAATACAGAGAGAGCATTCTTCTTCTTCTACTACTACATGTGATGTGATTTCCATTTTTCTCTCACCTAGAGAAAAGTGCATTAGTGATGCATGGCAAATGCACCACTCCGTATAATATGTACGTATAGTCGTGTGGCAGTAGCGCAACTATCAACACTAAAAACTAAGAATTGTAGGTGAGTTTATAGGTATTCTGTGGGAGTGTATCCCAAGGTAGTAGCTAGCACCCCCTCTTTGCATGGAATATAAGTTTCCGAGCTTTTGGAACTTTGCTAAAAAGAAGCCTTTGCTTTTGGTGGTCAATCCTCACCTCTCTTTTTTTCAATTTTTATAGCCAAATTGATTAATTGGACAATATCCTGGCAACTAATGTGACCGTGACTAAACTATGTTGCACCGTGATGTCCCGACATAATTATGACTCTCTCCTACTATTTCAACGTATTTACAGTACCGCTTTTCATAAAAATAATTTTTGTAAAAATTTCATTTAATCCCGTTTCATGGGATAATCGTTTTTATACCCAACGGTGGCTAAAAATATTATTTTTATATTAGGTCATTCTAAAATGCACGTTGCTTTTCAAAAAAATCAAAAAGCACTAAAAGCTAAAAATAACACAAAAAGTAAAAATATTTTTTTTAAAAGAAAATTGAATCACTGTTACCCTTTCCACCCAAACAAGAAAGCAAACTTGCTTTTCACTAAAAAACAACATAAATCATAAAAGGCTAAAAATAGTGTGAAAAGCAGATTTTAACAAAATTGGACCATAGCATTCTTGAGACTCATAGATTAAGGATCCAGCTGTAAAAAAGCTAAGAAAACCAAAAAAAAATTCAATATTGAACCAAAAGTCCATTTGACCTACTGGAATATGAAAACGGCCTTGCTTTTCATTTCAAAACATTACAACATTGTCAAACGAGCGTTCTGAACTAAAAATTCATGAAACGGACATTGGGATTTATTTTTTACTTTTAAAGGAAACCCAAAAATTGGGGATCTTACACTTATCAGTACTATTCACTTCCAAGGCAACACATAATGTCTCTTCTACCAAAATAGGTGCACACTTGATGTACTAAAGATGAGTTTTATCGATGATATTGCTAAAACTGCTATGTGAAGGTAGCGACTAGCTTCACACAACGGGGGCAACAAATTACTTGAAATAGGGTTTCATGAATGCACACAAAGATGGAAAAGATAATAGAGAAGTTCAAGGGCACATAATACTAGAGTATTAACACTAAATGTGCTAATCTGAATAATTCTCCTAGAATGATGGGATTGTGTACAACGTGGGGGAAAATACTTTCCTATTGAGGCAACAAAGTACCTCTACACTCCTAAGTATGCTCACATGAATCACTATCGTAATATAGTAGCAATTCCCCCTTGAGAGGGATGCCATGAACATGACCTAGCGCTCTTGTATAGGAAAGTGTTTGATCCTAATGTGATCAATCCACAGAGGGGTGTAAACATAATGCGATCAATCCACAAAGGGGAGTACCCAAAGATTTGTAAAAAGCTTCAAACTTCTCACAAGATAAAGTCTTTGTGAAAAGATTTGGATGGTTTACATATGCCAAGCAAACCTCTCCTTCATAGAGCTCACTCTCGGACATGATAATAAAGCACCTTAATGTGGTTTTGGCCATGGAATGTTAGCTAAATTCTTGCAACTACTAATGTGAATTGACTATCATTGAAAGCAGTGGTGGAAAAAGGCTACCTAGCACTCAACTTAGTCATAAGGCATATGAGCCAAATACACTAAACCATAGCTGTGAAAGCTATCCTCTAGTCAACCTCACAACTAAAATGGCCGTTGAAGGTAGCTTCTTGCTCAACCTAGGTATACATGAGATATCAAGCACAAAAAAAAAGACAACCAACGGACACTTGTGTGTGTCATGGAAACCAACCAATTCTTGTCCATGAAGTACAAATGGTTCCCAAAAGAGGAAGAATGCATTGGACCAGACACTATGGTCAAACTATACCATGTGAGTAGCCCACATAGGATCATCCCCTTAGGAAACTTAGAATGAGCATTTTACTGCTTTCCCAAGGTACCAATTAAAGCAGTTATAGTAGCAAGGTAGCCCTTACACTCTATCTTAAAAGAAATCAGGGCACTCCATAGATTATGTATAGCTCGAAGGTTATGGATGCAATGACAACATTGCACAAATGTCTAGTGGGGTGCAATAAACTTTTAGCAAAAACTTATGTCAGTTTCATGAAACAACAAACACAACATGCTTAACAATGTGGAGAACAAAGCCATGATAATTTCTTGAGCATACCATCTCAAAACTAAAAATAGAGTCATGCAATTATCATGCACATTGAAGCATAATCATTTCATCATCGTCCCCTTGATAGCTATGGTGAGCAAATTAATGAGCCACTCATTGATTCATTGTAATTAGAATAGACTTAAACTTGTACATGGATGCAAAATAAGCGTGATTCAATAAGAATAAAGTGCCTCTATATAGGCATATACGAAGAGGCAACCTATTGACCATGAGGCATGCATGCGACTACCCATGCACAATTCAAAGGTTAAGCTTTACACAAAATAAGCTTGATTCATTAAGCATAAAAGTGCCTCTATATACATAAGGCATGCATGTGGTTGCCCAATCACAATTCAAAAGGTATGCTTTACACATGGTTTATCTTCACACACAATGGGCTAAATCTATAATTGCTTCCACATGTCGAACGCCACAATCCTTGATTGCTCCGTGAATAGAAATCCCCCACCACCTTTTGCTCTCTTCCCGAAAAACGGCTAGCATAGTTGGCACCTCCAGAGAGAAAATCAAAAGGTAAAGAGAGAGACAAGGTCAGCGATTTGAGTGCAGTTGGAAGAATTTAGAGCTCTTTGCTTTTGTGGGATATATACATACTCCCAAACTCCCGATGAGCATCGTAGAAGATTCTTTTTGGTACTCTTTTTGGACATGTGGAGCGCATCGTTTACTTATTTAGGTGAATGTAAAAAAATGTGGAGAGTATCATTACAAGGGCTCATGAGCGCTTGATGCAGAAGATACAGACGCACATGACCACCACAACTAAGACGAACACGATGGCTGCCAGCAAGCCCAACCCTATGTCGCCTCCTCCCGTGTGGAATTCTCCACTCCTCGCCTCCGCTCTTCGCATGTAATAGGTCAGGATCATCAACATCACTGTCAAGCCCACCTCTCCCTTGGTCTGCATGTATGTGTGCATGGTTGTGGAGAGAGAGAGAGAGAGAGAGAGAGAGAGAGAGAGAGAGAGAGAGAGAGAGAGAGTGAGAGAGAGAGAGTTAGTCAGTCTTGATGGGTCTTGTGTATGTATGTCTCTGTGTGGGCGTGCAATCTTCTCAAACAGATTCGAGTTCTTCTACACACACAGAGAGAGAGAGAGAGAGAGAGAGAGAGAGAGAGAGAGAGAGAGAGAGAGAGGCTCTATGCGGTCCCGGGCTTTCTTGAGAGGGTTACATTCTGTGGAGTCTCCTCGACTACTTGTTCAAAGAAGTGTGCCGCACATGGGTCGCCTCCCAACCTCTATTTCATAAGTATAATTGCTCTCTCTAGCTCTCCATTTTTCCTTGCCCCTTTTTTGAATAGACCTCATCTTCTCCTTTTGAAATGGCATTTGTCTAAGGCATGAAAACCTCCCGAAAAGAGTGTATTGACTTACAATTTCTCTTTAGAGTTTTGAAACACAAAGAGAGAAGAAATAATACGTTCCATGTACATTTTGGAAAAGGGATAAATTTACAAATATTTGGATTTCCTAGTTGGACATGGTTTAGAAGGAAAGTGTGTTTAGTCAAGATATTGTCTTTTGCTAAGGCTAAACGACGAAACCTTAGGAGATAGCTCTAAACTCCAAACCGCATGTCCTCAAAGAGTTGGTCTAACGGTAAGGCTTTGGAATCTCAACCTACGGGTTGTGGGTTCAAATCCCATGTTGGGTCCTTGCCTACGCCTAGCTCTTGCTTGATGGTAAGCTGCCCTTGCCTGACATGTTACATGGCTAATATTTCAAAGGGATAAACACCTCCCCTTGTGGGCCCTCTAGTGTGTAAAAAAAAAACTCAAAACCCCACCGTTCCGAAAGTAATATGATTTCTTTTTATTTTATCCTCAATACATTGAAGCCCTAGTTGAGGGGCACATGTCTAACATGAAGATATGCACACAACGTGCTACCTTTCATACTTCTCACTTTGTTTTGACAAGCCAACCGGCAATGTTTGAGAAAGGTTTGCCTCAACTTAGCCTTGAGCTGGTTAAAGATTAGCCAGTTGCAAATTAAGGTAAAGAGAAGAAAAATCAACAAAATTTACAAGAAAATAGTTCAAAAGTCTTGCAAATTAAAAAAATTATACTAGTATTTCCAGTTTGCATCTTGGCAAGGAGGAAACTGAGCTATCCAAGAAAAAATACTTTTTCGAATCTTGACCCAGCGAAGGTGAAAAGTCACAATGGGCTACATAAGAGGAAGAGACAGAGAGTGTATGATCAACTACTCAATAGGAAGAAAGGAAGACAAGGTGAAGACTTCACGATGGCCTCAAGAAGGCAACAATTTTCGCTGCAATAAATTGAGCGATTATTAAAACACATTTGACATGTTGAGAGAGAGAGAGAGAGAGAGAGAGAGAGAGAGAGAGAGAGATGCACATAATTGCCAACACATTTGTAAGATTCTTTCTCATATATATATATATATATACACACATATACATATATATATATATACACACAGACACACACACACATATATATATATATACACACACATATACATATAGATACATATATATATATATATATATATATATATATATATATATATATATATATATACACATATACATATACATACACACACACACACACACACACACACACACATATATATATATATGTGTGTGTGTGTGTGTGTGTCAAATAACATTTAACATTGCATTATTCATTATAATTTATTAAGCAAGTCAG
Source organism: Adiantum capillus-veneris (assembly GCF_014529385.1). Taxonomy (NCBI): domain Eukaryota; kingdom Viridiplantae; phylum Streptophyta; class Polypodiopsida; order Polypodiales; family Pteridaceae; genus Adiantum; species Adiantum capillus-veneris. The sequence continues at coordinate 36,711,141 of NC_140938.1, read as the reverse complement.
ATGTGAACAATCAATTTTTAAAATTATATGGCGTGATTTTTTTGAAATGACTTGAAATGTCAACAATCAATCAACTTTTAAAACTATATGGTGTGATTTTTTTTAAAAAATGTCTTGAAATGTAAACACTCAAAGTTAATGTGATGACAACCATTGGACGGTGAGAGGTGCAAAGATAATTTGCACGTTTTTTCCATCACTCCCCTATGGTCTTCTTGACAAAAAATGTCTTTTCGACCTATAACAATTGAAATCTTCCTTTCTTTTTAGTTAGTCAATAGGTCCATTGTCACCCCTTTCATTTTAGAGCTTAACATGCCTTGACTTTTTTTCTATTTTATTGTTTCTTCATATTTCTAGTAAGAGGCATTAATATAATTATGGGATGATTTTCTTTAATAGAATCTAAGAAGATTTCATATGGTTTGAAAAGTGGAAGTCGAAGGAGATAAGGATAGGCAACAACTATGGGTGGGGTGCATGTTAGGGCAGGGCGAGGACAAGAGGCAACGCGATGGATAGGGAGAGTTCGAATTTGACGTGCGATCAACTGTTGTTTTTTAATCTAATTTTATCTACAATAGCTATACTTGAAGTGGATTCAACCTCTTTCTTTTTGGTCTCTATTGACTTCAACTTAGGGTATTTCTTTATCAAGTGATCATTAGCCTTGCAATAATGGCAACACATCTACTTCTTGTTCTTTTCACGAGAATTTTCAAACGAGATATCCCAACAGAAGTATTAGAAACATGTGATTTTTCACTCACTAAAGAACCATGAGAAGTGGAAACATTGTTATTACCACCTTTTCTTTGAGCAACAATAAAAGCCTGTTTAATTGCAAGTTGTTGAGAAGTTGGTGTGCTTGCCAGGAAGGTACCGAACCTTTGGCTGTGAGAGCTTGTGAGGAGATAGCAAAGGACTCAATAAAGTGTGGAATGTGGTGGTGAACACTTAAAGTGCAACCATAGAAGACTCTCTCTCTCACCCACTTACGTACACAAAGAACTCTCAAAATAAAACAAAGATGAAAATATCCAAACTTAGATTATATCAAATCAAGGGAAGATGAAATAATTTATTGATGCATTTATAGCAGCTAACCTTTGTTTCTCAAATAACCTTTGAATTGTTCTTTGAAACTTTAATTTCGTGCTCACCATGTTGTATATATTTTTCCTATCAATTGGAATGAGTTGTCTCCTTGTTCATAACCAAGCAAAACTCACTCTCAAAAGCAAATAAATATGTACACATCGAAAGAGTTAGAATAATCTAGGAGTGATAGAATAATGGGGAGCGAAGAGAGGATAATTTCTTGTAGTGTTTTAAGTCCAAAAATAAATACAATTCTTTGTTGGAAGTAAATTTTACGATTTAAACATACCTTAACCATAAGAGATTTTCACAAAATGAATAAGGTTGTGTGGGTTATTTATTTAGAACGATATAAGCATAAAGAAAAAGGATTTAGTTATGGCCTATAGTTAGGATGTGAAGAAGATAGAGATAAAGATAGAGGCTTATGTAGAGATAAATATGTGGTTATAGAGAGATAGTTGGAGAGATAGAATAACAAAGAATGTAAGGGAGAGAGATAGATTTGGTTAGAGAAGGATATAGATGGAGAGATAGAAAAACAATAGATATAAAGAGTAACATCTTACAGAATACATCCACAAGTATGTTGTTGATTTGTTGAAGAAACAAATGATTTATAGCCTTTGTCACCTTCTTAGAGCAATCAAAATCCTTTGTTGAATGAGTGAAAGATGTGTTCATTAGATGATCATAGGCTTGTCAAAATGTGTGTGTGCTTGTAAATTTAGCTAGAGCTTCCCCAAGGCGTACATAGAAGTTGGTCCTCTCTATTTTTACTCCCTCCTACTAACATCACTTTATTCACTAACTCTTGATTACTTTACAAGAGAAGAGAGGTCTTTATATAGATGGGAGAGAACCTTCAAGAGCTCCGCTTGATTCAATGTGAACAGGGGATGATGAGCGTAAAAAATGATTTGTTCTTTTGTGGTGTGGACAAGACAAAAATTCCACAAAAACATGTCTTTTTTCTCTCTGCAAAAGTCTTCAGATGGATCCCTTTGCATTGAACTTCCTTATGGCTAAGTATGATCATGATGTCACGGGGACAAGCACCACGTGCCAATGAAAAATAACAGACTGAACAACTTTATGCACTTCAATCAAATAACAACTGAACTGAAAGAGATACACAACACACAAGACATGGAGTGGCGGAGTTCCATCCCAAGAGAGCATTGGTCCCAAACCTTGGTGCACCTTTTGGTATTTATTTATATTGCTTGAACAAGGTATACTCTATGGCTCTTGCTCTACATTTATCCACGGTAGAATGCCAGAGTAAGAGCCCACAGTTCATATTTAAAGGTCCTTGGTCATTCATTCAAAATCAGTTACATGAAAAGCTTCAAGTTCTAGGGCACCACATGCTAACAGAAAAGAACAGACTCAACAACTTTATACACTTCAAATAACAACTAAACTGAAAGAGATACATGATACACGAGATGGCGAGTGACAGACTTCCATCCCAAGAGAGCACTGGCCCTAAACCTTGGCGTCCCTTTCGGTATTTCTTTATATTGCTTCAACACGGTACACTCTCTGGCTCTTGCTCTGCATCTAGCCGCGATAGAATGCTAGAGTGAGAGCCCACAATGCGAAACTCAAAAAACCGTACAGTTGCCACGTCAACACAATTAGTGCCAAACAAGGGAATCAATAATATTTTTGTGTCAGCTATCACAGCAAAATCCAAAAATCCGTTAAGATTCCGCTTTATTTGATCTCTTTTGGTCACTTGGGCCACATCGGATGGGGTCTCAATCGGGATCTGTAGATTGGTTTCGTTCTTTAGTAGCTTGACACGTCAATAGTTTGTGACATCCCCTCTTCTTGAACGGAAGTAATCGTCTGCGATTGCAACATATCTGCAAAACAACTCAAGTTAGCTCAAAAATTTTCGAGGGTCATTTTGAGAGACAATCAATGTTCTCATTCCAGATTGGATTTCTTGATATCGGGGTCGTTGGATTCCGAGAAAAATCTCATCCAATAAGAAGTCTCATTCTAGATTGAAGCTCTTGATAACCTCGGTTGTTGGTTTTCTAGAGGTATCTCATCTAATAATGAATACGCACATCACAATGCAATAGAAATGCTCACATATGTATATTACATGACACAATGAATATCCTCGTTGAGCACTCCCTCGAGACAAACGATTTGTGGTATGAAGCTACTCAATGACTACCTCGTCACTCACCCCGCAAATAACCTAAAAAGGCCTGATCCATGAGCTCAGAGGATTGGTACAACCAAACGCTCCCTAGACCGTAGCCTGCATCGCTTAGAGGTTCAAGCATACAACAAAATTCTCCCTTGACATCCCGTCAGCGTCGTTTGGATGTTTTCTAGCCTATAACGAAACGGTCGTTCGACATCCTGTCTGCTTCATTCCGAGGTTTTCAAGCATACAACAAAATGCTTCCTAGACATCTCGTCTACGTCATTTCGAGGTTTTCAAGTATACAACAAAACGCTCCCCAAACATCCCGTCTGCATGGTTTCGAGGTTCAGATAATACTAGAACAACATTTCTCACTACTCCACCCGAGAGTAAACCACCAATCATTGAAACCAATATCAAAACCTGAGTCAAACAATTCAAATCAGCACCTAGACAGGTTCAAAACCAATACCATCCATTTCAAACAAATTCTAAATCGGATTACTAAACATGTTCCTCAAACAGAACTCAAACTTAAAAAGCAATCCTCAACATCTGTCAAGCTCAAAAAATGATTTTCTTTCCATTTTGAAACCTGCATCAAAATTAGGTTTAGATTTCTTCCATAAGGTTCTAGCCAACTGCAACATGGTTCATAAGCTCTTGAATAGCCAAAATAAGCCTCCACGAGCAATGTTTTTGTGGCGGTGATGGTAGCCTCAAGATATAGCAATCACAATGGGCCTCGAAGGTTATTAGCTCGGGAAGAGACACCGGATAAAAGATGTCCAAAAATTCCAATTTGTAATCTGCTAGGTTCCATGGCAAGCATTTCAGGATAATCTGCTAGGTTCCATGGCAAGCATTTCAGGATACCCCACTTTGCTAGAAGCTACACTCCAAAGAAATATGGTTGAAAGCATATAACTTCCGACAAAAATTTTCTTCAAAGTTTACCAAGTCCTTGGAGTGTGCGACTTGGTAGCTATAAGCATCGACCATTGCATGGCACTGCCTCTGAGAAAAACAATGGCTTGAGAAAAAAATCCTTGATCCTTTTCTTGTAAGTGATCTTTATGGCTTATACCCTATAAGACAGAGCGATGAAGACGGGAGCGTGCCCGATGCGCGATGAAGTAAGGGTGGAGTCGCTAATAATTTCGAGGTTGGGACAACATATTCTATGATAAACTTGGAAGCGTCATCTTTCTCTACTTGTTCTTTGGTAGGACCGATATAATTTCATAAAAGCACATGCCTGAAGCTCTGATACCCTGTCAGGGGGACGGGAACCACGTGCCAATGGAAAAGAATAGATTGAATAATTGTATACACTTCAAATAAGAGCTGAATCAAAAGAGATACATGACACGCAATATGGGAAGTGGTGGAGTTTCATCCCAAGAGAGCACTAGCTTCAAACCATGGCGCCCCTTTCGATATTTCTTTGTATTGCTTGAACAAGGTACGCTCTGTCGCTCTTGCTCTGCATCCTCCCATAGTAGAATGCCAGAGCGAGAGTCCACAATTCACATTTGAAGGCCCTTGACCATTCAAAAGCAATTACACGAAAAGCTTGGAGTTCTAAAAGCATTTGCTGTCCAAAAGCTGCTAGCCCAAAAAGCACAAAAATCCATACAGTTGCCACGTCAGAACAATCAACGCCAAACATGGAAATCTGTACTACTGTGATGTCAGCTATGAACGTGAAATCCAAAAATTTATACAGCTGCTACCACATTATCATTCTCCATGCTTTGTGTGTGTATATAGGAAGGTCTCGCTTTTATTTGATCTCTTTTGGTCACTTGGGTCCCATCTAACGGGGTCTCGTAAGTTGGTGGGAACTCTTTAAAAAAATAGGCCTCTCGGTGAGACTTTGCAAGTTGATGTAAACTTCTTCTTGTTCTTCTTCTTCTTAGGTTTTAGGCCTCTTGATCGAGATCTGCAGGTTAGCTCCGTTCTTTAGTGGCTTGACACATCAGCAGTTTGACACATGATCTTTGAAAAGAGTGTCAAAGGGTTTATATACATGTCAATAGAAAATCCATATTAATTTAAAATAGAAAATAAAATATAATAAAAATAAAAAATAAGATAGATATAGTATACTCATGATAGCTATAGGATCTAGATAATCATGATGGCTATAGGGTCTAGATATGAGATAAAAGTGAATAAATAAAACGCACAATCATTAAGGCTTGTTATCCTTGTAAATCTCAAAAATAAATTTTAGAAAGTTACTATGAAGATTATTTAGATAAAGAACATATACATACTTATATATATTATTAGAAATGCTATAATGTATGTAAAATGGAGTCATAGTATTTATTCGCATGATGTTCGTGCCATGACGCGACATCCATCCCCTCTGTACCTGCATATCCTCCGTTATGTTTTTTATTCTTGCAGGTTCAATCTTTGTTCATGTATTCTCACTTTCTTCTTCTCTAAGATCATCTAACATATTGTCTGAATCTTCTTCTTCACCATCCTCTGTAACAATAACTGGATCACTTTCACCTCTTCTTTTAACACTTTGATTCTTTTCCCAACAATAGGAACCTTCAACTCTATCCCATCTAGATCACACAAAGTGTCAGTAGAATTTTCATTGACATGCTTTACTACATATGGTCCAAACCATATTTTTGAGAGCTTTTGCATGACAATATATTGGTTGTCAAAACTACTATCATACATCAAAACCCAATTACCCTTTTCAATTTTCTTTCTTCTAAGTCCATGTGTCTTATCAAAGTATTCTTTGTTCTTCATTCTTGTATTCTTCAAGTGAAATTTTGCAGCCTCAATGTTTTCAGGCCTCCTTTCTAGTTTCCTTATACGTAAGGCAAGAAGCTCTTTCGTGCTAATATTATTATGCCAAGGTAGCACATTCTATGTGGGAATTGCATCTTCTATTGGTATGACAAATTTTTGACCATATATAAACTCCGTAGCCATATAACTAGTTACAGAGGTATGTGTTGTACGATCAGCCCATAAAGCATATGGCAACAATCTTGGCCACTAACCAAGTTTTCCCTTGCAAGCCTTAGTAAATCTTTGATGATTGGAGGATGCCCGGACTCTTTCACTTTTTTCATTGCCTTCAGAGTTGTAAGGTGTAGTAAGGCAAATCTTGATTCCTTATATGGAAAAAAATTCCTTTGCTTTCTCGACACCTAGCTCACCTCTGCCTGCATTAATTTTTTCCACATAACCATAACAAAAAACCACATTATCAAGAAGGAATTTGCATACAGCTTCTATGGTTTTTGTCCTTAACGTCGGTCCTTCAACCCGGTTCTTTAGGTCCTCTCGTGCAAGAACTAAGTATCTCATATGCTAGAGTCCTAAGGTCATTGTGACTATATCCACAACCCTTTTATAGACATGGATAGTAGATTTTTTCCACATAACCATAACAAAAAACCACATTATCAAGAAGGAATTTGCATACAGCTTCTATGGTTTTTGTCCTTAACGTCGGTCCTTCAACCTGGTTCTTTAGGTCCTCTCGTGCAAGAACTAAGTATCTCATCTGCTAGAGTCCTAAGGTCATTGTGACTATATCCCCAACCCTTTTATAGACATGGATAGTAGATATATAGGGTGCAAGCCATCACGATATTGTATATTTGAATACGTTTGACAAGTTATACATGACTCTACATATTGAGATACATCTTTATACATACCCTTCCACCAATATTTTTCTTTCAACTTAGAGAAGGTTGCCCACATATCTCTCTGTCCAACCCATAGACTCTCATGAAACTCTTGCATGAGCTTTTCTTGTATCTTTTTATTACATATAACCCTTTGTGGTGTAGCACCCTTTTGTTTAGAATGCCTCCATAAGTAACCATCCCTCAGAAAGTACCCATATGCTTTCTTGCATATTTTCTTGAACTCTTGTTCACACCAATCATTTTGTTTTGTTAGTGTATCAAGTAGCTTCCAATATATTAGCTATATGTTCATAATGTGGAATCCAAATAACATAAATACACATGCTCTCAAAACTTTTTAATCTTAGTGATGCTAGTCCATGTTTCCGCCATTCTTTGGATGACATCTATCTTTGTTAGACAAGGTTTACTACTATATGGCCCGCACATGTACCTCAGAATAAGCCCTTCATTGACACCAAACATATAATTTTTCATTGACAAATTAAGATTCACTTCTTTTAGCCTATACAAAATTTTATCACAATCATTCATGTGGTTTTTCACAAACTTGCAGCACCTCCCAAAATCCAAAGCTTCATCTTGTTCACATCCTTTGATAAGAAAATCATGAATGAAAGACATTTTGGTTTGAGGAATAAAGTCTTGTAAGACCTTATTCACATCATTGATCATATATGCAAACGAGTTGGTTGTTCTTTGCGATAAGGTACACATTCCTACCAAGCCCAAAGGTGTCCTCATGCTTGTTAAGTCCCTACTTTTAATAGCTAGTTAGAATTGATCATACCCTAATTAGAGATTCCCCATTAAATAGATGGCCTTTCATACAAATGCCTCTACACACTCATCAACAATTGATTCTATACCCACATTCTTGATTGTGACCTTGTTTACATGTTGTATGTCTTGGATAAAACGCAAAGCACCATTCTTCTTTGGGATTGTGAATTACCTATTTGAGTATGGAGCATAAGAAGACTTCAAAATCCTCATTTTAGTTTTCTCATTTAACAATTCTACTAGCTTTGAAAAATGAACCTTTGGAATTGGAATAGGCCATAGAGTCTAAGGTACATGAGGTATCGCAAAAATTACCATAGGACTTATAATAAAAGGATTAACACATCCTATCTCATGTGGCTAAAATGCAAAATCCTTACCATGTTTTGAAAGCATTTCTTTGAAGCACTTTGTCTCCTCCTTTGTTAGAAGGAATAGTTCACATACTTTCAAAAGTAAATGTAGCCTTTGATGTGCTATGTGTGGTCTAGATATCAGCTCGTCAAATACTCTGATTGTAGGAAACCCAAAAAGGGTACGCAACACCAGGAAGCTTTGGAAAATTTTAATATATGCACAACAAGAATTCCTTTGTAAATGATGACACTTACTATTGAGATATTCTCCTGCAATAATAATCTTGTAAAATTTGCTTCTTCAAGTAAGAACTCTTTCAAAATTTCTTCTTGACATGCTTTTATATATGATTAATACAAATGAAGCCCCCTTGAGATTTGAGTCTACTCAAAAGTTTTGAAAGTTTTTAAAATAATTTAGGGCTTTTTGAAATTTTGGATTAAAATTTTCTAAATTTAAGAGGTATTCAAAAAAGGTTTGAGATTTTCAGATTTCTACTCTTCCTCCTTTCCCCCCTCTATCTCTACCTACAATAGGCATCAAGAAATAAGTAGGGGTTACCCCTATTGTATACGTTTATGGCACCTCTATTTAAAACCCCCCTTCCTTACACTCACATGTGATATCATACAAAACTATATAGTGAATCCCCCGGGGTAACTTGAGGCATCATGTAGCAAGTGTAATGCATCCCATCTTCCAAACCACTTATGTATGTCTTGCATCCATCCCATGCTTAAGATCTTGCTTTTATACGTCTTTTGAACTTTTTGGCTTGCTTCCCATGCAATTGTAAGAAGTCTATCTAAGGGCTTTTGATGCATTTTTATCATGTAATCCACAATCCTTTCCATGCCCATAACCTCAATTGAAGTGATCCTGACTCAAGAAGTAGGAGCATATATGGTGATTAACTTGAAGAAAGTTTGTAAGAAAACGCTTTTGGACATTCTCAAACTCTTTTTAAGCAATGTTTGAGATGCTCTCGTCCCACACTTCAACTCCATAAACAAGAACCGGTGTCACCAATGTGCCAAAAAAGTACTTCTTGAGGACCAACAATTGATGTTTTCATTTTTCACATTACATATATTCTCAAATGCATAGTACTCTCTCTTTTTCGCTTCCAAATGATTCATATCACATTCATGTCACTTGTGATTGCCTGAAATCTCAAGGCCAAGGTACTTAAAGCTCTCAACAACTTCAAGTGTCTCATTGTTGTACATAATGCATGGCTTCTCCTTATGGTTGATTTTCACAAGCATAACCTTTGTTTTGGATTCATTAACAATTAGTCCACTATGCAAGCAAAAGTTCTCAAGGACAACCATAAACTTTTGTGCATCCTCTAAAGTGTATGCTAGAAGCACTACATCATCCGCATATAACAGAAGCATGATTATTACATTGCAAATAGTGACCTCTTCAACACCTTCTTCTTGCATAAAGTCAAGTACCATTTGTTCCAATTGATTGATTTATAGACCAAAGAGAGTAAGCAACAATGGATATTCTTGTTTAACTTCAATAGTCCCTGCAAATGTTTTTGAAATTCCTCTCCCCGTGTGCAATTAACACATCACCTTCTCATAGATTATGGAAGTTTCAAAGTGAGTGAAAAAAAAAACACTTTTGAAATGGATAGCCAAGCCAAAATAGGGATTCTCTCCATCAGAGTTGTTTAGGGAATTTAAGCAATGATATACTCAACTAACAAGGATAGAGAAGGTCACATTGGACTCAAATTAGACACAGTACAAGTAGCAAGAAAAGAACTTCAAGAAAACTTGGAGCTGCCACTTGAGGACAAAGATGCTGAGCAAGGACTAAAGACTAATTGGAATGATGTTGAAGATGTTATCCCACTGCTTGTAAAGTGATAAAGAAGAAGAGACAAGTGATAGTCAACATTTCTACTCTGATCTCCTTGGCTGTCGAAAAGATGATAAAATCTTCTACTATAGCTCCAAAAGTTGATGAATTTGTGGTAGATGAGATTCTAAAAGGCATGCGAGAATTAAAGCTAGTGTTCTTTAAGGATGGTACAATCCACTCAAAAAAGATAGGTCTACCCTTGAGAACTAACTATGGAAAGAGAGGAATACAAAATTTAGTAGAGGATATGGCTTCTAACCATGCTATATCTGCAATTGAGGCTACTACTTATGGAGCAAAGATCGAGCACTCCAATGATTCTATGAGTAATGATGATGGTAAGCTGTGGCCAAATGTTGTGGAACTTTCTAGAAAAGTAAAGCTTACAAAGGAGATCCTACATGAGGCACGGGATTGCACACACCTAGAAACAAGATAGAATGATAGGACTAACACGTGCTATATAGCAAAAACATGAGAGGACTGTAAGAAACCTGTTCTGCAAAAAAATTGCACTGACAGAATTTTTTCACAAAAGGATGAAATTGTACTGAAAATGAAGGGTAAAATGAATTTGAATCAAAATTTTAAGAAAACCAAGCTCTTATAGCTCTCTCACAATATTAAATTGACATGCTGATGCTCACTGAATCTCACATAAGAAAAAGTGAGCAGACGGGTATTGGTGACACTAATGACTATGCCCAGGAGGATGCAACTTTCTCTTATACCAATTGTTGGCAATAGGGTTGCAAGGAAATACACATAGCTTGGAGAATATAAAGAAGTTCAAGGCACACAACAGAGAATGTATTGCTTTTTAGTGCACAATAGAAAGATAAGCTAGCACTACAAAGATAAACGTATTTAAAATGCACGAGTAAGAAAACTTCCTAGTGAGAGAAAAAATGCTTCGACGGTCCTAAGTGTGTTGACACATATCACTACTATATATATGTTAATAATAGTTCAATGATTTGGTTCAAAAATCTTTGAAAACCACGTGCAAAGAAAGAAAAGCTCTAAAGAGCCAAATCTGGCTCCAATTTCAATACATGTTCTTTAGAAGCAACACCATCAACTTTTAATTCATAGGAAACTAAGAGCTCTAGAGTTGAAGGACAACTCAAAGAAAATAAGAAAGGGACTTGGAACAAAAAGCTTGAAAAATTGTCCAAGCAATGTGATATTTTACGAAGGATGGGTAGACCTCTTGCAGTAGATATGACACACTTAACTACCATCCAACCCTTTGAAGTATTCATAAAGTGGAGATTAGACTTCATGGACCCTTCAAGAAGATAATACCCAATAAGAATAAGTACATAATAATGGCAACATGCTATATATGAGCAAGTGGATTGAAGCCAAACAACTTTCAAATAACACAACAAAATCCACAACTTGGATCATTTATGAATATATCATTTGTTTATATAGTTGTCCTCTTGAAATAGTTCTAGATTAGGGAAGTTACTTCATCAATGAAACTATTTATTTTGGTAAAAATAATTTTCATAAAGCATCATAAGTGAACAACTTATTATTCTAAATGTAATGGTTGGACTAAAAGAAATAATTAAGACCATGAAGACAGTTCTAAATAAAATTGTGACACAACATGGGAGAGAAATAGATTGATAAATAGAAAATATGGAGTAAGAAAAATAGACAAATGAAATAGAGAATTTGTATTGGTGTAAGATAATGATTACAGAAAGAGCATAGCTTGTTTCATAACCTCTTGACCACTCTCGAGCTATCTCACTCTCAATCACAATCACAGACTAAATAGAGAGTCTGTATTAATGTAAGATAATGATTACCTCGTCTCATAACCTCTTGACCATCCTTGAACTATTGCACTCTCAATCACAATCCAAACACGCTTGCAATTTCAATCACAATCAAAATCATAATCACACTCTCAGTCACAATCATGCTCACAATATCAATCACAATCACAATCATGTAGCCTCTCCGATTATAGAGATCATCTCTTAGAATAGGTAGCTGAAAATAGGCTTTTTTTATCACCGAACTTCTGTCTTTAGCAAAGTGAAAAAAAATAGACCCAAAAAGAGACCTTATTAGGCTATTTTTATCACCGAACTTCTGTCTTTAACAAAGTGGAAAAAAATAGACCCGAAAAGAGACCTTATTTACATGAACACAAAAAAGGTACTAAAAATTATCTCCCAATAAAAATTAGAGAACCTTTTTAGTCCTAAAATTTTGGCCATTTTCATTGGCACGTATCTCCCAAATTGCTCCGAATCTTTCTGGGACTCTCTCATATGAAATTGTTTCTCATTGAGTGTAACAAACTTGGACACCCCAAGTAAGGATTCTACCGCGACACAACAGAGATTCGCTTCAAAAAACTTCACAAATTTAAGAGAGAGTCGACACGGCCCGTCATAGTTCATGTCAAGAGATATTGGCCCCAGAGACTGGTGCCCCTTTTGACATTTCTTTTTATATTAATCTTTGAGAAAAGTACAACCGGCCTGTAGGTGCTCGCTCTCAGACTCTGCGTCTAGATGCTCTGCAGAGTGAGCCCCCTTGGGTTTAATTTAAAGGTTACAAGGGATGCTAAAAGCAGAGCCCCAAAAGCATTAAACTTAAAGAAGTTTGGCTCAAAAGCATCTTTGGCTAAAATCTGCCAAGACTAGCAATCAACGCCAATTGCAAAAATTTGTACAACCATGCTACCTCAGCACCAACACAAAGTTCCATACATTCTGCCATGTCAGTAGGACTAGCATTAAACTTAAAGCAGTTTGGCTCAAAAGCATCTTTGACTAAAATCTGCCAGGACTAGCAATCAGCGCCAATTGCAAAAATTTGTACAGCCATGCCATCTCAGCACCAACACAAAAGGTGGAGTTCCATACATTCTGCCATGTCAGTAGGACTAGCATTAAACTTAAAGCAGTTTGGCTCAAAAGCATCTTTGGCTAAAATCTGCCAGGACTAGCAATCAACGCCAATTGCAAAAATTTGTACAGCCACGCCACCTCAGCACCAACACAAAAGGTGGAGTTCCATACATTCTGCCATGTCAGTAGGCCAATGCAAATCACGGGGTTCCGTACAAGTGCCACATCAAGTTCTTGAATTTAACCAAGAACCACCGAATCACTTTACCTTTCGTGTTTCTTTCCTTGTGTGCCAAGATCTTCTCTAGAATGAGTATCTTCTTGCTTTCCTCTCCACTTCAATTTGCTCACTAGGCTCCCCATCAATTGGCACATCACCTTCAAAATGCCTTAAGAGACTCACATGTATGCATTGTGAAACTTCCAAGTATCGGGTAGCTTGAGTCAAAAGGAGACATCATTTATATTTTGTTTAATCTTGAAATGGCCATAATACCTCAAGTTGAGCTTTGGAAAAAGCCACTCCTTTCCGTTTTGTTTTCTTAGGCGTGATTTCTCAAAACATAAGAGCACCCAATCGTCTTCCTTTAATTTCAAATCTCGTCGATGTCGATCTATTGCCTTCTTATGTTGTTATTGAGATTTTGCTAAAGCCTCTCGAACCTTGGCAAAAGCAATGTTTAAGTCCCTAGTGTATTGCTTCAAAAATCTTGTCCTTAGTGCTTTTTAAATTTGTTAATGACAATCCCAAAGCCATCGTGCCCACTATGTGTCTTCGAGAGGTCAAAGATTAAATCCATTGCAATACTTTCCCAGGGCGGGTGGGAATGGGTAAAGGCTGTAGTAATCCCTGTGGCTTATGCCTGTCAAACTTGACCTTTTGACATACTAGAAAATTGCGAACAAACTCGTCCACACCCTTCTTGAGTTTTGACCAAAATAAATAACGCTCCACACCTTTCAAGGTGGTGTCAATGCCGGGGTGACCCGTAAAAGGTGGTCAATGGCACTCAATCACAATAAACTTCGAATGGCTTTTGCAAGTCTGGCAAAGTCAACACTGGTCCAGTAGTCAGTTTTTCCTTAAGTGTCTGAAGGCAGTCACCTTTGTCGATCCCCACTGCAAACTTCCAAATCTCACCAATCGCGGATAGTCTCAATCTTGGCCAGGTCCATCTGTACTCCTGCTGCTGAGACGATGTGTCCTAGAAAGTGTATTTCCGACAAGAAAAATTCACTTTTTTTTGGCATTGATAACTAATATGTGATCACGCAATGCCTGAAAGACCTGTAGCAAATGTTGTCAATGTTCTACTTCATCCCTGGAGAAAACTATAATATCATCAAACAAAGTACCAACAAAAGATCGATGCTCTCCAAAAATCATATCCATCATTAAGTTGAAATTCGTTAGAGCATTAATAAGTCCAAAAGGCATCACCAAAAATTCTTATGAACCAAAGCTTGTTTGAAAGGTTGTCTTGTAAACACCTCCCAGAGAAATTCTAATGTGATGATATCCGCTTTTCAAATCAATCCTGTTGAAACAAGAGGATCCCTGAAGTCGGTCAAAAATATCATCAATCCTTGGAATCGGAAATCTATTCTTGATAGTGATTTTATTGAGAGATCTATAATCAATGCACATTCTCCAAGATCCATATTTATTTAATACCAACAAAACCGGAGAGCAGTAGGGTGAAATAATTTATTGGATAAGACCCTTTTCAAGAAGGTCTCACTTGATTCATGATTTCTTCATTGTGGGCTCAGTTAACACGATAAGGTGGCCGCTTCGGTGGTGTGCTTCTAGGAATCAAATCAATAGTATGATTCTCAAGAAGAGATGGGGATAACTTGCTTGGAAGGCCTTTAGAGAAACAATCAACATGTGTGGAGAAAATCTTGGTATTCTTTGTCAAGTTCAGACATGTCTTTGTTGTGTTCATCATTCAACTCTTTCAAATAGATTGAGTAAACAAAAACAGTGGATTTCATTAATTTTGAAATGGAAAAAGCCGATACAATAGGGACGGACTTGCCCTTCAATTTTACATCTAGTACAATTTTCCCCCCCTTTTCATTTGTCAAAGACATTTTCTTGGCCTGATAGTCGACCATGGCATTGGGATGGGGGAAAAGGGAACAACACCCTGCACATAATACACTGCCTCTCTATAGCCCAAAGTAATAGTCCGCACCCCTACCCACACAGAATCGCACAATCTGCAAACGACTGCTGCATACTCCCAGACTCAGACAACCTAGCCCGCATTCAATCAACCACCAAGAATGTCCACATGACATCACCCTCTTGGGAGCACCCATATTGAAAGGAGAGCAATCTCAATAACCTTGAGAACCCTAAGATTATTGACACATATGATACGTTTGGCTACAAGCTAGTGGATATCCTCTTGCACACATAATGTTGTCGCACATCTGCCATTCACATTCATGAAACACCATTGGACACTCAAGTCGAAGAGACTCTAGATACATATTTTTGAGCAGAGCAAACAAAAAAACCATGTCATGTTCAGATCCTTCAGAGGAACACATGCAATGATGGAACGGTGTTGAACATCCTCTAGTGCTGAGGCATGATATCTTGAAGCCTTCACTTGTATAATTCACCTCTTTCAGGCACCGCACACAACCTCTGTCCACGATCCACCATGCTCGACGATAACCTTTGCTCATAGCCTTCAATCCATACACGTGCTTGGCATCCCTCGGACATCCTCATCATATGACCAGCCCCCGACCCTCTTCTCCTGCAATGGAGGCCCTTCCTCAAGCTCTCCAAAAACTGCCGCCCTCAGGCCTTTCCTCACCCCCTGCAGATAGTGTCCCCTTCTTCATGAACTGCATCCGGTTGCCCTCAGCCCCTGGCTGCCTTCCTCTCGCTCAGGGCCGAACCCATCTTGCCATGCAATTGGTGCCACTCCTCGGCCCCTCCTTCTGCAACTCTCCACGTTCACTCTCCTGGCTACCCTTGCCCTGCAATTGACGGCCTTTCTGAGTGGCGCCACTTCTGGCTGCGGCACCTCTTCGCCTTCCAAGACCAGCCCCTAGCGGCCCTTCCTCTCCTATACCTCCTCCTCCGACTGGATGCTTCCCCGCCCTTCACAGATGGCGGCCCCTCTTGATCACGACCTGGCTTGAGTGCAACAGCGCCCTCCAATGGGCTGCTACCCCTCCTCCTCCCTGCACAGCCTCTCGGCTTCTGCCAGCCTGCCACCTCTGGAAGGCGACCTTTTTTTTGGTCCCGAGCCGGTCCTAGCCTCCCTTGGTCACGGTCTCTCAACCTTATGGCCTCATGGATCTGCACCCGATGCATGCAATGGCGGCCCTCCTTTTTCGTGCCATGCAGCCCGTCCCTTTTCCTCCTCAGGAGCTCCTCCCTTTTCTGCAAGTGGCCGCTCCCCCTTGTTCATGCAAGCTGATGGCACCCAGATGGCGTTACTTTCTCCCTCGGCTACTCCAGATAGCGACCTTCAACCCCACCAAAATTTGAGAAAAAGCTTTTTTTTTTTCCTTAAAAAAAAAAAACTCTCCAACTTAGCAAGCATTCCCATGCGAAGAAACTGATGTCATGTCAAGCTCGGCATTCCCTTGCCCAAATCACAGGCTCGTGCATGGTCATGATTCCGTCCCTAGCAAAAGCCAACCACCGCAATGATTCTCGGCTGAGGATATTTCTGCCGAAAAATGGTGAACGTCATGGCCGTGCCGCTTCAAACTTGCTAGGAAGCTCGACCCTCAATGTAATCATGGTAGATGGACTCGTCCTAGCTTTAATCGTGAAATGGATCTGCAAAAACCTTCAAGTGACAAGCCAATGGTCGAACCATAGAGGAGTTGAAGACCATGTTCATGCATTTGCAAGCACTTGGACCATTAGCGACCAAAAATCGATACTTGACCTGCTAATTGCCACATCTGGCATACACATCATGATCAAGCTTGCCGCTATCCGCATCTGGCACCGACTCCCCCGCTTTGACCTGTATGTGCATGATTCCATATCGAGGCTATAGCCATTATTCTGGACCGACATAACTCAGCTGTACCAACGTTGTTGTTATGGTATGAAGGGACTCCTAGGAGCATGTCACACCCTTCCAAAGGCACAATGTAAAAGTCCTCATGCCCTAAATACCCTTGAAAATGCAAACAATGTTTGCCAATGAGAGGCGTAATTGTTATATCCTGTCCGGGCGCCGCTAGAACTACCTTTACTGGTGGCCCATCCTGTCGGGTGTAATCTTGAGTCGCACTGCCAATTTAGGTGAAATGAAGTTGGCCTTGGATCCTCCATCAAAAAAGATAAGGGCTTCCTAATCTTTCACTTTGCACCAAGCTCGACAAAGTTCTGTACTTTCATCTATCTGGCTTGAGTCACCGGTTCCCATGCAATCCGGTACCAGCCCTGCTTTCATCTTGCCTTTTGTGCCACTTTCCTTTGCTTCTATAGAACTCTCTGGTCTATCTTCATTCTGTCCTTATTGTGCCTTTTTGGGGCACTTTGCAGAGATGTGCCCTTGTTCCCCGCAAACAAAACACTTCCCCTCTTTGAGATAGTTAGCCCCTTCTCTAAGAGTTAGTCGGGGTAGTGTATCTTTATTTTCCTTGGGACTCTTTTTCTTTGTACTTTCATTGTTGGAGGTTTGTCTGGTCCTTTGAGTTAAGATTTCATCAGTGGGGTAAGTCAAATTCCATGAATGCATCAAGAAACCCCATTTTGCATGACCCATTATTTCTTGAAAAGAGTTCGACTTTTGTTCAAGGCAGTAATCTTGGATCCCTATAGGGAGTCCACAACAAAACCACTCAATTTGTTCCTTAAACGTGACCTTCTTAAATGAAGAGGTCGATAGAAAAGAGTCCCAAAACCTGTCGCAATAAGCATCCAAAGAATCTCCCTTGGTCATCCGAAGATGGTTCCAAGCGATTCTTACATCCCGTTCATACTCTCTGATCAGCCAAGAAGAAATAAAGCCAGCCGTTTGAATTTCAACCACTTGAATGGAGCTTCTTTCCTCAGAAGAAGAGTGGGCCACCATGTTCAAGCATTTCCGTTTAGAAAAGATGCAGCCCTCCTGATCTTGGAGTGCTCTAAGTAATGCCCTCCAGAGAAGGCTATGTCAAACTACTGACTGAAGGCCAAAGCCCTCGGAGCATCTTGGAATCCAGAAAAGGATTCAACTTTTATTGATTGTTCATCGCCTTTAAATTCCTTAGTCTTCTTGCTTCTGAGATGAGGTTTTTGCACGACGTTCATGCAAACTTGCTTGATGGAAGCAGTTCTCTTATTTATGCTTTATTGATGATGATGAAAATATGAGCGCAAAGCGCTTATGAGATGAGGTTTCTGCAGGCAAATTAATATTTTTATTTCCTTGTTCTAATATGTATTAGGGATCCTTTCTAGGTCAAAATTCAGGAGGGCCATTCATGTTGCATGCCTTGCTTCAAATCCACAGTATGGCTTTGAGTGGAGAAGCTTGTTTTATATATATGTTCAGGGTGCCTATTGGTGTGGGAGTGTCAAGATATAAGGCTGGACCTTTTTACTCTTTAGACAGTTGCATCCAATAGAGTATTTCTATACAGTAGTGAGTAGGCATTTGTGTGTCCACTCACGTGCTCTAGCAGAAGGTTTTTGTTATGGTGAACAATTGTGAAGTCTTGCAAAAGGCAGACGTCGATCTATAAACAACTCATTCTGATTCATTTGTGTGTCCACTCACGTGCTCCAGCAGAAGGTTTTTGTTATGGTGAACAATTGTGAAGTCTTGCAAAAGGCAGACGTCGATCTATAAACAACTCATTCTGATTCATGTAGTCTTGCAAGGATGTAAAACAAGTCGATGTTTTCGTATTTTGTGTTGCTATATCTTGTTCCAGTTCTGCAATGTTATAGACATGTACTTGATATGCCTCATTCATGTACCAAGTTCCCACATGAAGGATGAAGTCAGGTTGCTAGCATGGAATGAGCGGAGATGTCTCACTTTCCACTATTCTCTTCTACAAGGTTTTCTCTCAGGGTGTTCACTACATGTAAACCGTCAATGTTACATGGGTTCAAGGCCTAATTTAAAAACCCCAAATCTGTACATTTTTCATCGATATAACACACATTCTACTATTTCATCAATATAACACACAATTTACTATTGCAATCTGTGTATCTACTCCATCATTGGTACCCTTTTGTATGTTACAAATGTGTAAATGTATCACTTCAGAATTTTGTTTGGGTAAGCAGGTATCCCAAGCTTTGTTAGCAAAGATTCATGTGTTAAGAATGGGACCCGAGAACTTTGGCAGAAAAAGCTCTGCAACAAACCTCTGACTGGTAATTGAAGAGTGAGTGTCCCAAAGAAAGTACTGCACCGTGGATAGGGTTCAAAGCATTTGGGCATGGGAAGCCTTGCATGCTAGCTTTGAGACAAGGCGTCATTGGTCAACAAGAGGGTTCACAAATCTTCTATGTGCCTTTTCAAAGACAAAATTTGATAAATTTGACACATTTTTACTTTTTTTTTTATAAAAACATTTTGATCGTGTTGTGCTTGCATCCTGTTGGGTCCATGTGTGCATCACATTAATGGAGGTGGGAGGCAGTTAGATGTGTTTTTTAATTTGTTGTCCGTCTTTTTGTTGCATTCCTTATATGACTAGAATGTTTTTTGTCTAGCTTTGCCTAGGGTAGAGAAGTTGAGTGTTGTGAAGCCTTGATTACCATAACCAATGCTATTTACTATTTTGTATGACCTAACACTATTGTCCATTTGACCTACGCACGCATTGGGTTGTTTGAAGTACATGGAGCTGATGTTGGTTGGACACCCACTAACTCATTACTAATATAATTCATTTATTGGTTTAAAAGAACAATCAATGGAGTGGATGAGTATTCTTCTCATATGGTGCTCCACCACACAGTGTGTCTACCCCTTTTCACACTGCTCCACCACACACTGTGTTTCTTCTCCTTTTCACTTATCATGTGCGTGCTTTGCACGCGCTCACACCTGGTATGAGAGCTATGGTGATAGTGGCTTTTCTCCTTATTGCATCCTTGTGAGCTCCCTCTATTCGGCAAACTAAGGCTTGTGTAAATTAATGTTATGTACAAAGAATTAGAGCTCTGAGTGAGCTCGCCAACACACAATGATCAGAGTAGAGAGAAGAGGGCTTGTGAAGAGCTCAAAGCATGAGAGAGAGAGAGAGAGAGAAAGAGAGTTGAATTTTTCATCTGTGTCGCGTGTGTGTAGTTTTAGGTAGGAATTTGGTTTCAGTTGGTTTTGCAGCTTCCTCATCGTGTCGGGAGTATTTCCTATACGAGGCTTGCGATTTTACCCCCCTTTCAAAGCCGTCTTCGCCCTCAGGATCTTCAATTGAGTAACATAGAAGAAGGTAGTTTTCAGCCGGCATTTTGGTATCGGATTTGACTCGAGATTTTTCAGCTACACCATCGACTCCATTTTTAAAAATCAACCTCTTTGCATCTTGTTGATCTTATGTATCTCAATTATCTATCTCCAACAATCATCATATGCCATCGGCATCACTTCCAAGTATTTTTCATATAGACATCTCTATGTCTTCTTTTGGCATACAAACACACTCTGTTGTTGACGAGAGAGTGCCAAGGTGTGTTTGAGGGCTACTACGGTGTAGTCTTGCATTTGAATTGTACTTTTTGTTATCATAGAGGCTCTGAAGAGATTGCTTTCTCGAATACATTGCTTGGAGGTGAGTTTTTTGCATTGGCATCATAGATGGTGTTAGTGTTGGGGTTCTGACCGAGGTCTTCATTTCGATCAAAGCATAGATTTTAGCAACAACTTTATAGATGCAGTTTATTTACAAGGGATAGCTGCTTTTGCATACAAAAGTGTTTTGCTCTCTATGCATGTTGAGAGAGGTTTGTATTATGATATACATTTGTTGGTACTCATGTACACTTTTGGGTTCTCATTGAGAGATCATAGATCTTAATTTCCTCTAGATTGTTAGCCATTTTGGGCACATGGATTACATGTTCTCTGAATATAGATACAATGTTTCCCATACACTATTGACAGCAATTGCATTATGCACTTAAGCTCAATGGCACTCTTAAGTGCATTCTCTATGTAAAGAAGACTAGAAATTTTCGCAAAAAAATTTGCCATAAATCCAAAGTTTGATTCTCTTGTATTTGGTCTTTGTAGTTATAGATAGTTTTTTTGAGAGAGATGGATATTACATGAAGAGTTCTAATGATATAAACTTCACGATTTGGAAACAATGCATGTTAAACGTGTTGATTAATAAGGGTATTGCAGTGCCATGAAAGAGGACAAAGAGAATGCATACGTTGATGATCAATGAGAGGAGCTTGATGCTCATGCTAGAGCAACTATTTGTTTGCATCTTAGCGAATCCTTGTTTCTCACTATTATGGACAAGGCCAATGCGAAGGATTTATGAGAGTCTTTATTCTTAGAATGGGATAATAGAAGTGCTTTAAAAAAGTGTTTCTTATGAAAAAAGTTGTGTTTAAACATGAAAGAGACTAGCCGTGTCAGTTCACATTTGAATGAGTTCAACAGTTTGTTTATATTGCTCACATTGAAGGGACTCAATTACGATGAAAATACAAAATCTAGCTTTTTGCTATGATCTTTGCCAGTAATATTTAACACAGCCATAAGTAACTCTACAGATAGCTGAAAATATGCATTTAGTGTACTAGCACTTTACTCACCAAAGAGATACGGCATCAATCTCTTGATTCTAGTGGACATAGATATGCATATATGGTTAGTGGTGATTATTGCTACGACTAAAGGATCAATAAGTAGCAATTAGAGTGGTGTATTGAATGGAGAGAGATAAAACATACACAAGAGAGAGAGAGAGAGGGAGAGAGAGAGAGATGTGTGGTTCACCCAAGTGTGGGCTACATCCACACAAAAGTAGGCACTCAATGGCTTTACACTTCAAACTTGAAGTAATTTACAAAGAGCTTAGAAACCTTTAATGGTTGTATTGCATCATTCTCTCTCTACTTTACACTTATTTCTTCTTCTCACTTCTAATTATCATGTATAGGAGAAGCCTCTTTTTATAGATGCAAGGAAGCCTCTATAGATTGCCCTCTCACATGAGAAGCAGTTGTCCATGTGTTGAGCATCCACCCAAAATCGGCCATCGGCGATGTGTCTACCTCTATCGGCCATTTTTCGGCTATCATCTAGTCAAAATAATTTAGTGAAAAGAAATGTTTTGATAGGTATAGATTTTTTTCTTTTCAACGACTGATTTTTTTTTCTCACACAGGATGCTTCTCCTCATAACGAGGGTCTTACAAATGTGTGCTTTTTAAATGAGAATTCCAAGGATAAATCAAGCTCTATACTTAACAATCTTCCTCTTGGAGAGTAATCTTGAGAAAACCTGTGATTGCGTTTTGTTCTAGCTTCTTATCCTTAATTACGAATTGAAGAGGAACAAAATCTTAATTTCTCCTTGTTAACCACTTTTGTCAACATGTTTGTAGAAGTGTGATGTGTGCTGCTTTCTAAGCTTTAGTTGTTGCTCTTTCAAAAGAGTACGTTTGAAGTGATACCTCACTTCTATATGCTTTGTTATTGTACATAATATAATTATTTTGTTTATATGCTTAATCACTTCTATATGCTTTATCACTGTACAAACTATACATAATATAATTATTTTGTCTATATGCTTTATCACTGTACAAACTATACATAATATAATTATTTTGTCTATATGCTTTATCACTGTACAAACTACAATTCTCTTGTTTATATCCAAGCTCCTCCAAAAATTTGTGAAGCCACAAAATCTTTTCACTAGTCTTTGTAAGGGCTATATATTCTACTTTCATGGTAGATTGTGAGACCACTTTCTATAACTTTAAAACCCAACTTACTGTTGTGCCTCCAATGGTGAAAGCTTGTAGTGCTTCTATGAGTATCTTTGTCACCTACCATATTTGCATCAACATATCCTTGCAAACAAATGTAAGTGTCTCCAAAACATAAAGCATTTGTGGTTTCCCCTTTTAGATACTTAAGTATCTATTTCACAACTCGTCAATGTTCTTTACCTGGATTCTCCAAGAATCTACTCAGATTTCCCACTATATGTGCAATATCTGACCTTGTCTAGACTCTAGCATACATTAGAGAAGCTATCGGTATGGCATATAGACATATAGAATATCTCCTCTTGTATCTTTGAATGCATATTTTTGTTTGTTTTAAAGTGACTAGTCAAAGATTTAGAAACTTCTAGAAAGTGATTTTGCATTTTGTATTGGAAAACTTTCTAGTACCTTCTTGATGTAATCCTCTTGAGATAATGTTAATGTCTTCTTCAATCTTTCTCTTGATATTTTCATACCAAGTAATCATTTTGCAGCACCTAAATCTTTCGTTGAAAGAGATTTAGACAACTCTCCTTTTAGATCCTTTATATCTTCCATGTTAGCACTTGCAATGAGCATGTCATTAATATCAAACAGTAGGATGATATATTTTTCATCTTCTAAATTCTTCATTTATACATAGTAATTTGACTTGCATTGTTTAAATCCATGATCTAGTATCCTTTCTTTCCAAGTAATCTCTATACATACTATGCTCATCGATAAAAACATATGTACTCTTAAAGATTTTACCATCTTTAGGATCACATAGGCAATACCCAAAGTCCGCTTCTCCATAGCCAATGAAAAACCATTCCTTGGACTTTGCATTTAACTTAGATCTTAGAATTCTGTCTATGTGTATGAAGGACTCACATCCAAATACTTTGAGACATGCATAGTTCACATTTTTACCTGTCCACGCCTCTTTTGAAATTCCTCCATCCAATGTCGTTGAGGGTGTCCGATTTATCAAGAAGATATATGTACTGACTGCTTCTACCCAAAGATTAAGCATTTAACTTGTATGTATTCTCATGCTTTATACACGCTCCATGATTGTTCTGTTCATCATGTCTAAAACTACATTTTTTTGAGGTGTCCTTGGTGCTATCTTCTGTGTTCCAATGCCATTGCTAACACAAAAGCTTTCAAATTCTTGGATGCAATACTCTCCTTTATTGTTGGATCTAAGGTATTTTAGCTTCGTACTTACCTCATTTTCTATCCACCTTTGTAATATAAAAAACACATCAGATTTATTTTTCATTGGATAAACCCATGTCATCCTAGTTGCATTATCTATAAATGTCACGTAATACAATGAGCCTCAAGGGATGGTACACTATCAAGACCCCATACATCCATATGAATCAATTCAAGCTTTTTTTTTCTTTCACTTCCTACTTTAAAATTTTTTGGCCTCCTTTGCTTTCCAAAAGAACCTTCTTCATAGAACTCCAAGTCTACTTTCTTCAAACTTGGTAGAAGTTTCTTTGATTGAAGAATTTGCATGCCTTTGACACTCATGTGTCCAAGCGGATAGTACCATACCACACCATTAACTCATGTAGATGCTATACAAATGAAAGATTGCACGCTAGTCATACATAAGTAGAGTGTATCCACCTTGTCTCCCTTTGCAACCACTAATATTGTTTGGATTCTTTTATTGTTAATACATCCTATTCCATCTCAATGTATCTCTTAATAAAAATAAGGTTGGCAATTGAGAATATGGTAAGAGAGAGAAATAATGAATAAATTAAACCAATTGTACATTGTAATTTTTTTTTCTTGTGGTTCAATTTTTTTTAAAGGCTATCAATAATCTCTAATGGTCTTAATATAGTGTACTCTATGATGACCGTTATGCCATCCTTCAATATCTCTAGTGGTCCTAACATAGTGTACTCTATGATAACCATCATGACATCCTTCAACTAGTAGATCATAGTGGTCCCATTCTGAAAGTATGTCTAGTGTGCTATTCCACTGGTCTCTCAAATTGTACATGCAAAAATCATCTCAGTTGCGTATGAATCGTACCACTCTTGTGAGAGTGAGCAGTTTGTCACAGGCACTCCCATGCCGCTATGGATCATCGCATTCTTATAGCTGAATTAATAATCAAGGTAAGAAAAATTCTAGGAAAACTCATTACGTGTCTCCCATCCATTGGTACGAAATGTACAATAGCACAATTTGCTAATCACTAGGGTCTACTGTGGATCTTTATGTTGTGTGAAAATTGTGTATAGTGGGCTTCCCAAACAGGTCAAACAATAAGTTCCAAGGCATTGGGGTAAAGGAATGTGTGTCATTGTGTAAACATTTCCGACCCCACACATTAAACATAACAATGTCAAAGCACCTTGATGCCATTACTAGAGGAAATATAGATAACCACCTCTCCTTTATCAGTCTTAGGATAAGCTCATGGGCATCGAAATGATCTCTTTCCCTATCATGAATTGTACCCACTGATTGCTTCCCACAGGTGTAGCTTTGTGTCTCAAAGGGTTGAACTCCGGGTTCTATGCAACATAGTGATACCATGCTCGAAAGGTATTTGGTATAACATAATCTATCGATAACACTCATTGCTTCTCTGTCTCATCTCTTCCTGGTTGAAACAAGCCACCACACCTTAACTCCCATTTGAAGACGCTCTTCGACTATCAACTACGAAAGTATGACAAAACATAAGTTACAACTCGAAGATTACTACCTTAAAACAATTCAAATCATATTAAAAATAAAAAAAATTCAATTATAAATTATAAAAGGTTATATGCTACTTTGGTGAAGGTACATAAACATGTAAAGGTCCAATAAATCAATTCTTGGTTACTATAATTGAGGTTCTATCCTTATATTTACTTACACCTTGGGTTTAAAAGTTTAAAACTTCTACTTGGGCACTTAAATTTATAGCTTCTTTCTTATACCACTTTTTCCCATGAGAGATATCTGTCGATGGTAAAGCATGAATGCAGTTTACATGAGCATGTCATTCATCAACATCCTCCCTATAAAAATATTCACTTGGGTTCATCACCATAGGATATGCTTGAGTAAAGTTCCAAATACATCTTTGCTTCTCATAGTCATCAAAAGTGATGGTGACATTGTGAAGATTGTACTTAAGGGTAGGGTTTTTAGGCTTTACTAAGCTAGTCTTGGGGTACATAATAGAATCTATTCCCGCTACTTGACTTCTTCTAAACACTGATTACGCCCTTCTCACAAAATCCATATCTTTGGTTGGGCATGAGTGCTTTTTTTCCAAGAATGATGTCATGGTTTGGTACTTCTAATGGTGAGCATATGCCATTAGGAAAAATATGAACTTTGCATGGGTCTTGTAAGAATCCCTAATTTTAAGGGATTAAGTTTAATTTTGTGTAGACTTTGAGGGACAAGTGCATTCGAAAGGCTAATTTTGACTAGGATTCTTTAGCTTTTTTTTTAGGGCCATATAGACTGTGGTCCTTAAATAGGTCTCTTTCTCTCTCTAGCTCTTTAAAAGTAAAGGAAAGAAGGTGTTGTAGCATTCACTACCTACTTACATCTCTTTCCCATGCCACATCCTTAAAAACGTGCATAAACCCAAGCTAAAAAATGATATTTGTTCAAAAATCCCATTTTCACATATTTTCGACTTACAATTTTCTCTCAACCTTTATACATATCGAAAAAAGTATTTTTTGACCATTTTTTTTACTTACACTCACTAAAAGGCCAATTTTTGTATTTTTCTTTTCCCTCCAAAAAAGTAACTCTCTCCCTTTCCTCTCTCCTACCTCTCCCTTTCCCTCTCCTCTCCTTTGTCTCTCCCCTACTCCCCCCCCCCCCCCCTCTCTCTCTCTCTCTCTCTCTCTCTCTCTCTCTCTCTCTCTCTCTCTCCTCTCCTCTTGCCCTCCCTCTCCCCTATGTCCCTCTTCTCCCTTCCATTTCCTTCCTCCATTGCATCCTGAATTTTAGTATCTATAGTGCTCAACAATATCACAAACCATGTACCTTGCACACCACAAGTGTGTATATTTCTTTGCCCATAGAGTTTGCATCAAAATTGTCACAAGTGGGTGATCAAAGGTCATGACAACAATGCCGTGCTATAGGTTGACACCAATGTCAACCGTTGAATGGATAACTTTTGTACCCATGCGACCGCCACTCCCACCCTACTTTAAGAAGTCTCTTGATGTTTCTTCAATATGTTGGGAGAGGGAAGGCATGCCTATTGGGATAATGTAAGTGATAGCGTATACACTCTAATTTGTTTTCTGTTGCTTTTCTTCCTTTTAAAATGTTCAATTCAAATTTTGAACCATTTCTCATCAAAATCTCTTGTGTGTATGTGTGTATACCTAGCGCGTGTGCGCGCGTGCACACACACACACACTCCTCACTCACCTCCTTGGATTTCATTGTAAAGTTTGTATGACCTTCTTATCTTTGACCTAATAAAGATTAAACACCATTTTTTTCTAAAACAACCTTCTTTGTTATATCATCTTGTAGGTAGGTTCTTCAAATCCATGCTTATTCATGGTGGGTAGTCTCATTATAATGTATATTTTATCATTGTTTAGTCCAAGTTAGATGAAAATACCTACAAATTTGTATAGCATACACTTAGAATGTGTGTTTGTTATACAACTTGCAAATGTAGAACTCATGTGTTTTTTATTTGAGCAGGTCTCTAAACTGTCAAGTGACCTCTTACTATGTTAGTTGAGTGGTGGTCTTTGTGATAGTGGCTCAAGCTACTGGCATAACATGAATCACTTTTGGCGGCAGAAAACTCTCCTCAAGCAATTTCATTGTATAATTTAATGCAGCTCCCACCACAACAACCATTATGCTAACATGGAGGGATCCTTAGTAGGGAAATAAAAAAGATTTCCCTGAGCAAGACATTCTTTCCTAACAAGGAACACCCCCACAAGAGATAGTTTTATGTAATAGGTTACCATGAGTACATTATGTCATGAAATAGATGCAATAACTATGACTACACCTCCCCTTATATACTCTTCATGACCATATCTTGAACAACATTAATAAGAAGCAATTTGAACTCTATTGTTTTTGTTGTTGAGCTAGAGCACCCTATCTCTACCATAATTTGATTTTGTCAATAACCTAATTTAGATTTGTAACATTTTAAGTGTAAATTCCTTCTTGCTTTACCTTATTTGTACATAAAAACGTATAATAGTGTAGAGTCCAATCTCTAAATGATATTTAAGGAATAAACCTTGGTAGAATTTCCACCATGTACTTGTGCCATCCAAAACTTAGCATATATTAATATAATTGTGTTGCTTGATTACCAATCAAGGAGAATTTCCTTGTGTTATTACTTGATTCCTTCTTAGAGAGAAAGAGAGAGAGAGAGATCTACAAGTTGGTCTATATGGCAGTCTCTTATAATTTGATGAACTCTAACAGCATTGAGATTTGACACATAGGAAGATAAAATGTATAAGAAGATTTAATGAACTAATCTTCTCAAAAGTAACCTTGAGTTGAGGCTCTACCCAATTATGTACTCTTTGAAAACAAGAATGCAACATCTTGTGCTATGATAAGGTAAGATTCAGTATTTTGATAAGTAAGCCCTAAATTCATCATTCTTGGGCATTTACAAAGACCTTAGGGGCGACTTGAAGTATCCCAATCTTGTGTATGTTGCATTTTTAAGGTCTTCTAGAATAGACTTCTCGAGGTATGATTTTCAAATGGTCTTCATAAGCATGACTTTGGCTTCAAGTCTTCATTGATTTTGTCCATAAATTCTAGGAAAAAAGGGCCCTAGGGCCATGCTAAGTCCCTAGGGCCCTCAAAAAGAGGGGCCACAAGGGAGTGCCATCTTGCCAAACAAAGGTTTATGTTTGGCAGTTTTGTGCGCCCTTGTTGTGGCCACTCTAGTTGAGGGCCCCTAGGCTCCTAGCATGGTCTTAGGACCCTTTTTCTAAAGCTAGAAACTTGGCTCCCACATTTATCATGAATTTATTGTGGAAAAGAATTTCTTTTCCTTGCTATATTGTAATCTCTTACAATTTGGTCAAAGTTTCTCAAATTGATTCATGGTGGTTAAAGAAGAATTTTTTGTGCTAAAGAAGAAAAATGTGTCCTACGTCCATGCTAAGGCCCTAGGGACTCTCAACAAGAGGGGCCACAAGGGAGCGCGGTCTGGCTAAGCAGGGATTCTTGTTTAGCAGTTTTGCGCGCTCTTATGGCTACTCTTTTTGAGGGTCCCTAGGTCCCTAGCATGGTCCTAGGACCCTTTAAAAAAAAATCCATGGAACTGGCTCCCATATCAATCATGAATTTATTGTGTAAAAGAAGATTTTCTTTTTATTACTATACAATAATATCTTACAAGTTGGTAAATGGTTCTTGAACTGTTCCATCGTGATTAAAGAAGAATTCTTTGTGCTAAAGAAGAAAGATATGTTCATGGAGAAATCTTGCTAAAGTAGAGTGTCAATCCCTCATACAAAAGTGAGTATCGAGACACTCCTAATCACATGGTGAATATCATCCAATTTTGACTAAAAATACATACAAAATCTATCCCAAAATGCATTTATTTTCGGCCTTTAGGGGCGGTGCTCCCAAACTCCCCTGCCAAGGGGGTCCTACATAGCTATCGGCGGCCCCCCTTGGATTCCCTCAGTGACAGTAGTCAAGAGATGGGATCCAAGGTAAACATGTGATAGAAAAGGGACCATGCTCCATCTCCTACCATAATGGTATAGTTTGCTGCACCCAACTATTGAGCACTAATGAACTTAGTGAAGATACTATAGTATTAAGTAAACTACCCAAGATAGTGCTGCTGATTGTAATGCCTCTAATTTGGCTACCAAAAGTCTACTATTAAAAGTTGAAGAAAAGAAGCATTTTGTATTTGAAAAGATCTACACCAATAGTGCACATACCTTGTTACAAACCAAATGAAGTGTCAAACATAGAATTGATCTTCAAAATAAAGACAAGATGGACTTAGAAATAAGAAATGGATTATAGTGTTACACATTTTACATATCATCATCATCAGCATGATGTAAAATATTTAATTAAAGAGGATGAGTGACATTAGGAATAGCAAGGCATTCTTGAGAGGCATGTGGTACTTGTTTGATAGCAAGGTAAGGATAGTTATACAAGGAATGATATTCTTGGCAAGTTTTGCTCATCCTCCACCTTGAAAACCAAATCACCTTTAAGGTACTCTTGTGGTAGCCACCCACTATCTATGCCTTTACTATTGTGGCATTGAAATATGGTGAGCTTATTCTTTGGCTATCTTTGGAGAGCATAGATTTCCTTATAGGAGTAAAGGGAAGTAGAAGGAGAAAGATGAGTTTTTTTGGCACTATAATGGAGATGGAATAAGGGCATGCGGTTGCTTGATATTGCAATGGAAGGATTGTAAGGTTCCTCACAAACCAAGAATAGAGTGTTTTCCATCTCTACACATGGTTGCTTGTCCATGTCTCCTAAAAACAAGTTGAAGTAAACACCAAACTTTGTGAGCACAAAGGGATAAAGTATAAAATGATATCATTCTAATAATGTAGTGATAATTATACAAAGAAGAAACTAGGAGAAGCTTGAACAAATCTTCATAGATAATGATTTGTATAAGATTCAATCGCATGCTATGCAACACTAGATGGTGCACCAAATCCACCAACAAAATATCACACCCTAATGATATGAGAAACTTTGCTTACTTTTGCTGATA